>NC_142644.1:24691551-25300013 GCF_053813885.1 Theobroma cacao
TGTCTCATTCCATGTCCTTAAAGCTCGTCTCATCAAGCTAGAAGTTGAAAAACATGAAGGGCTTGGGCCCCTATTTGGCTTTGTCAGTACAAAGTGAAATGGGGTTGTGATCAAATAGTGAGCAAAAGAGACAACTTTGAATCAGATTAGGGAAATACTTTGTAACTTTCGTAGTAACCAGAAAACGATCGAGTCTGTTGCAAGTGACATATTCCTTGAAACTACACTAAGTAAACCTTCCAGGCGAAAAAGGTAAATCAATAAGTCCATAATCAGTAATGAAATTGTTAAAGTGACCCATTTAGCTATCCAAATGAACTCATCCAGACCTTTAATCAACAATCCTAACTGCATTCAAATCGCCACCAATACACCAGACAATGTTCCTTGAGCTCAGAATATTAAGAAGCTCATCCCTAAATTCCTGACGTTCCCCCTCGTCATTCGGTGCATAAAGATTCACAAGTCCACATTCCACATTATATAACTTCAATTTACCAATGATAAGGACGTACCTTCTATTTGTCATTCTACAATCAACTTCAAAAAAAACGTTACTCCAGATAGAGATAAGGCCTTTTGAAGCCCCAAGCAAATTTGCCACTACCCAACTGCAATCTCCTCTACCCCATAATCTTTCAATTACTCTGTTACCTGAGTCCTGCAATTTAATTTCTTCAAGAAATAAAAACTGAGGCTTGTATTTTTGGGACAGAGATCGCATCGCACAAATCTTTTCAAGGCACCCTAATCCTCTCACCTTCCAACATATGGCAAGCATAAAAAAGAAAACCCGGACAACCACACACCGCAAACATTTGACTTCAACATTTCCTTAGCAGGATAAATGGGCACTTACTTACCAAGTGACGGTTTCACGTGAAATTAGTCTTGCCCATCCCCTTTTTATTTAACAAAAACTTTACCCATCTCTTCATCACAAAGATCAAACTCCAAATCCACCTTCGTACCGATGTAGAGAGTTTCCTCGACCTCCTTTATGATAGCCTCATTTCGTCTAGCAATGTCGCTGTCAGACACTAGCTTAATTGAAATCTCAAACTTATTTTTACAATTCCTGACTCCTTTTTTGATTGCTTTCTTACCCCTCCATTTAGTGACTACTACCCTACACAGAGTAGCACGACTCTTTGTTAGCTGATCGGAGTCGTTGGAGTGTCGTTCATCAGTAAGCATAATGGGGGCTCGCCCATTGTCAACAAAATCAACATCAGCATTCGAAACATCTTCTCTCCCAGCTTTTTTTTTCCCCCAAATGTCGTTAATCTTGGATCAAGAATTACAGTATTCTCCACCAATTCTCGAGATAGCTCGTCCAAGGAAAAGCACAATCTAGGCATGTTCTCCATTATTTCTTGACTAGCGTTAAAAAGCCTATCAAGAGAGCCATATACAAGCCCAGTTGGTCTCGTAGCCATGTCCGTTTGATAGGAACTTATTGCAGATTCATCTAGTCTTTGAGCCTGGTCTCTCTCCACCACATTTACGAGCTTGGTATGCATTAGATAGATAGGCTCGGAACCTCATGATCTAATGATCAATTCTTAACGTGTTCTGTTTGGCCATGATTCACTCTCGACTAGCCTACATTTTTAATTTGGTGCTCTGCCAATACCTCATTTGAAATTCAAATTCAATCTACAAATTGACCCATCTAACCTTGGACTCGCCTGACTCGATGGCTCACCTATTGCACCACCATTTCTAGAGGAGGCAACTGATTGAATTGAGCTATGGTTGCTACAAACGTTAAAGGAGTTCAAATGTATTTGTTCACTGTCATCGTTGTTGTCAATCGAAAGACATAACTTAACCCGACATCCATTGATACAAAGTTCAACATCATCTGGAATTCTCACCTTATCTTTCACCATGATTAAGATCCTAGCATAGTCAAGCTTTTCTAATCTGCTAGTGATTGCTATTTACTTCGATAACATTACCTTATAAGCTCCCAATATAATGGAAAACATCTATATGCCAAAGATGAATTGGTAGATTCTCAATTCTAACCCAAACAGCTGTTTTGAAACCAAGGGAATAAAGGGAGATGAACTTAAACCAAGTGTTAAACAGATCAGAGTAACTACCATGGATGACCTTCATTGTATCCGGGCTATCAAACGTGATTAACACCTTTAACGCACCAAGTGTTCTAATTGTCATTGGGATACCTTCATTGAGCAGCCTAAATTGTATGAGATTAAGAGGAACTAACTCCCTCATAGACGCAGTCACACTCTATCTCACCTATTCCATTTCACTGCCCGAAATGCTAATGTTGAGAATTATGAGATACTTTCTATTTAGCTCAACCCAAGCAGTACGAGAAGGGTCTGCTTTTTGACATTGCGGTCATCATCCCGCTATTGACCTGTGCAAAGGGCTTCCTTGAATGATCTTATGGTACTCGAAGTAGCTTGAATCTTACCTTTCTCTTGGTTGGCCAGCCTCTGGTTCTCCAATCTTTTTGGCCTAACCAGTTTGTTTTAAAGTGCTCTATTGACGATCATATTAAATCCATCAATTAGTCTCTCATCAGCTTGTGCTATTGCCCTCCATCTCTCTTCCACAGTTCTATATAGAACAAATGTAAAGGATGGTCTTTCATTCCTCACTAATCGATTGGGCTTCCAGATGAAGATTTCGACAACAATACCAAGTTCTTGGAAAATGTTATTCAGTTGCTTCCAAGCAACCTTAGGGTCTAGATTTCCCACATAGACAAAGAAAAGCCTACTCTTCTATCGCTTTGAAGTCTTATCCCAACTCTTTCCTACCTCAATCACTACTTGAATGAACGTGCTATTTTCCATGCAGCCTTCTGTTGTCTCTCATTGCTCTCTAATCTACGAGACTAAATAAAATTTAACTAAATTTTTATTATTTTATTATATTCAATCAAGTTTTTGTACTTTCATTCTTGATCAAATAAATTTTTATAACTAATAATTAACTAATTATTATTAATTAAAACGTTTCTTATCATTTTATACTCACATAACGTTAATGTGAAAGGTGAAAAATACAATATAGCAATGTCATCATGCCATGCCATCGTTTATTATAATATGTCAATATGTCACGTTAGTACTATGTCAATATTATATGATATAAAATAACAAATAATATTTTAATTAAGTCAATAATTAATTTTAAAAAATTTTTTAACCAGAAATTAAAATATAAAAAATTATTTAATTTAAAATAAAAATATAAAAATTTAATCAAATGTATATAAAAATATAAAAATTTATTTAAATTTTTTAAAATAACTTAAAGCTTTTTGTTAATTATTATGTCAAAAGAAATTATTCTGCCCAAAGAAAAAACTATATTGACATAAAATTAAACGCTTAACTTATGTTGGAAAGAGAACTGAAAACCGACGGTCATACCACATGGGCACGATGGTTGCGACGTCGTTTGGTATTTCGACGCCATTTCTAGCAAAAAGGCGACCTCGGCAAACCCTCAGCTAACAGCTTCTGTTCATTCATCAAAACCATTTTTCTCCCAAAAAAATTTTTTTTCCTCTAATATTTTAGTCTAGTCCCCGCTGACAAACCCTAATATATCGTCCATTTTCTTCACAGGTTTCGATTCCCCTTCCTTTTTCGTCTTCTTTTTTAATTTTATTATTTGATTAACATTTAAAACAGAAAGTTAGGACTCAGATTTTACCCATATAAATTTTTTTGAGTCGTAAATTTTTGCTTAATTACCTATTTTGATTGCAGACAAAACGGTGTAGAAGCAGAGAAAAGAACTGAAGATTTTTTTCTCAATCAGGCCGCGTTGATAGTTGAATTGTGCTCAAGTAAGAAGAAAAAAGAATTAACTTTTTTTTACTGTTTTACATTGGCAATTCAGGTTCTTTTAGCTAATTTATGTAAATTTATGGTTTTGATTTTTTTTCCTTTTTGTATGTGTTTGTCTGGTTTCGTGTTTTGTATGCGAAATTTATAGAAGGGAACTTAATGTTGCATTGGAAATAGTTTATTAAAAATTTCAAGTTGGTTTTACTGGAATAAGGTTTCTAGTGTTGTGGGCGTTGGCGTGTGATGAGAAATTGAGTCGTTTCAGTTCGTCTGGAATTTCTGGGGCCCAACCAAGAACAATAGTAGCTTGATTGTTTAAAATCAAGAACAATGGTGGCTTGATTGTTTAATTTCTGCCACAGTAATTTACAACGTCATGTTGATTCTATATGCTGTTGCCATATTTTTTTGTTATGAGAATTTATGTTCGAATTTATGTTGGCAGCTTTACTGTATGGATTAGGGGATATTAATATGATGGTTCAGAAAAGGTCTGTTAATCTGCACTCTTGATTAAAGCTTAGGAAAACTAGATTACATTATGGACTTCTTTGCATCTGTTTCTCGGTATCTTACTTGTGTTTCATCTAAACTATGTTGAATAGTTGTATGGGAGGCTCAATTGAGCTGCATCTTGTTTCCTCTGGTAATTCATTATGAAAAATCCTTTGGATCCGTTAGCACTTGTCATGTGGCCAATTTATTCTTTTCCTGTCGGTAGTACATCACATATATTTCAGTAAGACTGATTAACAGATTCTGTGTTAAAAATGTGAGTGTATATTAATTCTGTTATCAGTATCATATTTATAAAAGCTGACTATAGAATGATTCAATGGTGTTATGTTTTCCCTGAATAACTTAGAATGGCTGGGAGAAACCGCATTCCTCGCGAAGCCTTCAATGACCGGCGTGGATTCCCTCCCGAAAGACCTTTCCTTCGTGGTCCTCCTTTGCCTCAGCCACCTCCTCATCCTGTGTTGTTGGAGGAAGAACTTGAAATGCAGCATGCAGAAATTCGGAGGCTTTTGACTGATAACCGCAGGCTGGTAGAAGATCGAATGGCTATGCAGCAAGAGCTTGGTGCTGCGAAGGAGGAAATTCATCGTTTGAATCTTGTCATTGGTGAAATTCGTGTAGAACAAGAAGTGCACTCCAGGGAACTTATTGAGAAAGGCTTGAAACTGGAGGCAGATATCCGTGCAACTGAGCCATTGAAAAAGGAGGCTGTGCAACTACGTACGGAAGTTCAGAAACTGAAAAATGTTAGGCAGGAGCTAACTGGCCAAGTTCAGACCCTCAAGCAAGATGTTGCCAGGCTGCAAGTTGATAATCAACAAATACCTATTCTAAGGGCAGAAATTGATGGCCTGCACCAGGAGTTGATGCATGCAAGGTTTATACCTGAATTCTTTCAGCCTTCTATTTTTTAAATTTTCCAGATGAAATGAACGTGCTTCCTTTCCATTGGGCATATAATTTGCAGCTCCACTTGCTATTATAGCCAATCATATATTTTTTAATGCTAAACTCAGAATTTATTTCATAGGACTGCTATTGATTATGAAAAGAAGGCAAATATTGAGCTGATGGAACAGAGACAAGCAATGGAGAAGAACATGGTCTCTATGGCACGAGAAGTTGAAAAGCTACGTGCAGAACTTGCTAGTGTTGATGGTAGACCATGGGCTGCCGGTATGACCTGTCTCTCTTTTATGTATCTGGTTGCAGTTTCTCCTTCAAATGTGAGTAGTGTGATGTTTGTTGTTTAGTATGCTGGCTCTTCAGTAGCTTTGGTCCCTTTGGTTCAGGATATGTTTCACACCTTTGTGTTTTTCTAGATTTCTTTCTTTTCTGTCACCAATCTGAAAGGATTTTCTAACCTTTTCCCACCAAGCCTAGTTGTATATAATCTGTGAGAAAAATTCTCAACTGTTCATTCAACCTCCATATCTTTCTGGTATGTATGGGGGTCCATTGTACCTTGGACTATCATCTTCTCTCATCTCATAAGTGTCTTCCCCGCTGCCCCCTCTTTTTTTAATTTCAAAGGTTTGAATTTGAGACATTCAAGTGGGAAGTCTGAAGTTTGAATGTTTGGGGTGTCTCTCTTGGGGTCTCCATTCAACCTACATTGGTATTCCCTTATTGATATTTCTATTTTGAGTAACCCAAATTTGTTAGGATTTTGCCATGGTCTTTTGATATACTCAATTTGAATGATAGTTACTACATTTTTCTCCCCCCTTTCTTCCCCTCTTCTTCATGTCTAGAGCTCATAAAATAATGGATTAGTTGATATTATGGATTGTCTCTGAAGCATCAGTGTTTTATGTTGCTTCTGATCTCAATGTCTTAATGTATGATGGCGCAAGGTGGACCATATGGGATGAAATTCAACAGTTCTGAAGGTGCTTTTCCTGCTCCATATGAAGGATATGGCGTTCATCTGGTATTTATGCTCATCTTCTTGTTTGAATTTGTTAGTTTGACCATAAAGCTATTACATCAGGTTTGTAATTTTTTCAGTTAAACATTTGTTTTCACTTAACAGGGTGTTGCTGACAAGGGTCCTTTCTATGGTCCCGGTCCTGCTGCTTGGGAGAAGCCTCGCATGACTCGTCGCTAGGAGAGTTATTGCTTGATGGAAGGAAGGAAGCGTTGCTGCTTTCAGCTGCCACTTGTGAAGTGCAAATGTTGATCAGCATGGAGTTCTTCATCTATGTGTGCATGCCACATCAGTAACTTTTATCTAATTACATTGTTAGTCATCTCAAACTTCTTATATAAGATTCTATGTTGCTTTCTGTTAATTGGTAGAGGAAGTGGTGTCCCTTATATATACATGAGATTGTGATGTGATAATTTGGACTTTTAGTGGGTCCAATTCTTCATTGCCAGTTTTTTTTTTCTTTTTTGTTGATTGTTTTTAGATCATTATTTTTAGCCCTTTTGCTTGATTATAACTAATATTTCTTTGGGTAGAAGTGCTGGGTAGTCGTCTTGGGTCCATTTGAAATTTATGGCCTATGAAGGAAGCTTTTGGTTACAACTTACAGGTTGATATACATGCTACCTTTTTGACCAATTTGGAAAGATTCCTTGAACAAGTTGTGTGTGATAGTAGATTGAAGAGGGATGCAATGAAGTTATGCCTAGCTGCAGAAAGATAATGTAATGTCCGATGGGATGGAAACTCTATGTTTTAGTCTTAATATAGATTATTTTAGTTACTAGGCTGTTGCGTGCAACACTTGAATACTAGTGTTGTGGTGGAGGGCATATTTCTCATGAAACGTGGAAGTTATCTCTCTGTGGATATTATTGGAGGTTGATATGTTAATCTTGAGTGCACGTTATTCTATGTGGATGAATAGGGTATTGTGTACCACGGTAGATTGTGGTTCTGAAGATGTGCACTTTGAGTATTTAATCTTGGCAGCAGAAGTGGGTGGAAGGATATTTTTCAACTTGTTTCAAAGGGTCACTTTATGGACGACGTTGTTACTTGATCTGTTAATTTTGAATGCATGCTATTCTTTCTGAGATGAATTGGATACCTTGAACCTTTGTAGAATCAAGATCTGCAGTTTTGGTATGTAATTCAGGAGATTATAAATTGCATTTTTACCAGTACAGAAATTCCTGAGAATGAATTCTTATCTCTCAAGTGATAAGGACATTCTATTAGATGATAGTGAGAAGGATCTCATGCTCTAGAAGTAAATTGTTTAGAGTATTCATGAGTTGCCTTTTGTCTGCTTATGTTAGCTCTTATTTCTTGATGTCTGCTGTTGAAGTATATGACGTACGGTTGCTTGCAAATTTTAGTGGTTTTGGTTTTAGGTAACTGGTGTTCTCCTTGCTACTCACTCTTAAGGGAGAATCATCTGTCTTAAATTTACTGCAAAGTGCCTTTGTGTATCCATTATGCCTAGGTAACCATAGTTATATGGTTGTGTCTGAAGCTTGGAGGTGCAAGTGTTATAAGGAATATACAAACTGGCATGGTGTGTGTGAGCAGGGATTTGTTTGGGTTTCTTTTTTGGAATAGTTTTTATATTATTTGCCTTTTTGGAATATATAACATGGAAAACTGGCGCGAGAGTATTTTTTTTCTTTTTGCTCCTATGGTCTTTTGAGAATGTGCTGAAGAGCAAGACCCTAATTGCTTCTGACTGTTAATGGATTTTGGCTTGAGGTATCTTGGATGGAGAAAGTATTAATCTTTCATATAGTCCACAGAACTACGTATAATTTCTTCTGATGATGAAAGTTATAAAAATGGGCTCAGCTATGAAGAGTGGGCCAATACAAACATTCGTCTGTGCAGTGTCACTACTCATCCTGAGTTTTAGTTAACATTTTCTTGTAAGTTTATCCGAATTAAAAGAAAGTTTAGCTCATCAAAAATGAACCTTAGAGTTCAACTAGTTTTTCCACTTTTTAGGTGATTTATGATCGGGTTTGATCGCATTCTATAATTGAGGGATTTGTTGTATTAAGCTGGTGCAGTGGGTGGTATATATGAGGTAGAATATGTTTTACACAAAGAGAAGGGTTTAGGATATTAGTCCATTATTGGATGCGCTTTGCCAAAAATGTCCCAGTGCCATGGGAATATCCTTTTGAAGCACACATAACAATTGAATACAAAAATCCCGGCTCCTTGATTGGATGATGGATTTTGCAATTCACCCTTTGATTAAATCTCATACCCGATCATCTGCAGTTATATACCATGTCCATCGCATCATCTGCAGTTCTGCAGTTTGTTCTGGTGCAACTCTTCAGCTCTGCTATCATTTTTTGTTCTGCAAAGTTATCAGTGGTCAAGATATTCCAGCCACCTACATGATTACAAGTGGCTCCATTATGCATTGAAAATATCTGAAGGATGATGGGCTGGCCATGTGGAAGAGGCTCACTACTGATCTGTACTTACGTAGGCAAGTTTTCTGTCTTTGTTATATGAGCTCCATGGATCTTCAATTTGATGCTCGTTTTTAAGTTGAACTTTCCTGACATGCTGTCTTAATGTTTCCTATCTCTTAATTTGGCATTTTCTGCTTCATATAGATAGACCTTTATGCTAATGCTCACATCAAAGCTCATTACTAGTATTGATTTATTGCTATAGTCAATGATACATAGTTTACTTTTTGGTTTTAATTGTAGTCGGTTTGGGATATTTTTACAAAGCTCCTGTGGGATTAAGTGGTTACGCCTAGTAACATAGTCATTGCAAGAATTTCTTAAGCCTGTTTTTGTACTCGTATTGCATTTGTACCTCATATTGGTTTAATTAGGTCTCAGGTTGATCTATATACAGGTAAACTAGTAGATATGTGTTTGTTATTTACCAAGGATTTGGATGAGGATAAGGTCCTGCAAACAAAATTTCAAAGGGTAATAATCATTCTATCAGGCTCTTGTTTGTACCAGTTTGTGGTGAAATGTTCTATTGCTTAATGTGCCAGGATCAGTAATCTTGGATTGGCTGTGAAAAACATTTTATTCTGAGTGCTCAAGGATGATAGAACCAATTACCATTGCTTAGTGTGCCAGAATTAGTAATCTTGGATTAGCAGTAGGAAAAAGAGTTATCAAGGATGATAGAAGATGTTAGGTTTGAGCCATTTGGTTGGATAACTCTAGATCTATATGATTTACTTGAAAGTACACACTTCACAATTAAATATTCTTGAAAATTAGGCGTAGAATTTATATATCGTGTAGAAGGGAAGACAAATGGTGTCACTGCTGAGGATGGGTGTTTCACCATTTTAGTGGGAAGGAGTTTGCACAGCAACAATCTATTAGTTTATCTAAGAATGACTTGAGTGGCTTCCTTTAATGGGTCTCTACTTATCTAAGATATTTTCAATGTCATGGAGCACTTATATGGAGAACATCTGTTGGGAGTGATGAATCATTTCACAGAAGCTAAATTTTTGTTGGCTCCATGAAATTATTTTGATGCTAGGCTGTTACAGAACTGAAAATTTTGTGTTCTATTTCTGACCACATATTGCTATATCATTTTTTACTTGATGAGATCAAGGTATAAATCATTTTGTTTTGATAGCTTATTGATAAGAGACAGTACTTGTATCCAAATATACTGATCTCATCCAACAATAGTTTCCTTATTTTTCGATTTTCTTTCCTGCATTGTGCTGACAATTGGAAGAGAAATAGTTCTGTTGTCTACGTAAATTTGTACTTGAGCATTGACCTAGCTTGAACAGAGTTGCTGTTGCATTCCTTCCTGCAATTGAAGGTATTTGAAGAGTCAACTTGTGGCTGGCCTCAAATTGTTAATTATGGTCATCTTATTAGTAAGATGCTTATGTGATTGTGAAAGTGGAGACAGGAATAGCCCGGGTTGCTGCATTGCTTGCAAGTTTTTATACCAGTTAATAAAAAATTTGTTGTTTCATTTAGATCACTTTGATGGTAAATAAAAAATTGTTGCTTGTTTACTACTCATCGAAAGAAGATTGTTACAGTGTATTCGATAAATTTCCTTATAATGGAAATTGATATTTCAATTTCTAGATTCCTCCTAATTTATTGTTTTTAATGTTTGCAGATGGGAAGCTGTTATACATCATGCAGAAAGGTAAAGAAAGAAGATCAGGTATATCTTACATGAGATTGAGGACATATTTACATGTGCTTCCTGACAAATTTGGAAGGAGGAAAAGGATAACTCTGTCTGCATGCGTGTGTGTTCATTGGTATATATGCATTTCAATCTTAAAGGGGATGCATGGAACTTTGTTGTATGATTTTATTTATTTTTTCCATGCAGTGAGAGATGGGGAGGGGATTTTGGAATTCATTAGGCTACACAATGACAGCCAGCACTTTCAGTTCTGTAGCCTATGGTCTCCTTCCCCATTCCTTTTCGGGGTCTCCTGCAGTCTCTAGTGATGACAGGACTTGATCGCAATTCCTTGGTATGATCAACCAAGGACATTGTCATATAAGCTTGTTTCACAGCCAGCATTGCCATCAATGTTTTATAGTCTTAGTTATCTCTGGTTAGATGGAATGTCCAACTAGCCTAGAACTTGCTAACATCTCCTAACCTTTTTTCCTCCTTTTGGGTGGTTCATCTGTGAAACAATCTTTGAGAAGGATCTTTCTATTTTGAAAGAGAAAGCTTTACCCACCACTGATTACTAACAAATACCAAGCACGAGATTATATGCCTGCACTAACTAATTGTATTTGTTCTACATTCTGGAATGATACTGTGTTATGTTTGCGAAATATTAATGTAGGTTATATCTATTATGATTTTCCCATTTCAAAGCACGCATGTATGTATGAGTAACAGATAAGATGTCTTGCTCCAGGATCAGCACTGGAAGTAGTGAAGTGCATTGTGTCATGCATTATCTTTCTATGTCAAATATTGATGCTACAGCCCCCCCAATCCTGGTGAATTGAGGTGTGGTGTCATGTAGATACTCTAGTTTTGCCACTTTGATTGCTCAAGCTGACGCAATGCTGTAACTAGAAGACATTTTGCCCCTCAGCTCTCTGGATTAATATTGAGATGGTCTTGTAACAAGAGGCAATATATCTTTCTTGTCTATTTGAAAATGATGCTGGCTATGGGATTTTCGTTTTTAAAATAAAAGAAAGAAGTCTATAATCCTACATTTATAGTTTTGCTTTTTCTAGCTTGTTTATTCTGTGGTAATTCCTTTTGACTTTTTGAGGTCTGGTGTAAGCCTTTAAGCAATGAAAATTTGTAGCCAACAGATTATGTGTATCCTCCTGTTTAGTTTGGAGTTAAAATTAATTATTAAAAAAGGCATTTTTCGTAAAATAGAATATTGAAAAAAGCATCAAAAATCATAATGCTAATGATTTGGCCCTCACTCGCAGCATGTTCCATGCCTCAAAAATGCTAATGATTTGGAGGGCATATTCCTCTTTTCTGTTTCTCAATTGCTTAAGCTTAAAAGATCAGGGCCAGCGTCTACCTGACTCGGGAAATGCTTGGCTTTACTCATCTCTTCGAGCTTCCTTTAGGTGATAAACGTGGAAGTGGGGGCCATAACATATGGGAAAATGAGAAAAGTGAGGAAAGCGCAATCATGGTGATAAATAGTTGGTAATGAATATTCAGAACGTACAAATTGACAAAAAGGCCTTCAACGAGGAAACCAAGAGGAGATGCACATGAATTTTTTGCTTGATCATATGTACCACTATATTTCCCTCTTCTCCTAAAAATAAAATATCAAAGTAACTAAGAATGTATCGACAGTCTCTGATCACAAAGAATTACAGATATACATGGGGTTCAGCTTGCCTGAATCAGGTAACGGCGCCCGAAGCAGCGGTGGGGCTGAAGCAATTGTTGAGCCCAAGTAAAACAAACTCTTGGCCATTTTAATGGAAGCACTGCCCCTGTGCTTTCAATACTGCCCTTACTAGAAAAGAGCTTAACTGGTCAGTCATCAACTTCAGTGACTGTTGCGATGTTCCTAGCACGTGAACAAAGTTAGACAAGGGAAAAAGTTCAAAGGAGGATAGAAAATCTCTTGAAATTATTAAAGAAAATTTTTTCTTACATGATTTTGTTAACAAATTCCAAGTGCTGGATTAATTAGCAATGCACCAGAAACAAGAAAGAGTCAAAGACCTGCAGTATCAAGATTAGTGAAAAAAGCATCCCAATTATAACTTAAGTATTACACATGGTCAAGTTGAGAATGAGTAAAAAGTACAAACGGAAAAAACAGAGAATTCGACAAGAGTTGAGGAAATAACATATAATAATTACCCTATCCACAAAAACATGCTCCCCTGCTTGATTTCTTAAGAGTGCCAATCGAAGCTCTTCCTTCAATTAATAAAAAGTAAAATTAAAAATAAAAAGAAAATGTGTTGATTCCATTTCAACATTGTTAATACTTAAAAGAATTAATCTTAGAAAAACAAAAATAATATTTTAACCTTATGAATGAGGTCATCATCAATAATTGAGCAGCTCAGTTCTTATACAGTTAGTGCAATGCTTCCACTTCATTCGCACTAAGTGTGAAATTTTAAATCAACCAAAGAAAATCAAATTCGGAAAAACAGGTAAAAATATATATTTAGAAAATAATCAGAAATGATAATATATGCTAATTAATAGACGAGGAGAGTTGTTAGAGAGTCGAACGATGTCGTGGAAGGAGCAACGGAGTCGTCGCGGAGTTTGATAATGATGGAGGCAAGAAGTTAAGCTTAAGATGAGAGCTTCGATCTGTCTAATAATTGGTACCAACGTAGCGTATAGTGTCATAAGTCAATTTTGTATCGGATCACGATAGGGTGGAGTTGTCTATGGGATTTAATCTTTTGTACTTGTAAGAAAAATGTCCCTCTTTCAAATAATGTAATAGTTCATTGTGACACATCTAAAAATACTTGTTAAGTCTTTAGGAGAAAGACCCTTTAAGAAAGGAATATCTTCATTTCAAGCGTTGTAATGGCTATTGGTAGAATACTTGTAAAATCTTGTAAATTTTTTATAGGAGGTGAGTAGTTGGCGAATTGTTGGGCTGTTTCACTGGTAAAGGTATATTTGTAGCGAATCATTTAAGGTTACCCCTATGGCCCGTCGATGGCATGTCTTGATCCATTTGTAATTAATTTCATATTAATAAAACATTTTTCCTTGTTATGGCTCAGTTGTTGCATATATGACATTCAATATGTCATCTGATTTTTATATGAATTCTCTTAATCTAATTTGTTACAATTATTGATGTTTGATAAGATATAATCGAATATTGATTAACTTGCGTGAAAGCGTCCACTCAAGTGTCGCACAGATTATCGTATATTTAAGTGAAAGAGTATAATTCATGACACAGCCTCTCCTCCATCGTTAATGAGCTCGATCTCTATATTTATCATTCAAGCAAACTCCTCAAAGTTAACTAACTTTTCAAAACATTGAAATTCTTTTTTTTTTTTCTTTCAAATCCAAACAGAGAGAGAGAGAGAGAGAGAGAGAGATGTCGCTGCTGTGTAGCACCCATTTATGAGCTGAAGGAATCATGGAGAGAGAGAGCTATGACATCTGAAAGGAAGGTGAGAGGGAAAGTTTTGAAAAACCGTTTTCCTTAAAAGGTAAGCAATAAAAGGAAAAAAAGTCAAGACCCAACTTTTACGGGCAAAGTATCTTTCTTTATCCCCTAAAAAGAAAAAAGAAAGAATTTTAAAATTACTATGTAGGTGATTAATATGGAGATAGTTATTTACGTAGAGAATTATTTATACTATTTCTTCCTTAAAAGATGGTCAAATCATATAATCTCATAAGCTTAATACAATTTTGAGTTAGAAGCTTTATAATCCGACACCTTGTATTAAGAAAGATTGGGATACTCTAAAATCGAATTTAGGTAAAATTTAATTAATAAAATTGCTATTCGTCACGAGTTTGAATAGATGCGGATAGTAATCTTAGGATACTCACAATCTAAACCCGATTATAAACAGTGATATTTAATATTTATATATGTTATTTTTTTATTTATAAATTTCATATAATTAGTGTATACTTACTAAAATTTATTAATTGTTATAAATATGTTTTTAAAAATTTTAATTTTATTTTTATGAACTAAATTTAATTTATTAATTTAATTTTCATCAATAATATATATAAAATTTGATTTTAAATTTCTTTTAATCGAATATGTGACAGGTAGCATTTATGATATTCGAGTACGTTTTCAAATAGAAATTGTAAAATTTAATTGGATATTTATAAGTTCCAAATACCTTATCAAATAATCTGGTTTAGATAAAGGTACCTAAGAAATAGTCCGTACCATACCCGTTGATATCTCTATATATAATTCAAATTCATCACTAAGTGCTTGTTTGGCTTGGCTTTTTTTCAGTTTATCTACCTTTTAAAAGCAAAAGTCAAGCCAAATATAAATTTTGAAAAGCTTTTAAAAAAAAGTAACTTTTTTTTAAAAAATAAAATTTTTAAAAAAATAGCTTCAAGAAAAGCTCTTGTGAGAAGCTTTTTCTTCTCTTCTTTTAAAAATACAAGAGAATTTTTATTTTTGTTTCAAAAATATCCTCATCTATTAAAAATAATTATAATATTATCCTCTAAAAAAATAACTTTAATGATAATTTTAACCAAAATTATAACTTATAAAAAGAAATTTATCAAACAACTTTAGCTTAATTTTAAAAACTATTATTTTTTATAAGAGCTTCATAATAACTTTTAAGCTAAAAAAAAATCAGACCAAACAGGCTCTAAGTAGGGATATGAAAAATCTATAAATTTTCAAAATAATAAAAAAAAAGGAACATTTCATGAATTCTATCACATAATTCAATATAAATTTTAAATTTAACTTTTTTTTATAAAGAGTAATTTCATATGGTCCGAAAGAAATTTACCTTTTTTTTTTAATAAGGCATAAGAAGAAAGAAATTTACTTACCAAATTGTTTTTATAATTGTGTTGTATAAGTTTATATAGAGCTATTATAACATTCTTAATTCTAATAGTAGTAAATAATTTATAAATTTATATTATAACATTTCTATTTTTTTTTACTTCAAAACCTTTAACTTTATAAATATTTGTACATATATATATAATTATTATTTAAAATAAATAAATAAAATATTGGCACAAAACGTAACATGGTAGCAAATATTAATCCTTACTAGCATGTTTGGTTGGGGAAATGGCTAAGCCATGCCCCCTTTATTTCCAAAGAATTTTAGTTTCTTTATTTGGTTAAGAAATAGTCCAAGAAATAGTCATTTCATAGGAATGGTTATTCTTCAAAATCTTTCAAAACTAAAGAATAGCTAATACCACCCTCCCTCATGGTATTAGTTATTTCATGATTGAGGAATAAACTCAAAAAATTATAAAAACCAAAATACCCCTTACAAGTTTCAAAAATTATAACTCTATACAAGTTTTAGTTTCCCAAAAACAACAAGAACCTAGTAGCTAGAAATTTAAAGCCAATATTATTTTTCTCTCTCTTTCTTTTTTTCTTCCTTTAACAATCATGGCCTTGGAAGATTTATTATTGAAAGGGTTATTTCATCTAATTTGAAAAAAAATAAATAGACATATACTGTCATATAATGATAGTTTCAGACAAAAATAACAAGAATTAATTTGATAAGTAGAGAATAATGTCTGTTGTGAAAATAATAAATTAATCTCAAATCTTACACAATAAAAATATAAAAGGAAATTAAGTAAATTTACAATGACACAAAAATTTACGTGATTTAATCTTTTGATAATTGAAATTTAGAAGCACGACAAAATAAAAAAGAATCAAAACTTAACAAAATATGAATGATATAAATTTTATATATTACTTATCTATTTTCCAAGTTGTGAAGTGATCTGTAGAACCAAGAACTAAACATAAAACAAAATAACTACAAGGAAAATTAATCCAATGTTTCAACTTTCCCCATCTTGACAAGCAGAAGCTACCCAATCACTCGAATGCCCACTGGTTCTCCCTCCTAATCTCCTCTTCTTCCTCAGGGGTGAAATCATTCTCAATGTTGAAGGTCTTGCGAATCTCCTCAGGTGTCTTTCCCTTTATCATGTCAGCAACAGTTTGGCAAATCAAGTCCAACAAGCTCTGGATGTTCAAATAGTTGGCAGCCAAGACGAGATGGTAGAGGATATTTTGGTCAACCTTGACAAAATCAGCATCCCACGCCTTTAGTTCATCCTCGCCCATCTTTCCCTTGTCCACGTGCTTCTTGCAGTACTCGAGGACCTTGGCCAAGATCTCGCTGGTGACGTTGGGGATAGGGATCTCGTTGTCCGCGCAATCGTCTTCGATCATGTGCTTGATCGTCTGCAACTCAACGGCCACCGCTTCCTCCACCTCGACCGTCTCTCCATCGGAGCTCCTCAAGATTATCTTCTTCGAAGTCGACGCCATTGCTTCTTCTAAAATTCTCACGCTGCTAACACAAACCCGAGAGAGATAACAAAATTCTTAAATATCTCTGATAGACTATTAGCACAAAAGAAATCTTGTATTATAATATTGTATGTATTACATAAGTGAATGAGGTATATATATATAAGCTTAATCCTAATCATAATCTAATTTTAAGTAACTAATCCTAATTATAATCTAACTTTAAGTAACTAATATTATTATACTATAATTCCAATGAAGTGTTGTAGTCTAATTAAATAATGATATTGTACAGTAACACTAACTTGAAAATTTATATAATTATCTTAATATAAAGAATAGATAACTAGATTTTAATTAACATTTGAGCATTTGATTTATTGGTTGGGGTAAAATCTTCCTCTAAAAAAGAATAGAGTTCAAATCTCTCTTTTTTAAATAAAAAAAACTAAATTTTAATTAATTTGTAATTTTTTGATTAATTAATTAATTATTTATTTTATTTAAATATATAATAATAATATGATAACAAAACCATGCAATGTTATGGTGTTGACAACAAGGATTTCCTTGTTCTTTCTTAGTAACTCCTGGAATCTCATCAATCAAAACAAATGTTCCATAACTAGAAGATGGAAGGCTTTTAAGCCAATGTTGGATTTTTACTGAATCTAGGCACAAAGAAGTTTTAATACCTGACTTCTATTGCAACGAGTTTGTGTCCTGAGACAGAGACGAGGTGAGTAGCTCATGCCACATAGAGGAAACTTCACTTGTATGATTTTCGAGGTAGTCTTCCTACCAAAGTTGATCTAGTAAAAACCTGTTATGTGCCATAATTTGCTGGTGTGACTTCTCTTACTCGATGTTCCTTCACCAAATTCTTTTGAAAGTCTTCCTATGTGATGAGATCCAATAGTTTTAATTTCATTTTTAAGGTAACCAGGGTTGCAGGTAGAAGAAGAGATAATCAGCTTCCTAAGCTTACCGATAGACAAAACTTACGAGATATGCTACAAGCCACAATCTTGAAAGAGTTTGCTTCTGTACTACCGGATTGCAGAGGGAAAACTAATGGTAGAGAATGGCATTAATAATTTACTTTGACCTTTCAAAATCAAGTAGGACTTAATGGATTCTTTTAGCTCAATATATAAAATATATAGAAATTTGCGGATGTAATGAAGCTTCATGTTCTTTAACTTTATGTTTCCATGCAAATAACCAATATAACTGTAAAAATAATCATAGAAGAAGATTAATATTTTAATGTAAGTAACTTAAAAGGAAAGTTTTAATTTGGTATATAAATGAAAGGGTAAAATACACTAACACTCTTAAGTTTTAACCATAAATCCAAACGAGTCCATTAATTTTAGAAATGTACAATCCATCTTAAAATAATATCTTTCAATGAACACATAAGTCCAGTCGTTTATTTTTTTTAAATAACTACTTAACATATAAGTCTAGTCATAGTCAATCGTTAATGTTTTCATTAATTTGATAACATGATAATATTGAAAAGATAATTTTATCTTTCATTAATTTTAAAAATTATCAAATTATAATATTTCAAAAAAAAAACTCTACCCTACCTCTCACTGAACTATCATCCCATGGCCGGATCTGGCCAAATCCGACTAAATCGCGCTCCTTTGGATGCGTGCTTCCCAGAGAGAACTAGTCTTGGTACTCCCCTGGCTTAATGGTCGGGGTAAAAAAGCATCGCCGATTGGCCAGAAAGAAAGAAAAATAGTGAAAAAAAAACAAAAGGCATTTTAGACATTTCATTGTAAATATTAAAGACATTTACATGTTTATGACAAAATATTCATTTTGAAAACTAATGGACTTGCATGTAATTATGGTCAAAAATTAAAAGAGTCAATGTATTTTACCTTGAATTATAAAGATGAATGAAACTATTTACGATTAGTTAAGATTTGATGCATTATAAATTTGAGAGGTTACAAGAAAATAAATTTAAAATATCTATATGTATATGTACTAAAAGAAATATCTTAAAGTATATGTAAATAAGTGAAACATTAAATTATTTATGAAATTGATCTCTTTGAGAAAGAATTTTCATCTACTTCTTTGGAGCCTTGTTTAAAATAGATTCGTAGAACAAGTTTTTGTTGAACCAATTTTACTTGGAATGAGAAACAAGATTGATAAATTTTAGTAAAAGTAGGACGAGTAATTAATTAAAGACAAATATTATCGTGATAATAATAAATAATTGTTGTCTTATTTTTTTCCCTTTTGCTTGCGTTTCAATCTTTACAACAAATCAAAGGTTCCGTAACAGGGCCGTGATTTGCATTCTTCCTTTGGGATTTGGAGCCCATAAAAGGACAGGACCGTAATACACGGCTCGTTACAATGACAGTTAGAATGTAAGTCCTGTTGAGCTTAAATAATATTTCCATAACTAAGTAGTGAAAATGGGTGGCAGCATTTTCGATCGTCTTCCCTTCACGGGGGATTTCGTGTCAGGAAAATTCCCACCGCCATCGGCAACATCTTCAGTCAAACCATCCACCGTCACGTTAACGGGGTAAGTGACTAGGTGCACTCCTTCCATGTCCGCAATTTCTTCTTCATTGGCATAAATTTGCCACATTTGGTCGCCCAGTGAACGCACCTTCTGTACACATTCCAGGCTCTGTGGCTCCAGGAATACGTCATCGGCAAGTCCAGTGTGCTCATACCATAGCGACATTCGATAGGCATGGATATCTCTGGGAGTTGTGGAATTATTGCTTTCAGGATTTTCTGGCAGCTGGTAGCATCCTATTGCAATTTCTGTGTCTCGTCGCCCGTCCATGGATCTTTGGTTTACGTTTGCAGATCCTATTAGAATGTACAAATCATCCACTGGAAGTAGCAGCAACAAACACCGTTAATCGTGAATCAAGATTGTCATTACCTTTTCATTTGTAACAATATTTTAAGAAGAATCTAACTCATGAAATGGCTTAAATATTTGACAATTTTATCAAATGGAAAAGTTAATTAATGGGGCATTACCTATCATGACCTTGGAGTGGACATACACCATGAACCTCCTATGCTTTTGGGCATTCCAGTATTGTGTTGAAGGTTGAGGGGAATGAGGAGGAACGAACTCTTCTTTGCTCTGTGTTTCCCTGTTTGCAAGACAGAAGAAGTTAAGGTAGTCTCTCGGGTGCCCTGGCTCGCCGCTTTCCTTTATGGATTCTCCAATCAATTTGTACATTATTGACATTGTTTCTCTAGTCCAGTGCAATATATCCTGAACTGGTTCACTGTCAGGTACTCCTTCAGGCCACATTGGTATCAAAATATACACGGTAAACCTCTCCTTTGCTTTGATTTTGCTTGCCACCTTAAGTGCAATCTCTACGGGAATCAAATTTCTACAGCCAGAGTGCTTATCTTTATCCCATAAATGGCATCCCCCAATGAAATATTGGTTTTCAATGTATATGAACCTCTCCGCCCGCCTTATTGCTTCCACGTAGGCTTCATGGATGCTTTGCTCAACAGTTAAGTTTTTAGACAACTGGCTAACCGAGACATGGTCAATTGATCTAAATACTTGTACCTTCCAATTCCTGTCGTTGGAAATGCTTGAAGCAAAAGGCTGGCGTATGAGATTCGGTATGGAGCTTGTAGGCAATAACAAAGAAGGGTCACATTGCTTCGTCCATCTTTGCTCAAAATTGGCCAGCACATCCCAAGCAGCTTCCCCAGTTATGCAGGCGTGAGCATCGTGCCATGGTTCCCTTGGTCCTCCTTTGTGAAGGCTGGCTCCAGATATATTTGTTTGATAGAAATCAAAACAATGAGCTCCTGTATTAAGTGTGCGAAACAAGGAATGTTGCTCTGTATCATACCGGCCATCGCAAAGATCTACTCCACCGACAAAGCTCATGATTTCCCTATCGTTTACTGAAGAAGTACTATAAGTTCTAGCATCAACAGTTATAGTCTTTTGATGGTGAGCAAAGAGTGTTGGGAACTTATGGTGCAATCTTGGGCATAACTTGCATCTGACTTTGGTGTGTTTGAAGTACGCAAAAGCATCTTCATCGTGTGTTCTCATTACTCCTTTGTTCTTGATAAATGGTAAGGAAGTTTCATCATTCCAAAGCATAACTCTTACTGCAACACCTTCTTCAGCTTTTCGTTTCAACAATTCACCAAGCTTTATTCCTTTTGCATGTGGAATATTAGTTTGAGGATCTCGGACCTGTTTCAAAGAGAAAATAGATTAGAGAGTAAGAGGAAAGGATTAATTTTGATGGATCATTGTGACAATATGTTTCATTTACCAGAACCATCTTCGGATTGAAAGACCAGCCTGCAATGTAAATTAAATGCTTTGCACCCTCAATGGCCTTGTATACATCCTCCCATAATTTTCTTGGACTACCACAGAGAGAAAACGGAGGCTGAAATGCAGAGCTATGATGTGCGTCTTGATAGAGCATGACATGGCAATTGGACCGTTGAGGAAATGTAGCATTTCTAAGACCCTGGAATCCTCCATATTTAAGTACTTCACCCCAGGTTGGTTCAAACTCTGCTGGTTTGAACCACAACATGAACCTTAGCTTGAGTTCTGGGTTCGTTTTACCATTTTCCATTTGGAGAGGAAAGAACCCGCTGATCAAACTAGCTTCATTTAGTATTTGTCCTGCCTGGATACAGAATTTTCCTAAGATTGAGCACTTGGTTTTCATTGTAATGGTGATGGTTGAATCAGGTGGATGAGCACAGAGAATTTGGAAGGTTTGGTTCCAAACACGATCACGCTCAAGGGTTGTCTTTGCTACCTTCTTATTGTCCAGTTTGATGGTCACATAGGTTGGCTTTCCATTTGCAAGTACACACTACAAAACGTATAGTCAGAATTGGGAAGAAGGAAGAAAGAAAACATGTCAGGATAGCTTTACAAAAGCCTTCAGGTATATAATTAGAAGTTGCTAGCCTAAGATTTGATCTCGAAATTTCAAGTCTCTCAAGCAAGGGAGATATTAACTCAACCTTAAGGGTGAGAATAACTTCACCAATTGTCAAGTGCTATAGTAATTGCAATGAACCTACTACTAACTTCTCGTAGAAAAATCTATTTACAGAATTTTCCAATACACTGCAATCAAATTGGCACTTACATTCAATGGAAATGGAGGTATGTAAGGTGTTGCATCAAAAATTGTAGCTTCAAGTGTTCCATGGAGGAACTTTTGTTTTCCCTCCATTGCTCAGAACCTTCAAATAGCTATCAAAGAGACAAAGAGACAGGCAGAGAGAAGCTACTTAAATGGTGAGTTTGGTTTTGACATGAAATAAAATTTGTCATATCATCCTCGAGTATTTAAAGGTAGGCGAGGCTGAAGTTGCTATTGAAGAAGCAATGGTAACTTGGGATGCAATTGAATGGGGTTGGCGCCTTGGAAAAACTTGTGGAATTCTCCATTCTTAATCTTAGCTGCAATCACCAAGTCTTTGACAAGTTTTTCACTTGAAGTTGAAGTTTCTTAAACTCAAATCACACTTTTCCCTGCCACAAAAAAACAAAAAAAATTGGAACCTTTAGTAGATAGATTACATCTGTTTGAGGTCACCTAAGAAACTTGAGACCACCACATAGATTAAGGGCTGACCTGACGATATTATCAAATTTGACAATTTATGGTAGGTATTTATCTTGTCCATAAATATGGTGCTCTTAGGTTAATATGTGGGAATTGAAATTATGCTGTTTCTCGCCCTTTTTTGTTTGGAAAGTTCAAGTGCAATTTTTAGACAGCAAATGAATTCATTAATTAGTCAAACTCCTTATTCCATTTTGTCAAATTAATTTGAATGAGAATAGTGAGACCTGCTGAAAAATTGGAGGTAAAATAAATTTATACCTATTAATTCACAGTTATTTGTCTAATTAAATGTATTTTTTTTTTTTTTTTTTTGCATAAGAATGCTATATATTGGGAGCAATTTATAGTGGCCCTCTGCCAACTTTTTAGGAATTATAGGAGAATGACTTTAAAAAGTTAGAGAAAAAGCAACATCATTTTCACACTTTCTCTTCACATGTTATGCAAAGAGGATGGATGTATTACCCACATATTCAAATTGACGACAGATGATTTGATAAATTCAGTTAAGGGTCCGTTTTATAATCGAAAAATAACTTGTTATAACAAAATTTTTTCTGCATAAAATATTTTATTAAAAAATTTAATTTTTGTACTATTTAAATAAATTAAAAAATATATTTTATATCATTTGAATCAATTTATAGAAAATATTTTACACCATGACTCATTTTTAAAAATTTTTCACTAATAAAGAAAAACATATTACAACAAATTTAAAAAAAAATAATTACTCTTTCTCTTTATTTTTTTTTAATAAACGAAAAAAAGGAACTCATCGCCATTTCTTTTAAGTCATCATCTGTAGATCCTCTACCTCTGCAATAAACACTTCCAGACACTGAAGACTAAAAAAAAAAAATTAAGTTATCTAAAGATTAAAAATTAAATTTTTATTTTTTTTTATTTTCAATTTTAGAAGGGGAAGAGAGAGATAGGCTAAATTCCAAGCATGAAGGCAAGAAATTCGACTCCGAAGCGAGTTTTCAAGAGCTCATTCACTCCATCTTCGTCAACCCAATGAGGTCACAATTAGGCAATCAAATGTCAAATTACAAGTTTTTTTTTTTAATGAAATTACATGTAAAGGAAATAAAAAAATTCAATGAGATAAATCAACCTACAAATTCATGTATAATTAGACAAATTCAATATAAATTTAGATGAAACTTATATATGATGAGATTTGAACATGAAAGTTTAATTTTTAAATCTAAGACATCGTCTCATTACTCTTACTTACATTAATGGAGATTAAATTACAAGTCTTTGTTTGCGTGTAAATTAAGTATTATGGAAGATTATATACACAAATATTAGAGGTAACTTTCATCATTTATATTTGTAATGAAATTTTGATTTGTATGTATAAATTAGATATTAAAGAAGATTATCTATATACAAAATATTAACGATAACTTTCATCATGTCTTTCTAACAGAACTTTAATTTGTCAAATCGGTCCCACATCCACACTATATTCCCATTGCTCTTACTTAGAATTTTGAAAATTTGTAAATTATATCGATCAAAGTAGACCGACAGAAAACAAAACCTTCGGATGTCTAACGTCTCAATCAAAATTAATCTAATTTAATGTTCGATTGAAACTGAAATTTAAAAAAAAACAATTAATGGTGAAAGGTCTTTCTTCTAAAAATGCATAAATTATATGAAGTACAACGGGTTGTCCTGATTTTATAACTGAATCGCTTCTATAGTTCAGATTTTATGTATAGAAAAACAAAGTCAAGATTAATATAAAAAATTATTTATATGGATAATTAGCAGACAAAAAAAATTTTTTTTTTTTTTTAGAAACTCACTGTAGGGATCATGAGCGAAGTTCCTCTGAAGAAATAAATCAGTCTTAAAGGATAACTCTCAGCTATAATAATTAGCTTTCACAATAGCAAAAGTGACCTAAATGATTCCATTCATCCGATATTGATAAGCGGAGCTGGCATCTGAATTACAAAACATATGCTATCAAACATTTGTCACATAAACTGACATTCACAAAAATTTGTCCTAACAACAACGTGTTGATCTGCAAAATCTTCCTTCCGACATGCCAATGGCATTTTCTGTTTAATTTGAATCAATATTCAAAAATCCTCCAGCCAATGTGTCACTCTTCCTCACCCACGTCTCGAAACTCGATTGGTTGGTTGTTCCAAAAACTCGTCTAGAATCCACGTGCGCAGACACTGTGATTCCGGATTTAGCAAAGACAACCGCAAAGGGAGGGAAAAAGCTTGTACAACTTTGCCAGAGCTACCAACATGCCACGTGGACGAAGTGGCCGGCCTCGTTGGTAACTTACCGTCGCTTTACCCGTGCCGTCCCTACAACGTTTTAGTGTGGTCTTATCCGCACAAGACGCCAACTTATCCTTCTTTGAAGGGTAGTTGGATGTGTCGGCTTCTTCATATTGATTGTAATAAAATAAACATATTACTACTAAAAAATATCTAACAAAGTTGTTTAATATCCAAAACTCAGACATGTTACCATGTAGCTCAAGTCCATCATCACGCATAATCTTACAAAATCTAGACCGTAGGACCAATATAGTACACGGATCCGGTGGCCAGTGATTCCATCACACCGAAACAATATGCTCCTAAACAATATTCAGTAGTAATGTTCTTCAGAACTAATGTAAGTAAGAATAGAGAAGTATCTTTTTAAATGATTCAAATATTTTGATAAACTTTCTACCGTCATCCTTTAGAGATAATTAGGAATTTCACTAAGACTATATGATAAAGATGTGCATATAGAAATACATCATTAATGTTTTTCTCCTTTTATATATTATCAATGTTTGATGTTCAAATTAAGAATAAAAAACGTACATTATTAAATGTTCTAACAAACAAATTTGAATTGGCTGGATCCATATCTTTTATGTAGAAATTAAGAATTACTGCAGCCCCATCCTACATCAACAAATATCTATATATAGTAAAATGAATTTGTTAGCAAAAGTAGATATCCAATAAAGGTTGTTAATGCTAACGTGGCATAATTTGATAGGTTAGAAAAAATGCAATAAAAATCAGCAAATATCTAAATAATTATGAACCGTGAGATATGTATGGTAAAGCAATGGACCTCGCAATCACATTAAAAACCCACCCCCCCTTTTTCATCAATACTTTTATTCCTTAACCCCCACCTCCCCTACGTCCCTCTCGTTTCCTTCTCAGTCTCGATCTTCTTCCCCAAAAAAAAAGGTCAAACCTTCAAACTTCCAGCCAAAAAACATGGCATCCTACGGCACAATCCCGACCTCCTCATCGCCAGGACCCGCGACGAACCTCGAATACCTATCTCGAGCCAAGGAACGTATCAAAGAAGGCCTCGGAACTCGACGTCCATGGAAGCTCATGTTCAACATCCGCTCCATCAACTTCCCCGGGAACCTCTCCGAAGCCATTTCCAGAGTGAGAACTAACGTAGCTTACTTCCGCATGAACTACGCCATAATCGTGCTATTCGTACTTTTTCTTAGCCTTTTATGGCACCCCATCTCCCTCATAGTCTTCATAGTTATGATGGCCGCTTGGTTGTTCTTGTACTTCCTGCGCGATGAACCCATAGTTGTTTTCAGCCGTACGATCGACGATCGTGTGGTGCTGATCGTCTTGGGCGTTTTGACCATTGTGTTCTTGCTTTTGACTCATGCCACGCTTAATATTTTGGTGTCTGTTTTGATTGGTGTGGTTATCATTCTGGTCCACGCTACCCTGAGGAGAACTGATGATTTGTATGATGAAGAATCTGCTGCCTTGATGACTGGAACTGGACCTTCATCTTCTTCATAATTGTGGGTTTCTTCTTTTTTTTTTTTTTTGGTTTATTTTTTGTGGGGTTTAATTTGAGTTATTGGTCTTAGTATGATCTCAATTTTTTTGTTTATTTGTTTGTTTCTAAGTGTTCTTTAATTTAATATTGGGGTTAATTTCTTCTTTAAAAAGTTTTAAATTGCCAAAGATGTTTGGTTTGATCCCTTTAATCATATAATTGAATGGCAGTTTGCAAGTGGTAGTTCTGAATGGTAGGTAGAGGAATTTGTTGCTCAGATCATCTGATCTTTTTTCTGACGATTTTCTTTCCTTTTTCTTTGGTATTTGAGAATTTTGTTACTTCCAGTACTGTGTAATGAGATATGCACCAGCCCAAGCAAGCCATTGTTTTCAGTGAACAGTTGATAATCTTTGGCTAGGTGACTGTATATTAAAACAGTCTGGTATATTGTCCTTGATGGTTGATTTGGATTTTTCCCTGTTTTTGGTTATGGTATGGTCTTTCAGTTTCACTCTTTCTATTTTAAGTGGTTTTCCTTTATTGTTCCATATTGGCTTTGAATGGTTTCTTTTTTGTGGTTCATTTTGAGGAAATGAACTTAGGGAGAGTAATGCACTGGCCACTGGTTACATTTTGTTCAGCAAGTTGTGGGCCTTGTGGCCCTGGTGTATAACTAAACCAAGATTCAAGATTAAATAATTGAAGAAGGAAAAGATAACATAATTCATACAATTCACTAGCTGATGATGATGGGTCCTCATGATTTCTGGACTGCTTCAATGTCATTGACAGTGCTTTATACCGAAAAGTAAAGGCACATGGATATGGTGCAGTAGTCACTAGTCAACACAGAGGGGGGGGGACACACTTCTAATGCAAGATTGAAGGCTTTTGGCATGTGACCTTGGAAGCCATATGTCAGAGCCAAACCTTCATTTGTCAACAAATAGTTTGGGATAATCTTAGCTTTTTCTCCAATGGGTGGAATAATGTCATATTGCTAAGATCCATGATTTGAAAAACCCAATTTACTTTGTTGTTTAACCAATTCTTTTGCATGATCCCACAAATATAAGAAAAAACGAAGTTAGTCTCACAAAGTGGAAACAAGAGAATCCTATGCCTAGCATCAAGCTGGCCAGCATAATGTTTGCAAAATGAGGGGATTTAGTTTAAGATACCATGCAATCGAGTTAAGTCATGGGAGTTTTCTAGAGATAAAAGTAGGTGCTAAAGGTAAATATCTCTCTGCATCCATCTAGAGTAATTACTGGTAACTGGTAAGGGCAATCATGGCCTCCATGTGGATCTCGTGTGAGAGCCATAACTAAGATACCAACTATAAGTACAAAATTAATCGAGCAAGAATTTTATTATAGAACTTTTAAACCCAAAAATAAAGATAAAAGCTAAGTAAAGTATAGACATAAATTATTACCGAAAAATGTAGAGACAAGAAATTAAATATAAGCTCATTATGGTATGAATACCAAATGAAGGAAATTAAACATAAATTAGGAAGAAGTTAATTAAATATGTTCATTTTTCTAGTCGATATTCTTTTTCGTTTTGGATTAGCATCAATATTCAAAGCATAGAAAACAATAAATATAAATCAAAATCCTACAAACTCTTTTAAAATATGCATTCAGTGCCGTTAACCTTTCTATTTAGTTTGACCGAACCCTTAACAGTAGACTTTTATTTGAAACTAATCTGATACTACACGTTTGGTGTAGGGAATGGTATTCCCCCTCTATTCCCAGTTACTATTTGCTCCTCTTATTTGATTGGCAATTTGACAAGAAATAGTAATTCTCCCATTTTACCTATTCCTCAAAATTAGTAAAAAAATTTCAAAATCTTTATTTAGTTCATTGATTAGTACATAATTTCCCTTTCAAAAAAATAAACTTCAAATCTCCTTTTCTCAAATAAAAAAAAAAAAACTACACCCAACTCCCTTGGTATTAACTATTCCATGTTTGATGGAATAGTTTCAAAAATTATTAAAACTAAATTATCTCTCATAAGTTTAGAAATTTACAATCCTACCCATATTAATATTTGTAAATAAAATATAAATATTTAAATGATCAATTACTAATATTTTAAATAAATTACAAATTATTAATATTTAAAAAATAATAAAATAAATATTCATAATAACATTTAAATTATAAATACAATATTAATATTTTAAAATATTGAAGATTAAACTATAAATAAAGTATTAATATTTTAAATAAATTATGAATTATTAATATTTAAAAATAAAATAAAAATAAATAATCATAATAACATTTAAACTATATATAAAATATTCATATTTTAAAATATTAATTATTAAGTATAAATAAAATATTAATATTTAAATGATCAACGATTAATATTTTAAATAAATTATGATTTTTTAATTTTTAAAAATAAAATAAAATAAAAACAAATAATCATAATAACATTTAAATTGTAAATAAAATATTAATATTTAAATTATTAATTAGTCATATTTTAAATAAATTATAAATTATTAATATTTAAAATAAAATAAAATAATAATATATAATAATATATATACCAGGAGACCTTCAAATGCCAATTCGCCGTGAATCTCCGTCAGCTTCCGTTTGTAAACGACCTGAAAAAATTGATATTTTGGTAAATTCCATATAAGAAAAATGTGAGAGGAAAAAAAGGAAATTAAAAATTGAGCTTCCGTCCGCTGTCCTCCTCCTCTCTAAACCCCTCGAACTCTCGTCTCCGCCGCCGCCGGAGATAACGCCACCAAGCTATCTCTAGTCCTAGGTGCCCATCAATCTCTCCTAGGAGGACTCTACAACAACAATCCAATGTCGCGCCCGCCATACGAGTACGATCCCTACTACCTTCAACCTGACCAAGACCGCAACTTGATCAACACGCTCTTCGTTTCGGGGCTCCCGGACGACGTCAAGGCTCGTGAGATACACAACCTCTTTCGGCGACGCGCCGGCTTCGACTCTTGCCAGCTGAAGTACACTGGCCGAGGCAACCAGGTAAATAGGAGTAACATTTATTTTGCAAATTCTTTTACTTTCTGTTTGGTTTCGGAGAAAGTTCATTCATTCTTAACGAGAAATTGCAATGAGGACTGAGAGTTTAATTAATTCTTTTTTTATGGGGACCATTTGACTTTAGAAATAGTTTAACTGAGTCTTATTTGGGTAGAATTTTTGTAAGCAATGTGAAGTTCAAGCCTCCTATTTCTAGCTAATTCTGCAGAAGTACATTTGGATTTAATTAAAATGGTTTGCCAACAACAAATGCATGATCTTTCTTTTTATATGGAGCAGTTATGTTTGAATTTCTGTTACATTTTAACTATTTGCCCATTTTTTTAGCTAATTTTGAGAAAGCCAAAAACACTTCTTTATTATCTAATAATAATACTGGTCAATTTTTATATTTGTATGGTCTGCATTTTGTTTTATGATCATGTCATTGTTCAATATTTCTTCCCAGGTTCTTCGGTAGTAAAAAAAAAACACCACTACAAAACAATGATACAAAGGGGAAAAAGAGTAGAAGTTGCTGCCCTTTTATATACTCGTTGACACTTGCTTATTATTTAATAATCTAAGCAGAAATTTATTGTTTGTGTAAAGTTCATTATGCTCTTGCACATTTTTAAGACTAGTAGTCTTTGGGAAGATAATGTAATGGGGGCTGCATCTTGTGATCACAGGTTGTTGCATTTGCAACTTTTCTCAATCATCAATCTGCAATTGCAGCAATGCATGCATTAAATGTGAGTATTGTCCAGTAATAAAAATACTTGAAGCTTGCGGAGATTTCTATGTCTTTTTATTCTGTTCATTCTTTCAATGACCATGTTTTAGGGTGTAAAGTTTGATCCTCAAGCAGGATCTGTTCTGCATATTGAACTAGCCAGATCAAATTCAAGGAGAAAAAGGAAACCAGGTAAGTAATGTCTTAAGCTGTTCTATTGGTTGAAACTTTAATGCCATTCATCTCCAAAACTTTAATGCCATTCATCTCCAAAACTTTAATGCCATTCATCTCCAAAACTATCATAGGATGCTTAACTTTTCCTTTCTCAGATAGTGGTCCTTATGTTGTTATTGATAAAAGAACCAAGGCATCAGCCAATACCCAAGAAACATCAAGTGATGATGGTAAGCTCATAAAATTCCTCTCAATCTTTCCCCTTTTTAAAATTGTGGTGAAAAAAAAATGTAAAACAAAAAATGTGCATATCTATGATTCTACATGAGGGTGGCTATGCTTCTTCAACATGATCCTTTCATCACCTACTCATGTTAGCATGATTTTCCATATTCAGGAGGCAGTGACACTGAAGAACCATCTGGGACTGACGACGCTAATTCTTCAAACAAGGGTGATTTGAGAACTGTAAAGAGGTTGGAAGCACTCTGGAGATACATTATTGTTTAGTTTAAAGTCTAATATTTTAAGCTTCTCTATATCAGGCATAAAGAGTGAGAAAAACTTTGTATTACACGTAAACAATGAAGGAAGTGCTTTTTTAATTAACCCTGTGGATTTTTTATTGCATTACTAAGTTTACCTTATTGTCTGGTAATGTGCAGTGAGACAATAGTGGATCCAGAAAATGCTGTAGCAGCTGCAAATGTAAGTAAAAACCACTTTATTCTGCTTTCCATCATCATATAAGCATTTGAAGCTCTTTTGTAGAAGGCATATGTGGCTTATTCAAGACAGCATGTGTGTCTCGAATATTTTATCATAGAGGATTAAGTTTGCAAAGAGATTGTGGTCTTTAAGAAAAAATTCAAGAAGCACTTTCTTCTAAGTTACTTCTGTCAAATATTTTTTGAACTTGCACTTAATTTTGATGGTTACTGCAGGAGCAGTTGGAAAGGAATGTTGATGAAGGTGCTCAACCATGCTCTACTTTGTTTATAGCAAATCTAGGTCCAAATTGCACTGAAGATGAACTGAAGCAAGTTCTATCTCGGTAAGTTGCGGTGCTAATCATTACATAGTGATGTCTTTTGGTTGAAATTCTTTTCCTCAGCAGAATAAAGTTCTGGTGTTTGTATTTTTTTCCTCTAAGCCTGTCCTTACCCCTAATGTCTCTTTACTACACAGAGATAAGAAAATCAGCTGACTTCAATTCTTTCTGGTTCCAGGTATCCTGGATTCAATATGCTCAAGATTCGGGCTAAAGGTGGCATGCCAGTTGCTTTTGCTGATTTTGAGGTATCCAAACTTAATGCTGTAACTCATAGGCCTTGATTTTTGTTAAATTTTTTAAATGACCAATGTATCCTGATTCATCACATAATCCGTTCAATCTACACACCTTCATTATAATACTATATAATCATTGACTCTATATATCATTTCACTGTTGAAATTTCTATGAAAAGAGACTCCCATGAAATCATATTTTGTTTAGCAGAAGTAAACTCTATTTTTTCTTTTGTCTGTATATCTCTTAAATCTTTTTCTGTTCAGGGAGGTTTAATCCTCCATATGCCTTAATAGAACTGAGTAAAGATGTCTGTTTTAGAACTTAAATTATGGAGTAAAAATGGAAAATCAGGAGGATTATAAAATATAGAATGCAAAATACACCTAATTCTTTTGCAAAATAATATACTCCAAAATTGGTTGATTATGTAAGAAAAGGGTGTTTATATAAAAAAGAAGAAACCTGAGATAAATGCGCATGCTTGTAAATACACAATTCTGATAAACGATATATTTAGCAAGAAAGGCTACAAAGGTTTCTGTTTGGTTAAAATTCTTGTAGGAAACAATCACACAATGCGGTGACCTCTTGAAATCTATGATGATGCATCATTTATTCTTATGTCACAGCCTTTGCTAAATACATTCTAAGCATCCTGAATTCTTTTACATCCGTCTTTAGAGGTTTGATCAGTTAGCAACTGGTATTCTTTGTTGGGTCCATCAGGACCTAAGGTTGTTATGAAGACAGCACTATGTTGGTTCAATGGTCGTCATGCAAATAACATACTACATTGTCATGTTATATTGAGTGCATGATCTCATTAATCTCTCCCTCTCTGCATCACAGCAAACAGAACAAGCCACAACAGTGATGACGGATCTTCAGAGCAGCCTGTTACCTTCATCAGACAGAGGCGGCATGAACATAGAGTATGTATAACTGGCCTTACAAATTTTAAATATGCTTGTTTAGCATAGTCTCCTCTCATTATATCAAATGATACATTTTACTGGTTTTGTAGATACGCAAGGTCGAAGATGAGGAAGCCCTAGGGAGAAGGGAATGAGCTGGCAATTTTCAAGATGGTCCAGCTGGGCATTATTCCAGTTGTATTGTAAAAAGGCTTTGCCTCGTGTCCCTTTTTAAAGGATGAGTTCAATTTTCCAACATTGTAAAGGTGACGGGACTTCATATTTATGGCTAACTTAATAATATTATTACCTCTTTTGTATTGCTTTTCTCATCTTCTCCTACACCACACTGTTCTCCTAAATCTGTGTCGAGCACCCCAAGCAAAACAAAAAAGGAAAAAAGGGGCAGATTTCAGTGCATTTGTGGAATGGATACAAGGCAATTCACCAGGTAAAAAATTTGTCCAATCTAAATATGAATGACCCGTTTTTGCTAGCATCACATTGGAAAGTGAAACTTATTTGACGTGGGAAGACACCCACAATTCAGCCGTAGTTAAGTTTTGAGCAAAAAATGTTGCATTGGGGACGAAAGCAGGCAGGCAGGCAGGCAGGCAGTTACAGGATTTATGAGCGGCTGTGAAACTTTGGAGGCTGCAAAAGACGGTATTTCCCAACCTTGACCCGTTGAGCATATAATTGTGGGAATATCCAGAATGGAGCTGTAGAAGGTGAGTCATTTTTGCAGAGACAGGGTGAAACCGTGGGATAGCGTAGACGACCGACCTGAGGATAGGATCCCGTCGTAAAGGCTACACTGAAATTTATGACAAGGGGAAGCATCTTCGGGGGAGACATCACTTTCAAGTATTCACAAGATGGCCCTTGTATGTTTCAGTCCAGAAAAGGGAGATATCATGCACGTTGATCATCGTCAATGTTCTGTTATCAATCAGAGGTGAGGTGAGGACAAGGAAACCAACCAACTTGTCCTTGTTGATAAGAAAAAGAATCCTGCTTGATTCTTTAATGGCCTGTCTTCTGCAAATCTCTCAGACTTGTCATCGGGAGAAGAGCAGGGTAAGTTTCAATAAAGTTTGAAATTTCAAAAGAAAGAAATTTACAGGGTAGATAAGGATGTTTCACCCTCACCTCACCCTCTAGTCGAATGCTTTTTACAGTCAGTCTCATGTTTTCCTAAGTTTTGTTTGCTTGTAGATGCAAGACAAAACCTCAGACCACTTTTGGCTGCTAACAAGTATCAAAAATGGGAAACAACCACCTTACAATCAAGTGCCAAGACATTCAACTTTTGCCCACCAACAAGATTCAAAAGATCTGTCAACTGTCCTGCCATTCACTATCAAACAAAATCACAAACCCATAGACACGTGAGAGAGAGAGAAAGAGAGAACCATATGATATTCCTCGAGCTGCTTCATTGATTTAATTAGAAGGCATATTCACCAACCATCGCCATTTCCAAAAAGAATTACAAAAACCCTATTACCCTTGCTTCCAATACTACTACTATACAAAAGCAAAATGAAGATGGCATTGGAACAAATGAAAATATAACAAAAAAGGCCACAAATATTTTCAGCGTACCATGCGTGTAAAAATAAACTCGAAAGCTGAGCTTCTTACAAATCTTCTTCACAGGACTTCCTCCTGGTTCCTGGCCTTAGCCCTTCCAGGGAGAGCTTACCACTGAACCCTTCCGATGCCTCATTTACCAGAGGTCCACTGTAATGCTGTTTTTGCTCTGCCCATATCCGCCCACTGCGGTTCCCTACATCATATCCTGGTGATGTGTAATTTGTGTCCATGAGCATGTCGCCTTCCAATATGCGCAGCACCTGTTCCAAAATAACATTGAACCAACCAGCAAAAATTTCTGTTAATTTATTCCATAGTGACTTAAAATATCAAAATCTCAACAGGGAAATTTTGTAACCCAAGCCCCTCCCTTCCAAATGCCCATTACACTCTAACCACATGATCTGATATTTGCCATTTATGTCTTCCATTCCCAATAATTGATCAGAAAAGTCCTCCGGAACTTTAAACAATTGGAGCCAAAAATTTGTTTATCTGAAAAAACATTTTCAATAAAACTTTGAAAGTAAAAAAATGTTCTGATAAAGTAAAGTTGTGTTGAGTTCCCACTGATTTAAAGGCTACTGAGATCTATATAAAAAGCAAAAAATGTCTGGTACAACAAATTAGACTCTGCTGTACAAAGTTTCTCATTACCTGTGACATGCGAGGCCTAGAATGAGGATCCCTCCTTATGCATGAAGATGCTGCATGAAGCATGCAATAGACCTCATGTTCTGAATAGCAATCACCCAATCTTGGGTCAACCAATTCATCTATAGCATATTCTTCCAAAAGTGGGCGTGCCTAATCCAAATCATAACATATGCAATAAGTGACAATAAACCAACAAATCCACGGTATATAAAACATTAAAAAAAGAAAAAAGAAAAACCTTGTATTGCCCCTTCATTTGTAATGGCAGAGTTAGTAATATGTAATTTATATATTTTTGCTTAAAGTTACACAGGAGAAGACTAGTTATTTGCAGCAAGATATACAAGCAGAGTTTTAAAAGCACACCCATTCGGTTAGACATTGCTGGCCCTTTGGCCTATTAAGGTCCACAGCTTTTCGTCCAGTAACAAGTTCAATTAACACCACTCCAAAGGAATAAACATCAGCTTTTTCTGTGATTTGGCCACTTTGAGCATATTCCGGTGCCAAATACCTATACACAGCATAAACCATTATTGGATTCTGCAATTGCATTGGGAAGGTAAATTGGAAACAGAAGTTGTCATTTAAGATTTACCCAAATGTTCCGATTACTCTTGTTTCCACTCCAGTATCACCATCAGGCTGCCATCTTGCAAGGCCAAAATCACCAACCTATGAAAACAAAACTGAATCAATTCCTGCAGATACAACTATTTAAGGAAACCCTAAAGAGGTTCGCTTACACAAATGGCTTCTTCTAGTATCCATCTAAAAGATATTGTAGGTAATAGTATATATCGCAAATTAAATGCCAACAGAGCCAAAACTTATTAAAATTTGAACATCAAAAAACTTCTTTTTCATAGTTTGTGTATCAAAAATATTTTAGTAGAACAAGAAAAATAAAGGATCCTGACCGATGTCAATGCAAGAAACAATAAATAGAGGTTTTAGCTGTAGATTCAAAATTGACAACCATGCAGAAAAGTTAAAAGTTTGCATACCAAAGGTTCAAAATCATGGGTGATGAGAATGTTGTTCGGCCGCATGTCACGGTGCACAATGCAGCCAACTCTGCATTCTTCATGAAGATATCTCAGACCTCTAGCAGCTCCTACAGCAATCTTTTGCCGTGCAGACCATTCTAAAGGTTCCCGGTGACGCCCTGAAACACATCAAATTGATGGTACATTGAAAACCATGGTTGCTAGATAGAAATAAGCATATTTAAGTATAATAAACTTTTTACTTTTAAAAACTTGATTGTAGTTATGTTAAACCTATAATCACAGCTATGACTAATTTCAACTATCAGTGGTTTTTGAGTTTTGCATTTGTTTTCCTTTACAATCTGTTTTGGGGGGCAAGTCAGAGGGGAGTAATAAGGGGTTCAGACAACACTTTGTCCAATTCAAATATCAAAATCCAAACAGTTAGGAAAATACATCGTCATTAAACAAAGATAACAAGCCCTTTTAAGTCTCACAGCCATCATAGCACAATCTTTGAAGGGACCATATATGATGATTATATCAACCACCGGTGCAGACCAATGATCAGCACATTTATATTGGAGTTGGGTTAGATCGGAATAAAGATTCTATTCTACTTAAACAGAAAGAAATACCATATAGATGAGAATCTAGGGATCCATTGCATATGTACTCATAAACCAGCAGCCGCCTTCTATCCTCAATGCAGAACCCAATAAGCATAACGACATTCCTGTGCTGAGCACAGCTGAGGACTTCCACTTCTGAGCAGAACTCAAGATCTCCCTGAGAACTTGCCAATTTGTGTTGCTTGACTGCAATTGCCTGGCCATCTGGGAGTACTCCTCTATGAACAGATCCAAACCCACCCTCAGCCAAGAAATTAGCTTGTGAAAATCCACCAGTTGCAAGCTCCAACTCAGCATAGGTAAACCATCTTGGGGGTTTTCCAAAAACAGGTGCCTTATGCTGACATATTGAACACAATGGAGGAGGGCCAGGAGGGGCATTTCTGGATAATGAAATTGCTTCTCTCACATTTCCACTAAATTCAGTATCACTCCTAAAGCTTGATATTCCAATTCCAGCTTCTCTATCAAGCTTTGAAAATTTCTCCAGCAAGGCTTTTGTTGTTGAAGCTTGAGCCCTGTCATTAGCTCTACCTGAAGTTTCTTCTAGGTGCTGTGAGGATCGATGATGAGAAGTAAGATATTCTGTTATCCATGGTTGGAACCTTAAACTCGCTGAAGATAAGGATAAATTTTCACTCTCTGTGTCTGAACTAGATTCATCAAGATCCTGATTTTCCTTGATGACAATTGATTCCTCTTTCTTCAGGTCTCCATTCCCTTCTGAGATGAAAAAAGGTGAAGTGCCTGGATCAGAGCTTGACACTGAAGAAGTTCCTGCTTCAGTAGCAGTAAATGGTGTCCCTAGCTCTGGACTACTAGTTGGAGTAACAGCCGGGCCTCTAATAGAACCAGATGATCCATTTTTGCTTTTGGGATGCTTTTCAGACCTTTCATCCATCTCAGAATTTAATTGACAAGAAGCATCAGCTTCCTTCTTGGGTGATCCAACCAGATTTAAGCGGAGAACTTTTGCCTGTGAACGCTTCATAACCACTATGTTGCATTGCAACTCCTCCATGCAGCGTTTTTCCTCATTTTTTAGCTGCCTGGAAAAAGATGGAGATATTGAAGGTGTGAATATATATACCCTTTTAGATAGAACATAAAGGAAAATGGGGAAAGACAAAAAAAGGAAGAAGCAACAGAGCAAACAGGATGTTACTTGTCCAATACTACCCAACTAGCTTGGGCTAGCTTGGCTTCTGCAGCTACAGCTCCGCATGGTGATCCAGAAACAATTTTTATCTTGACATTAATCTTGCAATTATGTTGGGAACAAAGCATTAGCAGGCCAGGACACTGACATAAAACAAAAATAAAATCATGCAGCAAGAGCCAGGTATTTACCTTGTTTGGATCATAAACATCATGGAGCTGGAGGATCATTTGGGAGCAGGAATCAGTGATATCAGATTTCTGCTCTGAACTTGATCCTGATTGAGACTTCCGGCTACCACTGGCGCAGTCCCCAGCAAATCTAGGAAAACCCCATTTTCTACCTGAAGGATTGCAGCATTTAACCAGTGATCAGGAATAACTGGAGAGAATAAAATTAGAGGATATTTCAAAAGCTAAACACCGTAATAATTTCTAATTAAGACTCTTTCAAGCCTTGATCACACTAGTCTATGCCACAAATAACCTAAAATACACATGAAACCAATGATCATTTGAAAAGTATCTGGGCTAAGTCAGAAACTGGAAAAGCATAATCTGAAAGACAGTCTACATACAGCAAGATTTTCAGAACAGATGATAATTTAAGTATCCGCATCCATTAATTCAACAAATTCCAAGATGGGCACCCAAAAACCAAAATATACAACAGATAAAATATAGCGTTAAGTGGGAAATTTCTTCATTACTAACTTGAATAGACATGTTTTAAGAAACCTGCTATAACAACATTGAGTAGAAGATTGGTTAAGTAACTTGTCTGAATAACATAACTTCCTCAGACCAGAAAAATTGTGAAGCGAAAACACTAACCAAACCCCTTTGAAAGTGGGGTTCAAAAGTCACTCAAGTAATCAATGTTCTAAAAGAGCAAAACAAAACCATACATTAATATTACCATCACCAGTAGTTCAATACTTCAATGGTCAAAGGTAGATGCAAAATCAACAAGAAAAAAAATAGTACCTGAACCATGGGAAGGTACAACAACAAGCAACGTAATGCAATCTCCAGGTTGAACAACATGAGTCAAAGCCCAAACCAGAGCAGTCTTAGGAATTTCTTTCGATGCCTTAACAGCAACCACAACTTTCTCGGCCACATCCGTTCCACCCTTTTCCTGCTTTCCCTTCTTCTGCTCTCGACTCATTTGGCACAAAGAATTTCTATGAAACTTCCTTAACAGATTCAACTCTTAAAAGCCTATCTTAATACCAATTATCATGGTAGAGGCCAAAAAAACATGTCTTAAAAAGGCACAAACAAAACAAAACATTTGCATTATTGATCTGCCCCCACCATACTGGATTCTAGGGCATGTACAACCGACATGGCTAACTATTCCATTCCAGATAATCTGCAGAGAGACAGACAGATACCAGCACCAATGACAAGACCCTTTTCACTGATTCACATGAACTCCTCAGGAATCGCTCACCCTTCCAAAAAAAACCCCACACTAAAGACCTCTTAGTTTCACTTTCTTGTGAAACTTTAGTCTGAATGTTCCACAGATGATGGCATAGATGATGAAGATCTAGCTAGCCTTTTGTCTCAGAAAACAAGAAACTAAGTCCTTTTGTTTAAATTAGGCACGGATTGAGAATCATACCAATGTTTGACATGAACTGCAAAGCGACAGCTACCTGAAAAAGTGAACCTAAATGCATCTATATAACACAACTACTTTGCTTCTTTTTTTTGTGTAAGGGGTTCAAATCACGGAGTCAAACCAGTGAAAGTAACAGCTATAAAACAAGAAAAATGAGCTGTGTATTTTTGGATCCAAAGATCAGTTTCCCCTCCTTTTTCTGTTCAGTTCTTGACAGAAACAGAACAAAAACTTCTGGTCTTTGATTCTCTTGTGGAGGCGTCCATACAAAGACGATCAAATCACAATGATGACAATAGAAGGTATAGTTGCGAGCCAGTAGCTTTCTTGTAGATGGATTTGACTGTTGAATCTTCACAACTACTAACAGACCTCAAATTTGAAACTTTAAAAGGAAAAGAGAAGCACCCATTTAAAGCCTCAAATTCAAGCCACAAACCAAGTTCCAGTCCTGCAAAATTGTTAAAACAAAAAAAATAGAGATCAGTACTTTAATATTTAAACATTCATTCAAAAAAAAAAACCAAATGCCATGCTTGTTTGGCTGAAAATGAAAGAAATCAAGAAGAACAAACAGAATTACCAACTAACAACCTAGTCTTTTTTTTCTTTTTTAATTTTATAAAGAAAACCCATAGCGACAAACCAGCAAACATCACCAAAAACGAAAATTGTTAGAAAAAAAATCCAATCCCCTTAAAAATGAGCTTGAATACAACTCAAAGTCTTCCTTTAAACCAAAAAGAATAATAAAGACCCCCCAAGTCCAAACATACCCTTGATTTTAACATTCAAGGCTCACCAATCTTCTCATTAACTAAACAAGAAAGCAAACAAAACAACAGGCATACAGACATTAAAATAAAGAAGGTATACTAAACCAAACATTTACCAGTAAACTTTCTAACAATTCAAACACCATAAAATTGTTTTCGAACAAAAACCCAGATGCCCATCGACAAAAAGGAAGAAACTTTGATCGAAAGAAAAAAGAAAGAAAAAAGAAGAAAAAAAGGAAAAGAAAGGCTAACTTAGTTGAATAGGTTTTTGGCAATGAAAAAACATGGGAAACAACAGGTTTCGTACCCAGACACGAAATAGTTACTCATTTGTTTCCATTTTAATATTATATTATTTTTTAACTCACACTGCTGCTTCTTCTTCTTCTTCTTCGTCCTCTTGTTCTTTCACATCATCTCAGCAACAATAAAAACAAGCAAGCTCAATGAACGAGTACGGATAAATATTAATTTATTTCACTTAAAATAAAATAAAGAAAGAAAGAAAGAAGAGCGCCAAAATGGAAATAAATATTAGGGTTTTATTACAAAGATTTTGAACAGAACAACCTTTGGCCACTAAATGCTGTCTATCTCTGCATTTTCGGAGATAACAACAAAAAATTTTTGCTCGTAAAAACCCAACTCTTTACTGCTTTTTCCATACATTTAAAAATTAAAAAAAAAAAGGGAGAAATCAGTGCCTTGTAATAGAGACACGTACGGTGGAGAAAAGAACAGTGATGAAAATTATAACGATGTTACCAAAATGCCCTTGGAGATGGTTGGAATATCGGGGTTGGGATTTGAGAGAAAGATTTTGATTACGTTATTAAAGGCGACGTGTTTGGGAGGTAATTACAATCCTACTCTGTTTTTCTCATTTTAGTAATTTAATAAATTTTTTGAAAAAAAAATATCAGTATAATAAAATTAATAAATTATTTAGTATTAAATAAAAAGCGGTAGGATAAATATTTTTTTTAATTTATTATTTGATGTTAAATTTGGAGTTGCAGTTTTGAAAGAGAGGAGGCGCCATCTTAAGGAAAAAGGTTAAGTTTGGCTTTGGAAGGGGAATTTGTCGTTTAGGAAAGGCCTAAATGGGGGAAATTAGGCGGCGCAGGGCGCAGGGGTGGCGCACAATCACAGGTGAGTTCAGGTCCCGTGCTGCCTGCTGCATGCGACACCGTCTACCCCTTTGGCTTATCAAAAGTCTTAGCTCATTGGAACTTTGATGGACTGGACCACTTTCGTCACATCAGCTGGATCATTTAATTCTAAGTTTGAAATTTGGTGTCAGCTGCAGGCACATAAATATATAAACAAAATACTACTACTGCTATATCTGATCTGTTTACACCATTTTTATATTTATACGTTTACTCTCTGGTCATTTCTTCAAAAGTGAAAATTAAATAATAAATCACACGACCTAATGGGACTAAAATTTTATTATCTTCTTTTTAATTAAATAAATTTTTATAATTAATACTTAATTAATTTTTATTAATTAAAATATTATTTATCATTTTAAGATCTGTTTGTTTTGTAGTAAAATATTTTTCAAAAAACGTTTTCAAAACTTATGCTTATTTGATAAACGAAAAATTAATTTCAAATATAAAACATTTTACGAATCAATAAAGTTAATCACAAAAAATGTCTTACGTTCTCCTTGAAAAACATAAGATACTTTTCAAATAATAACAAAAATACTTTTATATTAAGTTTATGAGTATAGGTTTGATGAATATTAATATTTAACTTAAAATATTAAAAATATTAATATTTAATTTTAAAATAATTAATTTAAAATATTAATATTTAAATTATACAATATTATTAAAATTAAAAAAATTTATTTTAATAAAACCATTCAATACAATTAAATTTTTATTTATAAATAGAATAAATCTTACTAATAATTATAAAAAAAAATATTTCAATGATCATCATTTGATGAATACACATTTATAATAGATTTAAATCTTACTAATAATTAAAATAAAAAATATTACAATAATTGTTATTTAATGAATACATATTTATAAGTATAGGTTTTGGATATCTTATACAATTGATGAATATTTATATTTTTATAGTTATTATAAAAAAGTGATAAGATGGAAAATTTTTTGAAAATTAGAGTTTATTTTCATTACTGATTTATGGTTAAATACTTTGGGAAATATCACTATTGATTTTATCCATTTTCATTTCCATTCTTAGTTTTGATCCAAAATTAGTAAAAATCAAATATCAATATTGTTTTGTGCTCAACTCCTATTTATTATTTTAACACCTAAATAACTCCACCATGATGAAAAATATTTTTCATAAAATGATCCAAACAACAAAAAATGTTTTCGACAGCTTATTCAAACAAGAAAAAACATTAAATTTTCCTGTAAAACATTTTACATAGAAAAAATTTTTCTCTAACAAGTCATTTTCTAATTACCAAATGGACCCCTATACTCACGGGACATTAATTAAAAAGTAAAAATATTATATAATCATGTCATCATATCATATCATATCATTATTTATTATGATATGTCAATGTATCACATTAATATCATGTGATATAAAAAATAACAAATAACATTATGATTAGTGACTTTTAGCCAATTATTAATTGTAAAAATCTATTTGACCTAAAATAAAATACGCACAAACTGATTGACACAATAGAAAATAAAAAAATTTACTTAATATTTTTTAAATAATTTAAAAATTTCTTGGAATATTATATCTCAATAAAATGATGAATTTTGACCTCATCAGATGAATCATTATTTAATTTTTAATTTTGAAGAAATGGCAAGAGAGTATTTGTCACGGGCTTGGAACTTTAGCCAAATTTCATGCGGTGTAGTAATCTCGTGTTCGTAAGACTAAGTAAGCCTAAACAAGATTTCTTGATGATCACCGTGGAAACATAAAGTAAATAAATATGAAGAAAGAGATTGGGAAGAATAAATAAATATTATTGCTCTAATGAGAGAAAAACAAAGTACTTAAGATCGAAGCACAAAATAAATTGTTTGATTCGACAAACTTAATTTGATTACCTTATAATGAATTCTAAAAGTGCTATTTATAATAACCTGCTTGACTCAAACTTGGTGTGCATGTAAAAATAAATATGAAAGTATCAAACCTAGACTTTCTTGAAATACAAAAAGTAAAATCTTAAAACTATGCCTCATTAATGAGCAAGTAATCAACAAGAAAAACTTTATTTTTTGAAAATATTCTAACTGTATTAGAATACTTTGCTTAGTTGTCAAGACAACAGTTGATGAACCCCTGCATGTAGATTGACTCAACAATCAATACAGACCGGACTAATCAAGAATCCACTAACCATAACAATATTATTATGCCCTTTATTTTACTTTTGTATGATTATCAAGCAAAATAGCATTACTTTTGTGCGTATTCATGCACAATATATGTATATACATGTACAAAATGAGTTTTAAAAAAGGTTGGTGACAGCAATGGAAATTGATAGGCATCCACAGCCACAGCTTGAAGTAGACAAAAACAATCATTTGAAGGTTAAAAGTCATATAAGTTACAATGATAAAATAATAGCAACCGTACAATGATGTTAAATGTTTTACTAATACTAACGTTTAGTTGTCAACATGCAACATTCCCTCATGATCAGTGTGATTATAAACAGAGCATGTAATGTACTTGTACTTGGTATGTAATCATTGCATTTTGACGATTATGTTTTTAATTCATTTTAAAGTTTTATGTAGTCACCTTTTAGAGATAACAACCCTTTCAAGATATAGAAATTTAAAAAAATAAATAACAAATCGGTTTTGGATATAATGTGTTTAAGTAAGTAATTAATCAGAATATCAGCAATCAAGTTTTGCATAGTGAAGAAGTTTTGAGCAAATGATGAAAAGCAAGAATTAACAACATAATATGTACAAGGATTAAATGCATGAATATTTATATTATTTAATGTATTTTCAAAATATTACTAGATGTTAAAATTATTTGTCAATTCAATTCACAAGTATTTTTGTAGCCTATTGCCTTCAAGAACTATGCAAGTAAGGGGAAGCAAAGCATTTCAAAAAAAAAAAAAAAGTAAGGGGAAGTAAAAATTGATCAAAATTGAAATAAATTATAAAAGACAATATGCTTAAAGAAGCATTTAAATTATTTAAAAATATTTAAATAAATTTTTATTTTTATTATATTTAATTCAATCTTTATATTTTATTTTGAATCAAATAAGTTATTATAATTAATGATTGATTAATAGTCATTAATCAAAATATCACTTTTCATTTTATATTCACATAACATTGTTATGATATTGATGTGGATGGTAAAATATATTACATGATTTTATTATTATATCAAATTAACATGTCATGTTAATATCAATTATAATATGTCAATATGTCATATTACTATTAATTATAATATGTCATATCAATATAATAATAAATTAAATTTTGACTAAATCAATCATTATTTACAAAAATTATTTAAATTTTTTAAAATGATTTTAGATTTTTATAAATATTATACCATTATAAAACTTATCAATTTTTATTAATTTCACTTCAATCAATAATAACTATAACTTTGGGATGGTTTAGTATGATTGTTTATATGATTAAAAAACAAATATTAATGCATTGATCATAACAGACAATGAGAACCGTAATTATTTAATAATAACGAATTAAAATGTCCAATAATTCAATTACTCAAATATGTAAAGTGACTCTAAAATTGTTTATTTATCACACCTACCATTGAGTAAGAAAGAAAATCTAAAGCCTATTCTGACGTCCTAGACCTAACAGGAGAAGCAATTCACAGTTCACACACTGCCCGATACTGATTTCTGCACTCACTATCACCCACCCTGAACTGTCCCTTTTCATTTTTCCTTTCAACCCATAAAAATTAGAAATCCCATTTTCGTAAATAATGTCCAAAAGCATGCCTCTTTAGTCTCCTCACCGGCACCCTATCTTTCCATCGCTTCTTCAATTTTTTTACCCCCCCTTCATTGAATGCAGAAACGTGAACTAAATTAACCCACACGCCCCCAAAGGCCACCCAGACACCAGACCAGAGCTCACCCCTGGCCCCCACGATCACAGCCCACCTCCCGGTGGGACCCACTCACCGTTACCCATCTTGGTCAGCCATTCACCTGTCACCGTCAGTCCACTTCCCAATGGCTAACGTTTTCCGTTTTCTCATCCCACCCAGCGCCGCACGTTACCGTCAACCTCTCCCCGCCGCCCCCCCCCCCCAACTTGTTTTAGCAGCCGTTGGTATTAAATTTGAGATATTAATTGCGAAGCCGTTACTGTCAAACGCCGTCGTTTTTAGAAGATGCTGACGTGGTTGTGGTGCCACGTGCCACGGATCGTGTCTCCCAAACCTTTGTTTTTGGACCATGCTAAATTTGTTTATTAGTGTTTTGTTGGGATTAAGCTTGTTTTGTAACGCAATGATGCAATGTTTTTTTGATTAATTAAATTACGTGCACATGTGTATTACATTAACGTCTAAAATTGTAGAATTTATAAATTTGTCTTGTACTATGAGAAAAAGAATTAATTAGTGTAAAGGAAAAAAATGATCTGCTCGATTAACGAGGACGAGAACGTGTTAAGCTAGATATTCCTTCTAAGTACCGTGGTTTGAGGCACATTGTCTTGTAGTAAGTATATATATATAATTAAAATGGTTAATATTTAGTATTTACTCTTTTTATATTAGAAAAATAAACTATGTTTTGTTTTGTTGCAGACAGACTTTAGGAAAATTCTTCTTAGGTGATCTAGTACTTTTACTTTCATTTGAAATGAAGAATCTACTTGCCCAATGTAACGTTAAAATAATTCAAATGAAATGCGAGAAAAGAAAATACTTTAGGGCCAAAAAGGATCAATCCCCGATATTTGGATTCAGTGATGTGTTTGCCTTTTCAGAAGTAGAACATTCTCACTATTAGACCTTGAGCTTCTTTAAAAAGGGAAAATATTACCATACCAGTCAAAAGAACTCAAAGCCTAAAATTAAGGCGTCGCACCATATTTTGTTCACCTATATTTTTATTTCAATTATATAATTTGATGTGAAGGGTTAAATCAGGTTTATAAACTTTAATCAAATGTGGAAATATTTATTGGTGACGCTTTATTTATGCATAGTCTTTTAATACATATTTCTTATTTTCGGCGGTAAGAAGATCCAAAGTTGGCGATGAATAAAAACGCATGCGGTGGATCTACGGACATTGCACAGTGCTTTTATTTAAACTTGAATTATAAAGAGTGATTTCGCACTGACTTCTAGGTGATTGACAATGGTCTCATCTTCTTACTAACTTTGGTTTATTGTTTAATTCAAACCTTGGGTTTCTTCTAATTTAATCAAAGATGTGCCATGCACGTCCAAAGCGTGCTTTTTTTTTTCTTAGTAAACTGTTTTCTTTTTCAAATAAACATGGATGCACAATTAATACATGCCCTAGCTATCAGTTTTAGAGAGGGACAATGACCCTCAATTTCATACTATCTCGAACTACAGCACGAGTTTTTAGAACGACACAGCTATATATAGCAGACATGTAGAAACAGGCATAGCAACGTGACTGACCAGTGACCATCTCTACTTACTATTCTAACCTTAAAGCTACTGTTTTCTAAGGTTTTCTGCAATAATATTATCTTAATAAATACCTTAGAAAGATATCCGTCATAAACAAAATCTTTACTCTCTATACATATATATATATATATATATATAAATAATTTATACTTTAAAAGATTTTTACAATGAAGATTTTAAGAGTACTTGTTAAGCTACTACTTTTATGTAGTATTCCTTCTTACATTGAATATAGTAGTTGAATAAGTGAAAATATTACTAAACTTAACAAGCAAGGTTAGGGCATTTTAACTAGCAATCCCTTGTTAAAATTAGAAATTAATTAAGAGCATGTGCTAGATATAGTTGCTCCAAGTTCCAACATGTCTAGTATCTTCTCTGAATGTCATACATTGGCCTTGTTCTAGCAAACATATATAGGGTCCAAAAATTTGATTCTCTAGGCAATAATGGAAGATTGTCTGGTTTTTTGACCAAAAAAGGAAGATCATCTGTTTACGACTCTAATTTAGTTTACCAAGGCCGTGCTACATAGATTTTGGTGATGTGTTTCGGGCGTAGAGTATGGTTCAAGTGGGAGGGATTTTGTTATTTTAAGCTTTTCTCAGTAGTCATTAAATGTTCCTGGTCCTTTCTTCTCCCCAAAGCTACAAAGCTACAGCTAAGATACTTGGGCAATTAGCTCAAGGCTCTTCCCCATAGGGAATATTACTTCGTTTTCAATTTGTTGTGGCATTAAATTTTGCAGTCAATTTTTGTGCTCCTTGATTGATGCTGAGGCTTAAAGCAAACGTTATAGAACACGCTCAACACAGCTTCATGTTTTTTTAAATATATTAATTATATCATGACGTGATGTTGATGCTTAACTAAAATCAGGGCATTTATACAGAAAGTAAAAAAATATATAAAACAAAACTATAATTGGTTTAAAAAGATAGAATCAATAAATTATAATCCCTCGTAGGGAGTTAGTTTTGAACTCAAAGATAAAAGATTAGAGTATAACAATGAGACAAGATTGTTAATTTCTAAATATTATCTTCTTTGATACATATGATCTTAGATTAGAAGTTTCATAATTCTCCATTTCAGAAATTTTCAAAATTAAAAATTTTAAAATTTAATCATTAGATTACTGTCTTATTGGGACAATTAATCCATATAATATAATTTTATATAAATTAATTAACCTAAGAATTTCGAAATTTTAGTAAACAATGTCAACAAGACCTTGAGACAAAATTGTATTATAAGATATGAGTGTTACCAAAAATGATTAATCAACTGAAATCCCATTTAAAAGATTGGATGTGTGATGTGGAGCATGGTTAAGATTTTGTATTTAATGTTTTTGGGTGTGGTGGCAATGTCAATGAAGATTGCCAGTTAAAACTATCTAATTTAAGGTATTACATGTTCGTGGAGAATTTGAAAGTCGAGCAGAAAAGGGATAACGTATCCCAATCAGGCATTTGCCACATTTGATTTGATAGAATGGAGTGAATGAAGATGGGACAATGAGTAGTTGTTGGAGAATGTGGTTTTTTTTTTTTTTGACAGTCGTGGTACTAGGTTTTGCATAAATAGAAAAATTAACTACTTTTTAGATTTAGCAAAGAACAAAAAAAAAAAAAAAAACATGTAAATCTATGTTGGAGAGGTTAACATATGACTAATGTTTGTTTGCTGTAAATGTTTTACATCTATATCTTAATCCATACCACAAACTCAATAACTTTTTCTGTTTTTCAAGTCTTTGTATCCAAAACCAATAGCAATTTTCAACTTTTGTTTCATTTACATGTTACAGAAAGCCCGTCACAAACTGATAAAAGAAAATATAAAAGGATGCAAACCCATTTAAACTCTTTCAATTTTGACATAATATCTAAAAAGGTCTTTGATTATTTTAAAAAATTAAATATTTTTTATTAATTTTTGATTTTTACGTGGATATAAAATAATAAATGTCATTTTAACTAATAATAATTAATTAACTGTTAATTATAATGATTTGTTTAGTTAAAAATAAAAATATATAAACTTGATCAAAAGTAATAAAAAAATAAAAATCTATTTAAAATTTTTAAATAGGTCAAATACTTCTTTAAGCGTTGTACATTTAACTTTTTTAGAATATGCACTCTCAAACCATTTATTTTACTAATGGAGCAACAGAGTTGAGTACACTCTATAATTTGTCATTTAAATTTTCTTTTCAAATATATTTTAAATTGTATACATATCATAATTTGTTTGCTTGTTTTTTTATGATATGGAAAAGATTGATTTTCATTGGTAGAAATTCAAATAGTAATAGCATCATGCTACTATTAATCTGTCATGTTTAACCAAATACCACTAATTAGTATCCATTTAAATAATATGAGCAAATCTTTCTCAAAGTCAGGAATATTTTTAAGCTATGTTAGGAAAAAAAATAAAAAGAAAAGAATAGAGAAAAACAATATATATGGATATAAGGTACATAGGGTGGGACCCTATTTGATCCCACAATTGACAATTCTAAATTCTAATCATTTGCTTTCCCATCCACATGCTACTGTGCTACCTGTAAGGTAAGTTTTTTCTCTTAAGATGAAAGAGGAATAAGAAAAGAAATGGCTTGACTTGCCTTGCCACAAAATTTTATGGTTTAGATTTTATTAATAAAAAAAATTATTTTCCATGTGCATTTGTGTCTATAGTAATAAGAAGAAAGAAGGAAATGAAAAGCTTAGGCAGATAAGGAGAATGATATGCAGTTATTGGTAGGTCATCAAAATGAAAATAAAACCATGATTCTAAAGTCAGTAAAAAAAAAAAAAAAAAGACAAAATAGGTATGCATGCCCTACATGAGCTTGATGTGTTTCTGTCTAAACCAAATTGTAGTATATGCATTCAGAAGTATGATACTGATACTCAAGAGCCTGATGAGCTTGACAATTCCCATGGATTTTGGTATGTAATAACTCCACCTGTTCTTTCAAACACCATAAAACAAATACATAAACTTGACATAAATTTTATGGTACAACCAACAAACCCAAAGCATGTCTTTGATTGATGATTTAAGATTAAGAATGATGACAAGTACAAGAGATCTGTGCCTTGAGGAGACCTAAAAGTAAAAGGAGCAGACAATATTGATCATGAAATTAATGCAAAAGAATCTGTCTTGCTTTTAATTAGAACACATTTATTGGTCAGTTGTGCCTTTGGGGTGGAGGGAAAAAAAAAAGTTAAGTGGTTTAAATTAAAGGCATTACCAAAGGTTTAAGTATGTATAGAGCCTAGTCTAAGCACAACAGAATGAAAATTAATAAGAGGAACAGTGAAAGTACAATTTGTCTTTGAAGTTGAATTTGAAACAAGAAGCCAATAAATTAACTAACAATGAAGCGTTGGCTTCAATCAGTGTGTAGACTGCCAAAGAATAAACTTAGATTTGAATGTTTAGGTTACGGCTAGTAAAATAGATAAGAATAAAGTAAAATAATTATTATGTAAAAATAAAATAAAATAATTATTACGTAATTTAGTATGACGAATGAAATAGGTTAAGAATAGTTATTATGGATTATTGTAGTGTTTGATTGATAAAAATAATTTTAGAATGAGAAAGAAATAGAGTATAAAAAGATAAAAATATCATTTATTATATATATGATTATTTATTTTTATTTTATATTATTTTTAAATGCTAATAATTTATAATTTATTTAAAATATTAATAATTGATAATTTAAATATTAATATTTTATTTATAATTTAAAATGTTATTATGATTATTTATTTTTGTTTTATTTTTTATAATTTATTTAAAATATTTATAATTTATATATTAATATTTTAATTATAATTAATAATTAATATTTTAAAAATATTAATATTTAATTTATAATTTAAATGTTATTACGATTATTTATTTTTATTTTCTTTTACTTTTTAAACATTAATAATTTATAATTAATTTGAAATATTAATAATTGATCATTTAAATATTAATATTTTATTGATAATTTAAATGATATTATGATTAAAATAGTAATAATTTTAATCATTTTTTAAGTTTAAAATATATTTTTATAATACATTATTATAAATTTAAACTTTTTACTTTTTACAATAATATTAATAATTAATCATTTAAATATTAATATTGTATTTATAATTTAATCATTAATTTTTTAAAATACTATTATTTTATTTATAATTTAATCATTGACAATTGAAAATATTAATATTTTATTTATTATGATTAAAATATAATTAATTTTAATTAATTTTTAAAATTAAAAATATTATTTTTATAATATATAGTTAAAAATTTAAATTTTTTCTTTTTTTTATAATAATATTAATAATTGATAATTTAAATATTAATATTTTATTTATAATTTAAATGTTATTATGGTTCAAATATTAATAATTTTAATTAATTTTTAAAATGTAAATATTATTTTTTTAATATATAATATGTAATTTTTTAAACTTATAAATGACATTTTAATCTTTATAATTTTTTAAAGCTATTTTTTAATTAAGGAATAACTAATACCATGGGATGTTGGTATTAGCTATATATCCCTTAATTTTAACTTATTTTGGGAAATAGTTATTATAGAAAAATGGCTATTCCTTAAAGCATGTAGGAACTAAACAAAGGAACATATGTTCTTTAGGAATATAAGAGATTCCTCCAACCAAACATGCTATCAGGGTCAATTGGCATGGCCTAACGGTACTTGCTCTAAATAATTAGAATTATACCTTATACCATTTATATTTGGATAACCTCCAAATTTATTAGTTTATTAGAGGTGATGATTAAATTTTCAGATAAACGTTTAAACTTATTATTTTACTTAAAGTAATAGATCAAATTTGGGTGCAATTTTTGTTATTATTTTTTATAGTTTTGTTAAAAATGATGAACAGTTAACAGTAAAACAATATTTTGTGAGAAAATAAAAAACATTTTACAAAATATTTTAATTTTTGACCATCTTTGAACCAAAATTAAAAACCTGAGTAGTAAATTTGATCTAACATTCAAAATAAAATAGTAAATTGAACTTTATATAAATGTATCAAAACTCCGACAGAAAAAAAAATCCATTAATTCCCCCAACTTATTGTAGATTGTGTATAATCTTTTTTTTTTTAAGTTAACATTAAAAAGGATTTATTTGCTTTAAAGAAAAAGAAACACATATACCAGTGAAACCTGAATGGATTCAGCAATAACCAACTAAAAAGCTCTGCACAGCTTAAGACAAATTCAAAAAGACAAGGAAAAATAAAAGTGTGGTTGTCTATACGAAGAAGATGCTCAATAATGCATCCTCTCCCCCTCATGGGTGGGCCATTTCATAATTGGTCTTCATATGCACATTTAGCCAGGCAAAACTTATTATATGCCAGATAGATGATACATGTTTGTTGACTAGCATGGAAATTGGGGAATTGCTGGGGCACCAGGGGGCCTTTTTCCATCAGCAATTGCATGGCATTCTGCTTCATCATTCATTCGCATCTGTCTAGATTTTCAGAGCTCCCTGATTCCATGCAAAAAGCCTGATCAAATTATACAGGGCCATATGCCATGCAAATTTGTTATTTGTGCCCAAAAGGACATTATTTTAACACTGTAGCTTCAAAGCGAACCTCAAAACTTGTCTCTTTGCTATGATTGTGAAGTGTATTCAGAAACCAGTCCTTTGCAGAATCCTTGGCACAGCTTTTGCTCAAGTTTCAGAGGTTCTTTGGTGTCATGAAGTATCTATCCCAGCAAGGGTAAGTCTCTGTAATTACCCTCATGTTATGTGCAGAAGTTGCAGAGGTGTTAAGGGGTTGAATTCAGCAGTGTTAATTGTACCCTTGCGACTTCCACTGAAATTGGAATTATCTGGACCTAGCTTGTAACTTTGTGATGTCAACCACAACCACATTATTGTTAGATCTTGCTTGGGCCTATAAGAACCCATTTTTTCATCTGGGCTTCTCATGTTTACTGTTTGCACTTTGCACTCACTGAACAAAAAGCCGAGCTCGCCCAAGTTTCCAAAGCACCTTCATAGGCCTAACAATAGGGCTCCTTCTTTCTGGTCCGACAAGGATTTGACATTAAAGGGGGTCTGCCATCTAATAAATACTCTCTTGCTAGTACTTCGCTATGGTGAAGGAGTCTGGGGTCCACAACACATGCATGCAAGTTCACGTTCAGATGCTTGTATATTTATAGTGAATTAAGTGTTCAGATATTATGAGTATTAATATTTGTATTATGACAAAAAGTCAAAAACTTTTCCTAATACCCTTTAAAGAGTAAAAAAAAAAAATTCAATTTTCTTTTGTAAAAATAAAACAAATCATAAAACTAATTACACATCGTAGTTTAATTATTACACCAAAGATTAATTGATGAGGTCTCCCTCCATGTCACGGGGAGGGGTGTGGCAGAAGGATTGATATTGTTATCAGGGATAAATTAATAATGTTCAAGATCCAATGTCTTAAGTTTTGTGCTGTTATGTATGGCACGTTGTCCAACAAAAACAATGGGCTAGGACAGCAGATCATGTGGCATGTAATGTAGCCAACGAGGTTCCTTGATTGATTGTTAATGAATGCATCAAGGAAACAGGAATATGATGTATCAGATATAGGGGCTCCATATGGATCGTCCCAGAACACTGTTAATTGATTTCTTAAAAAAATGCCAAAAAACAGAAGATTCAGTACTGCTTTCGTGATAGTGGTTTAGGATGGGCCACGTGAACAAGTGAAAACTATATATATATATATATGTGTGGGCGCGCACGTGCGCGTTGAGAGTAAACTTTGTTGTCTGGCCAAGCTAATATTATATATAGAAGAAAATCCTTTGGAATAATATTGGTTGCCAAAACAGGTTAACTGATAAATTTGCCTTTTTTATATCATGTGATTTTATCAATTAATTTAGCTTCAATCTTGGTATTGGACGTTGGGATTAAAAGAGACGAAAGAATGTTTCATTCATGCATAGGGATCTACTAAAAAGGGTAGGATTTTTAGCACTTTGTTTTAATGTTATCTCTTTCCTCAACCAGTCATAATATTTTTCAAATATATATATAGCCATGCACATAGGCTATGATGCATATGGTGCTTGCAAATGTGCTATAATGGATTAGATGGATGCCTTTTTTTTTTGTCTTCATTTTGAAGTTGTACTTCGCAAAGAATTATCAGTACTATAACCAATCATTATTCAATTAAATAATATAATTAAAAAGTAATTAAGGTTGTACTAATAAGTAAGTAAAAAAAATACTAATTAATTCATAGAAAAAAAGTTTGTTTCCATTTATTATTGTTTTTTTAATCGATACAATATAAAGGGTTAATTTGGATGACTTGTATAATTCATAAAAGATATATCGTCAAACTAAAATTAATTAATAAATAAGCAAAACCCAGTTAGACATATATATTTATTGAGCAACTAAGTCAAGATTCATGGAGTTATCAACTAAAGTGATGAATTGTGGATCCCAGCTTCTGTTGCTCAACTAGGTTGCCAGGATTCTTGACATATCTAGCCTTGTCAAATTAGCTCTCGGGAGGGATATGTCATAAATAGTAGACATATATTCTACATCTTCATATCTACTTATATTAAAAGTTATCCCTAAATAGGTTAATTGATTGATATTTGCATGGCCTAATTGTTTGATATGTGATGGCTTGATTTAGATTGAATAGTCACTAGGATACGTGTGATATTTTGTTATTTGTTGGAGGTGTTTGTTTAATTTTTTTTACTGATGAGGTTTTGGGTATTTTGGAAGATATTGAGGATGATTTTGTCTGTTTATGTTTATTTTAATATATTGCTTAATAATATAGATTTTTAGTCAAAATACCCACCAAGTCCTTGTACTCATGCATTTTGTTTAATTTAATCTTTGTACTCAAAATCAAAGTAATTTAGTTCATTTATTTTGAAAATTGCTTCAATTTAATCATTCCCATTAAGGACATCTAATTTTACCGTTAAGAGGATAATATCAGTGCTAATATCAATATTGATGTGGCACATTTTGATAACGTGACATGCCACGAGGCACTGACATGATTATGTGATAGTGTCATGTGGCACTAATATGATGACGTGGGAATGCTGATGTGTTAGTGCCAAATGACAGATAAAAAATTTTTTTAAATTTTTTTTTGTGCCACATCAAAGGGACTAAATTGAATAAAAATATATAATATAGAGATTAAATTGAATAAAATTGAGATGTTAAGGGACTAAATTGAAAAAAATATTTAAAAATATAAATTTTTAAGTAGATGATAGATATACTTATTAATACGCCAAATATTTAAGTGTAAAAGATATATGATGTTAAAAAAAATATATAAATATTTTCTTATTTAATTTTTTGCTCATAAAATATGTACATTAATTTATCTTCTTTGCAAAATTAAGTTTGAATTCTCATTCTATAAAAAAAATTTGAAAAAAATTTCATACTTAAAGTCAAATTTAGTTAAATAACTTGCATTATATTAGAATAAAATAATATAAAAAGACTAAATAAAGTTTTTCCTTTATTTATAGTAGTACAAAAATTTGAAATTTATTTGAATTAGTTTTTAACTTGAGTTGAATACAAATTAGCAAAATAGGTTAATTTAATTTTTTTCTTTTAAAATAATGAAGAAGGGAGATATGGAGTTAGCAATGATCATAAAAATAATTCTTCGTTCTGACTTGCTTAATTTGGGCATGACAAACCTCTTATTACAACCATAGATTTTGTATATTTTTATTTTGTTTAATATTTCAAGTTATATTATTTAGGTTGATATATCCTAGATTAAAGATTGCATTTATGGTTGATAGAGTTAAATATAATTGTAGATCTTTGTATAATTTTATTTTTCATTTACAAATTTTTTGTAGATCCAAATTAATAATTTACATTTAAATTTAGTAGAATTGGATTGTGGTATTTGAATTTAAATAAAATCGTTTTATAAAAAACTTTGAGTAAATTTAAATAAAAAGAACTTAGGTAAGGTTGAATAATTCCAAAAGAATAGGTATTTGTAAATTGTGAAAGTTGTAATTAAATCAATCTATTTTGCTAATTTAATTTCAGCTCAAGTTAAAAATTACATCGAATAAATTTCAATTTTTTAAACTATTATAAATAGCAAAAAAAAGAATTTATTTAGTCTTTTTATATCATTTTATTCTAATATAATGCAAGTTATTCATCTAAATTTGACTTTAGATATGAAATTTTTTTGAAATTTTTTTATAGAAGGAGAATTCAAACATAATATTTGCCAAAAACATAAATTAATGTACATACTTTAGAATCAAATAATCAAGTAAGAATATTTATATATTATTTTTAACACTGTAAATCTTTTACACTTAAATATTTGGCTTATTAATAACTATATCTAATATCTACATAAAGATTTATATTTTTCAAATATATTTTTTTCAATTTAGTTCCTCAACATCTTAATTTTGTTTAATTTAGTGGTTGTATTATATATTATTATTCAATTTAGTCCCTATGACGTGGCATAAAAAATTTTTTTGAAAAATTTTTATCTGCCATGTGGCGTTGACATATCATCATGTTAACGTGTCAGTGCCACGTCAGCATTACCACACAATCATATTAGTGCCACGTGGCATTACCACATCATCATGTGGGTGCCATATCATCAAAATGTACCCACGTTAGCATTGATATCATCATTTTAACAGCAAAATTGGATGTTGTTAGAGAGAAGGACTAAATTGAAGCAATTCTCAAAATTAAAGGACTAAATTATTTTGATTTTGAGTACGGAGACTAAATTGAACAAAATGCATGGGTATAGGGACTTGGTGGGTATTTTGACCAATAATGTATAGATTTTTTCATATTAATTTATTAATTAAAAGAAGATATTGCTTCAATATATTACTTAATAATATAGATTTTGTTATGAATATATGTGAATATCTATTATATTTCATAATATCCAATGTATTTCCTCTTATCCAATGTACATATTTATGTTGTTACATCCCTATCTCTTGGTTTCATTTAGTGTATGTATATTTCTATCTATTAAGTTCATTTTCTCTATTTATATAAATTCATTTCGCCTTCATCTATATGTGCCTATAAATAGAGGCATTATAGTTGATGGTTGACATATTGGAATAAGAAATAAAATAGAAGATTTTCTTACATTTTTACTACTTTTTTTTAATATTCTCTTGTAAAGTTATATTTTACAATACTTTTAAAGTTATATTTTACAACATGTTATCAACACGAGACTTTAATCAATTGAGAAAGTATTTTTTTAATTCTTCAATTATTTAAATTTTAATTTTGTATACTGTCCAATCGGCTTGAAGTTGACGGTGGGCCCCCAAAATGCTTGAAGTTGTCAATACAAGTGTAAATGAGAATCACTGAGAGAAAGAAAGATGTATGTTTGCTTGATAACTTTGTGGCAAACACTTTTTCTTAAGTGTGACATTGCGTGAGGCAAATATCCATACAAAATCAGGTCTCGTTGGGATTATTGATGGCTTTGAAAATGTCATAATTGTTCTGTTAAATGGCACCACCTTACATATTGAGGATGCATTACTAAGTAGTAAATCGAAAATGTACTTAGCTTCAAAGATGTACGTCGTAATGGGTACCAACTTGAGACAATTTATGAGCAAAATAAAGAATGTCTCCGGATCACTTCTTATAAGATGGGCTAGAAGACCATCCATAAGAAGTTGGAAGCTTCAACTATATAATTGTATTGTGTCACTATTAGAGCTGTTGAATCTTACACTATCATGTCCTGGAAACTGGTAAATCCGGATGAGTTTGGACTTTAGCATGATCACCTTGGTCACTCGGGAGTTACAATGATGTGTAGGATAATCCAAAATACTAGAGGACATTTTTTAAAGGATTAAAAGGTTTTGTTGTCAAAAGATTATACTTGTGAAATTTGTTCACAAGGAAAGCTCATTACTAAACCTTCTATAACAAAGGTGAATCTTGAATCCCCTTCATTCTTGCAAAGAATCTAAGGTAATAATTATGGACCAATACAATTGGCAAGTGGGCCGTTCCGATATTTCATGGTATTAGTGGACGCATCTTATAGATGGTCCCATGTTTGCCTATTATCTACGTGTAATGTCGCTTTTGCATGTTTACTTGCGTAGATTATAAATCTCTAGGCACATTTTCCTGATTATCCAATCAAGAGCATAAGGAATGATAATGTTGGTGAATTTACATCAAAGAGTTTTGATGCGTATTATGCTTCACTAGGAGTCGAGGTTGAGCACTTAGCTCCACATGTTCATAACGGATTGGCAGAATTCCTGATTAAATGCATCCAAATTATCGCTCGTACTTTATTATTGAGGACAAAGCTTAACTATTCAACGTGGGGTCATGTTGTTTTGCATGTGGCGACACTAATTAGATTGCATCCCACTACTAGTCTGCTGTAGTCTCCCATGCAGTTGATTCTAGGCTATAAACCAGACATTTCATATTTAAGCACCTTTGGTTGTGCTGTGCAAGTGCCTGTAGCATTGCAAAAAAGGACTAAAATGGGTCCCCAACGTCGTTTGGACATTTACATTGGGTTTGATTCACCATCTATTATTAGGGTCTTGGAACGAATGATGGGTGAGCTTTTTACTGTCAGATTCACAGATTGTCATTTCAATGAAACAATGTTTCCACCGATTGAGATACCTAAGGCTTCCATAACTAAGAAGCAGAAACCAATTGAGATTTTCTCTTAGAATGAGAAAAATTTATCCCATTTAGACCCAAGAACTCTTAAATGTGAAAATGAGGTGCATCATATAATTCATTTGTAGGTTATTGCCAATAGACTTCTTAACGCATTTAATGATGCTACCAAGGTTACAAAGTCTCATATTTCAATTGTGAATGTTTTAGCTAGGATTGCTGTTCTTGAAGAATAGGCTAAAATGGATCAAAATAACTCACGCTTGAAACGTGGAAAACTGATATGATCAAAAAACATTGTTCTTTAAAAACGAAAGAGGAAGAATCAAGAATTCACTCTAGAAGATCTAGGTGTTGAGCTTGCTTCAAAAGAGCCTATTGCCCCTGAAAAAGCACGAACCCATGAAAAGACTACCGACTCCGAGAATATTGAGATTTCCATTACATATTGTAATGAGATACGGGATCGAAATGAGATAATCATCGATGATACTTTTACACTCTCAGTTGCTTATGAGATTATAAATGATGATTATGAACTGTGATCTATTATTGAATATTGTCAAATGCAAGATTGGCTCAAGTGGGAGGAAGTAATCTAGGCTAAATTAGTTTCCTTAGCTAAACGAGAGGTTTTTGGGCCTATAGCTCGAACTCCCAACAATGTAAAGCTCGTTGGATACAAGTAGGTCTTTGTCTAGAAACCAAATAAGAAAAACGAGGTCGTGAGGTATAAAACCCGACTCGTTGCCCAAGGCTTCTCTTAGAGACTTGGGATTGATTATGATGAGACATATTCACATGTGATAGATATGATTACTTTTTGTTTCCTTATTAGACTAGCAATTTCTGAAAAACTGAAAATGTGTCTTGTGGGCGTTGTGACATCATATTTATATGGTTCATTAGTCTTTGATATTTATATGAAAATTTTTGAGGGATTCAAAATGCCTGAAGCATAACTTCCTGCAACTTATTCTCAATAAAGTTGCAAAGATCTTTGTATGGTTTAAAGCAATTTGATAACATGTGGTATCAATGCTTGAACGAGTATCTAATTAAGAAAGGGTACAAAAATGATTCTATCTGCCCATGCGTGTTTATTAAGAAATCAAAAACCGAATTTGTTATGATAGCAGTTTTTGTCGACAATATGAATTTGATTGAAACTCCAAAAAAGTTATCTAAAACTGCTAAATATTTGAGAAGGGAGTTTGAAGTTAAAGATTTAGGTAAAACCAAACATTGTCTTGGTTAGAGTTGGAGTACAAAGCAAATGGAATACTTGTCCATTATTAGCATATATTGAGAGATTGCTTAGACATTTTAGCATGGACAAAGCTTACCCATTGAGCACCCCTATGGTTGTAAGGTCTCTTGATCCCTAAGTCTTAGAAAACCTGACGAAGAGACACTTGGTCTTGAAGTATCATATCTTAATGCAATTGGAGCTTTGATATATTTGGCATAGTGTACAAGACCATATATCACTTTTATGATAAATTTGTTGACACGTTTTAAGTATGAGCCAACCTAGAGACATTGGAATGGAATAAAACATATTTTTCGTTATCTTTGAGGAATTATAGATTTAGGATTATATTATTCTAAGATTCCACTAACTCTGGTTTAGTTGGATACGCTGATGCGAGATATAAATCTAATCCGCACAAGGCTCGCTCTCGATTATTTATTTTGCTATAACGGCACCACCATTTCTTGGTGCTCCACTAAGCAAACGTTAGTAGCTACATCCTCAAACCACTTCGAGATTATCGCTCTATATGAAGTTGGGAGAGAGTGTGTTTGGTTGAGATCCGTTATAACATATATTCATAATTCTTGTTGTTTAACACCGGTTACAAATTCTCACTATAATTTATGAAAATAATGTTGCTTACGTTGCACAAGTTAGGGGAGGATATATCAAAGGTGATAGACCAAGTGTATCTCGTCGAAATTTTTCTACATTAATGAACTCTAGGAAAGTCGACAAGTTGATGTTAAATAGATTTACTCCACCAATAATCTTGCAGATTTTTTTGACCAAATCATTGCCAACGTCAACATTTGAAAAATTAGTATATGACATTGGAATACGAAAAGTTAACATGTTGCAAGATTAATTTGCCCCTAGAGTGGCAATATAGCTCAATTGAGGGGGAGCATATATGGACCATGCATTGTACTCTTTTTTCCTTCTAATCGATTTTTTCCCATTAGGTTTTTTTGATTTAAGGTTTTTAATGAGGTAGTATAATGGACATTCAAAGGATAGACCCTAGAAGTGGCAACATGGCTTAATTGAGGGGGAGCAATTATGGACCATGCACTGTACTCTTTTTTCCTTCTAATTGGTTTTTGTCCTACTAGGTTTTCTGGCTTAAAGTTTTTAATGAGGCAGTAAAATGGACATTCAAGGAAGAATGTTATGAATATATATGAATATCCTTTGTATTTCATAATATCCAATGTATATTCTTATATCGAATGTACATATTTTTGTTGATACATCCCTATCTTATGGTTTCATTCAATGCCTGTACATTCTTATCTACTATGCTCATTCTCTCTATTTATGTAAATTCATTTTCCCTCTATCTATATGTGCTTATAAATAAATGCATTGTAGTTGATGATTGACATGCTGGAACAAGAAATGAAATAGAAGATCTTCTTACATTCTTACTACTTCTCTCTAATATTCTCTTTTAAAGTTATATTTCACAACACTTTCAAAGTTATATTTTACAACAAATTTTGTTTATTTATGGTGTTCTTTTGTTTAGTTTTTCATCAAGTTATAAAAATTGGTTGTTGGATTTCCTTCTTTCATTCTTATTTTTGGTCTATTTGTGTTTTTTTCTTTTAAGTTTTTCGATTTAGGGATTTTAGATTGCATTTATTTGATTTTTGCTTTTATTCCTCATTGTGATTTTTTATTTGTTTCTCATTGATGATTGTATGTTATTTGTTTTATTTTGTTTAATTATTATTATTAATTTTGAAGGTATTTTATTTGTGTTAATGTTCAGGGCATCTTAAACGGGAGACTATGGGGAGCATGATTTGTTGGAAAGGAAAAGAAAGAAAAAGAAAAAGGAAAAGTTGATGCATAATAAAAGGGTATTTCTTTTTTTGTGAGTTTTGAGATTGAATTCTTTATTTAGTTTTTCTCTCTTTTTAATTTTTTGTTATTCTTTCTTAATGTTTTATTTCTTTACTGATAATATTTATAATTTTGTCTTTTTTTGTTTTTAGAAAAATTGTCATACAAGTAAACATTAACAAACCATTGTTCTTAATTTTTTTATGCATGAATTTTTCCGTTTTTTAAGTTGATCTGGTTTTTGGATTAATTTCTTGGAATGTGATTGATTATTGTTGTACACTCTTGGCTTTTACAGGTTTAAGATAATTTCCAATTATAATTGTTTTAAAGGTATTTTATATATTATTCTTATTTTATTTCTTAATTTATAATTTTCTATTTATTCAAGTTTTTATTATTTGGGTTCTTTATTATATTTATTCTTATAATGTTGTTGCTTCTATACAGAAACTAGAAGCTTTTCATCTAAGTTTTTAAATTCCTTTTTTGGTTTTTATCTTATGTGATTAGGTGTATAGTTATACTTTCTATCATAGACAATAATCTACTTGCACTTTTACTTAAGTTGTATCAATTATGGACTTCTTTTACCTATTACTAATCTTATCTGATATACATCATATAAGCTTATTTTTAATTATCTTTTAAGTAAAAATATGTCCTTTACTAGAAATATAATCCTTAATTTACACATTTGTCATTTTTATTTTGCTATATGTTTATCTTTCAACTCATTTGATACTTTTTTTGTAATCACTTTTTGAATATTCAAAAATGTCATAAATAAGTGTATTTTTACAAAATATAAAATTAGTCAACCATTCACTTTATAATTGTATATTATTGAAACCATATTGATAAAATGTTATCAAGTTGTAGATTTAGTGGGTTTTGAGATTTATTTAGTTTTTCTCTTTTTTTTAAAAAAAAAATTTATTCTTTTTATTAATGTTTAATTTCTTTACTGATTACATTTACAATTTTATCTTTTTTTTTTAAATTCTCGTATAAGTGACTATGAACTACCTAGAGTTTTGTTTAAGCATGAATTTTTCTATTTTTTAAATTGATGTGATTTTTGGATTAATTTTCAAGAATGCAATTGATTAGTATTGTTTTAATTTTACAAGGGTTTTTTTTTTTAGTTTCTCTTTCTAAAATTATTTGTCCCCTTCTCTGGTTTTTCTATTTTAGTTTTTCTCTTCATCCCTTTCTGTTGTTTGTAAAAAATAAAAATAGTTCTCTTGCTAATGCAATATGGGATATGCTCAATTTGAATGCAACATACAAGCAAAGATTATGTGCAAGCAGACACGATCGCAACAAGGAGTAAAGTGATAAGTTGATGTGTCGATCCTCAATGAGTTGATCTAAAAATTGTGCTAACTACTAAAATTACAACAAGCTAATTTTATCCAAGTAACAAATTGTGAACTATGATAAAAAATGTAATATAATTATCTAAGTCTAATCTAAGTGGTGCAAATGATCAATTGAAGTGAAATCAATGGTCTAATATTCTAGGATTATGGTGTCCTCTAAAATTTCATTTGGAATTGGGTTTGGTTAGTTACTTAATCTCAATGAAAGATGATGTTAGTCTAAAATCTTGAGGTATGTGTACTTCTTCGTTGAGATATTACACACTTACTTAATCTAATTGAATCACTATATGTTTATAGGAGACAACTAAACTAAGCTCTTTAAGCCAAGGATTTCCAAATAGACTATGTGCGGCAATTAAATGTATTTCTACCCTAATTGCACATCAAAGCACTAAAATTCCTTTTTAAGTGTTTTGAACACACATTACTCAAATCTAAGTCTAATTTAGATTAACTCTTTCAAATGTCATCTAAATACTTAAACACATTTAATTGGTGATCAATCCAATAAATGGGCAAATAAGTTTAAATTTGAGTAAGCATCAATGTTTCCAATGAGACTAAGCAACCACCCAAATCAATATCCAAACTACATAATAAAGTCAACCATAATCCTAGATTAATAAGTTTAGCTCAACATTTCAAAAAGGAGAGTACATAATACAACAAACAAAAGCGTTGTTTTACAAAATGAGATAGAGAGAGAAAGCTTCAAATCTAGAGAGAGAGGAAGATGTTCTATTGCAGCTTTACAAACTCCAGCTCTTGATTCTTCTTCTCTTTGCCGTTTTGCTTCAGCCTCTTCTTGCCCAAAGTGTCTCCTCGAATCTGTCTTTTTTTCTGTGCGAAAAATTCCTATTTGTACTCCCTTCTTCATTCAGCCTTGACCTAGATTCCCGAGCCAAGTATTTTCCTTTTTCTGACGTGTTCTAGCTGCAGCGAGATTGGATTCTTGCTGCAGCAAGCTAGAAGTTGACTTGGCGTTGCAATGCTCTTCATTTTTGCTGCAGCGAGATTGGATTCTTGTTGCAGCGAAAATCCTACTGCCTCTTTTTGCCCTGTTTCTCACTGCAGCGAAAAACTCTTTGCCTGGACATTTTTGCTGCTGCAGCTTTGAGCTCTCTGCCACCATGTTCTCCTCCTTCAAGTTGCCTCGTGCAGAGTTGTTGTGATCCTCACAATCAACTTCTCTTTCGGCTCCATGATTCCTTCAACATCAAAAGGTTCAATAGTTAGAGGTTGATTTAAAAAATTTTGAAAAGAAATGAAGTTAAAATGGTCTAAATGACACTAGACACCCTAAGAGTTAACTTATACTAAAAAACATGAAAATTTACTAAGGACTAAGCAGAAAACTAGAAGAAAAAGCAGAGTTTATGCTCCAAAAAGTACCCTATGATAACTCTATATAATAGAGTTATCACTTTCTTCCTCATTTTCTTTATTTTTTCAACTTATTTATCTACTGAACTAAATCTATAATATTTTTACTATATTTGTTATTTTTGTTTTTGCTTTAAACTTTTCCCATGTAACTAATTTATATATATATATATATATATATATATATATATATATATATATATATATAATTTTTCAACTTACTTCGTTTTTAATAGGAGAAATAGCACCATTTGTAAATTTTGATATGTATTTTGAATATAGTAGTAATTTCTAAGTTAACTCGACAAATAGTTATCAAAATATCTATTGATTTTTAAACATTTATCTTTATAAATTATAATATAATTTCATATTTGTAAATGATACATGACTTTACCATTTATTTTTAGATAATTATTTTTATTATTAATGTAAATTAATTTTATATTTTATTCACCGATGATTGTGTCGTGAACGCATAATTACACTCTAGTGATAAGACAAATGCTATTAAAAATCCAACCACATATTCTTTTGAAATCATAATTTTGGTGCTTGAACCAGGCCTTGACAGATAAAGACTGAATACATATCTTTGTACCTTCACAATGAAGCTGTGGAAAAAAAAAAGTGCAGATGTAAGCACATACCGCACGCTATTTATCATTTATGTCATCGTAACTCGGCATGATGATTGTTGACAAGAATTTTCAAACCACAAAAAAACACTTCAAATTTCATAAAGAAAGAGCAAGTGGGAAATGATTTTTCATTAAGCTGTACTGGTTTGATATGATACGACTCTTCAAGCCTACGTGCTAAGTTCAATTTTATATTGGGTTTATAGATAAATATAAACGTAGTAGGAAGATGTACTTCTACCTACTATGATTACTTTTTAAGACTCTTATCACTTTGTCCTATATGATATATATTAAATGGTATATGTTCAATCACGAGATTGAAGGTAAACATATACTGTATTATGGGCGCTTTTTTTTTTTTTTTTTTACTTTTAGTGGTAATTAGAGCTGTTGATTCAAGGTCACTTTCTGGTAAATTAAATTTAACAGTATCAAGTACCATATTGATTCCATAATGTAGTTCGTATCTTTGATGCAGAGATCATGTCCTCAGACTTTCATTTCAATTTATATATGAGAATTTCTCTGTTGGTACGTATTTACCTGATTCTGATAGAGAAACAATATTCAATGGGGGCAAAACAAGCCATACACAGAAGACAAATTGAATCCACAAAAAAAAAATCAAAGAGAGTAAATTATTTTAATTGGAAATACGTGTGTGATATGAGCTTGAATTGGCAAGAATATGACGGAGATAAGATCCCACTCTTTTTCTATTAACAAATTTCCTTTCTTTAATGACCATGAAAAGAATAGTCCATGTTCCACCTTGCCGTCTGTGCTTGCAAAGAAGTTGATGTATATATAGTCAATTGTTAAAAAGTTCCTCTGGCATCAATACAAGTATTGTAATACATCCCTCTGGTCTAAAATCATGGCAGTGTTTGAACTCAAATTGATTTCAAAGAAGAGCTTAACTTTTTCTGTTTGTCTGCGTAGCTTTTAATCAGGCTTTATGGCCTGTGACCTATCCTGGGAAGCTCTTGTAACAATTATTGTTATTATTTGTTTTTGTTTCTACTGCAAATGAGAAAAATAACAAAAGGGTAGTCATGATTTCAATGATCTTTTCCCATTGAAAAGATGATGAAACATGGAAAATAGGGAAACATAAGGAAACGGAGTTTGAGGCCCTGATGTAATCCTTTATGCTAATAGATTGTGACCATGAGAGCAAAATCGCACACAAATGTTGCTTTACTGGTCCTGTATCTCCTTTTTTTTTTCTCTTCATGAATGGTCCTTTCATGTACTAAGCTGGCCCAATTTGCCCGAGAAGAAAATTGAAAATGAGCCTTATTGACATTGGTGCAAAAGAATTTGTGATTTGGAAACAAATGTTTGTCAGTTATAGGAAGGATTACTCATCAAGAATAACAACTTTGATACGTAAAGAGATGCTATAATTCTTCCTTCTTTTTTATTTCTCATCTTGTGCATTCTATGTAAATTTGGCTGTTGATTGAGGTGAATTGCAGCCCCGTAGGAAATTTTGAGAAAGAGATTTTTTCTAGTACTTGTCACCGACTGAGAAAGATGGCTATCTAATTGCCTCTAGTCTATGTTTTAACAAGTGCTGTCGGGTCAAGGACTGATGAAGACACCGAATTTATGAATATATGAACAAGAAGAGGAAAGCTTGTGGACGAGCATTTGACATTGACAGACAAACCATAGCCCACCTTGTCCCACTGCTTGGCCTCCTACTAAGCAGAAGCAGCCAAAAAACCAATCAAATAAACACCAAAATAAAATGTTATGAATCTGTAGAGGCGGAGGGGGTTCTTTGATGGCATCTTCTATGTAACAGCCGAAGTGAATGACAGCAGGGTTGATGAAGTCCTTTTGCCAAAGCACAGAGTCTGAACTCTGGTGTCATTAAAAGGGAACCAAAAGCTTGAAAGAAAATAATCTCCTAACCATGGCTTCCATGACGACCTTACTTGGTACACGCCATTTGTTCATTTCCGAATATCTTTTCAATTAATTATTTGACCTTGAAACTGCATGTGTGTGTCTGTTACAAGATGCATATTGGATTTTGAGCATTCTGCTTCTCCTTGATCTTGCATGAACATGTATTGGCTTTTTACACGATCTTGATTAATATTTCCTTACACTCTTTAGTTTGATGTGCAATTGACAAAGAAAGAATCCATCAGTGGATATTGTTCTTGTTCTTTAAGTCCCTATGTATACATTTATCTGCGCTTTCTTGTAGTTGAAGACAGGGTTTTTAACTTTTAAGTCTCTATGTATACATTTATATGTGTTGCCTCTTTATAACAGGTCATGGACCATTCTTTTTTGTTGTAATGGAGACAATACATTAATCATCAATATCAAGTCTTCCTGTTGCAAGTTCTCTTCCAAATGTTCATGTCCAGAGCTTTTTAAATTTCTTCCTACTACTTTCTTCTCATTTCTTTGTTCCTACAAAAATTTGCTAAGTAATTCTAAATCTTTTGATGGATATGCAGGGGTATTGGCTTTTATTTGTGAAGGAAAACTTGATTTTGGTTCTTTTTGCTTTCAAAGAACCATCATAGATGTCATAAATCTGCTATTCCTCTTTGTTTTCTATCTACTTTTGCTTGGAGGCTCTGTCAAAAAACATCAAAGCAGTGTAGTTAACATAAGGGACTGGATCTCCCTTGTTGTTTCTATCTGTTGTGCTCTTACTAGCATTCTGTATCTTGGTGCTGGTTTGTGGAATCTAATAGCAAAAAATGATGGATTTAATAACTTGAGCTGGTTGGTTGCGCTTGTTAGAGGATTGATTTGGATTTCTTTAGCGATTTCCTTGTTTGTTCAAAAATCACAATGGATGAGATTTCTCATCACTGCTTGGTGGGTGTCATTCTCTTTACTGGTTTCCGCTCTGCATATTGAGGTTCTGTTTGGAACACACAGCATTGAAATTTTGGACATCTTTCCATGGCTTGTGAATATCTTGCTGCTATTTTGTGCTCTTAGAAACTTCATACATTTGGTTAGGAAACGTGCTGAAGATGAGAGTTTATCAGAACTTCTATTAGAGGAAAAGGAAGAAAAAAACCAAACAGAAATTTGTCAGGCCAGTTTTCTTAGCAAATTGGCATTTTCTTGGATTAATCCCCTGCTTTCTTTGGGTTATGTGAGACCATTAGCTCTTGAAGACATCCCTTCGATTACTATAGAAGATGAATCCAATTTGGCCTACCAAAAGTTTGCTAATGCATGGGAATCCCTTGTGAGAGAGACGAGCTCAAGCGATAGGAGAAACTTGGTTCTTAGGGCCATAACAAAAGTCTACTTCAAGGAAAATATAATAATAGTAGTTTGTGCGTTGCTTAGGACTATTGCTGTAGTAGCTCTTCCTTTATTGCTCTATGCTTTTGTAAATTATTCAAACCAGGATGAGGAAAATCTACAAGAAGGTCTTGTGTTATTAGGATGCCTCATTCTTTCCAAGGTTGTTGAGTCGTTGTCGCAGAGGCATTGGTATTTTGATTCAAGGAGGTCAGGAATGAGGATGAGATCAGCATTAATGGTGGCAGTCTATCAGAAGCAACTGAAGCTTTCAAGTTTGGGAAGGAGAAGACATTCAGCTGGGGAGATTGTGAATTACATAGCAGTAGATGCCTATAGAATGGGAGAATGTCTATGGTGGTTTCATTCAACTTGGAGTCTTGTATTGCAGCTTTTCATGTCTATTGGAGTACTTTTCTCAGTTGTTGGTCTTGGTGCTATACCTGGTTTAGTCCCTCTCCTCACATGTGGATTCCTTAATATGCCATTTGCAAAGTTACTACAAAAATGTCAATCTGAATTTATGATCGCCCAAGATGAGAGACTAAGAACAACTTCTGAGATCTTAAATAGCATGAAGATCATCAAGTTGCAATCATGGGAGGAGAAATTTAAGGGCTTGATTGAATCCCAACGTGGTAAGGAGTTCAAATGGCTTTCTAAACAGCAATTGTTCAGGCCTTATGGCACTGTCTTGTATTGGATGTCTCCAACCATTGTTTCTTCAGTTGTCTTCTTGGGATGTGCTCTATTTGGGAGCGCCCCATTGAATGCTGGAACAATCTTTACAGTTCTTGCAACACTAAGAAGCATGGCAGAGCCTGTTAGGATGTTACCTGAGGCACTTTCAATTCTTATACAAGTCAAAGTTTCTTTTGATAGAATTAATACCTTTCTGCTTGACGATGAGCTTAACAATAACGAAGTAAGGAAAATTCCCTTGCAGAATTCTGATAGAAGTGTGAAAATACAAGCAGGAAATTTCAGTTGGGATCCAGAAATAACAAGTCCAACCCTTAAAAGTGTGGACTTGGAAATAAAAAGGGGGCAGAAAATAGCTGTTTGTGGACCAGTTGGGGCCGGAAAATCCTCACTCTTGTATGCAGTGCTAGGAGAGATACCAAAACTTTCAGGATCTGTGAGTTACAAAACAAATATTCTAGTACATTAGTAAGCATTATTTTTTGTTGTCACTAATATCAGTTCTTTTTTTTTTTTTTTGCTTGCAATTAGGTTCATGTGTTTGAATCCATTGCCTATGTTTCTCAAACTTCTTGGATCCAGAGTGGGACAATTCGTGACAACATACTCTATGGAAAGCCAATGGATGCAGACAAATATGAGAAGGCCATTAAAGCTTGTGCTTTGGATAAAGATATCAATAGTTTTGACCATGGTGATCTTACGGAAATAGGTCAGAGGGGGATTAACATGAGTGGAGGACAGAAGCAGAGGATTCAACTTGCTAGAGCTGTCTATAATGATGCTGATATCTATCTTCTTGATGACCCTTTCAGTGCTGTAGATGCACATACAGCTGCTGTTTTGTTCAATGTGAGAAACAACTTCAAGCTTCTTACTTCATCAGTATGAAACTCTGGTGTATAATACAATAATCTATTTCTTTTTTGTAGCATAATGAAGTTAACTGTTATGATTACAGGACTGTGTCATGACTGCTCTAGAGAAGAAAACTGTCATCTTGGTGACTCATCAAGTGGAGTTTCTCTCAGAAGTTGATAGAATTCTGGTAACTGCTAGTTTGAACTTATGTTTATATATTCTTCATCTATCTACATGTTTTTCGAGTTTGTGAAAAGGATGATCTGATTTTTGCTTAGGTTATGGAGGGTGGAAAAATTACTCAATCAGGAAGCTATGAAGAGCTGTTAAAGGCTGGGACGGCTTTTCAACAACTTGTGAATGCTCATAGAGATGCCATAACAGTATTGGGTTCGTTGAATAGTGAAGGTCAAGGAGAATCTCAAGGGCTTGCTGTAGTTCGACCAGAGATGTTTAATGGATCTTATCCAACTAAACAGAACAGTGAGGGGGAGATCTCGGTGAAGGGTCCGCCTGGAGTACAATTAACACAAGATGAAGAAAAGGAGATTGGCGATGTTGGATGGAAGCCATTCCTGGATTATGTTTCTGTCTCAAAAGGATCTCTTCATCTATCTTTAAGTATATTGACTCAGTCTACCTTTGTCATTCTTCAGACTGCTTCTACCTATTGGTTGGCATTTGCCATTCAAATTCCTAATATGAGTAGCAGCATGTTGATAGGAGTTTACACTGGAATTGCAACACTTAGTGCTGTTTTCGTATATTTTAGATCATATTATGCTGCTCATCTAGGATTAAAAGCTTCTAAAGCCTTCTTCTCTGGTCTCACCAATGCCATTTTCAAAGCTCCAATGCTTTTCTTTGATTCTACTCCTGTTGGGAGGATTCTAACCCGAGTAAGATTACACTTTTTCGATGAGTAAATGGAATCACATGATTTTTGATGTATCCTCTGAGTCTTTTTCCTAGATACTAACACTCGTTTTATCTAAACTCTTGCAGGCTTCATCAGATATGAGTATTCTTGATTTTGACATACCATTTGCCATTATCTTTGTGGCAGCTGGTGTTACTGAAGTCATAGCAACAATTGGAATCATGGCCTTTATTACATGGCAAGTTCTCATTGTCGCCATTCTTGCTATGGTAGCAGTAAACTACATTCAGGTGGATCCATTTTTAACTTGATTTGCTCAATCTCTTTTGCTGATGAGCTAATATCTTTCTTCATCAACTGCAGGGGTACTATATGTCCTCTGCAAGGGAACTAATAAGAGTTAATGGAACAACAAAAGCTCCTGTTATGAATTATGCAGCTGAGACATCACTTGGAGTGGTTACTATAAGAGCTTTTAACATGGTGGATAGGTTCTTTAAAAATTACCTAAAGCTTGTTGACACAGATGCCACTCTTTTCTTTCTTTCTAATGCAGCCATGGAATGGCTAGTTCTAAGGATTGAGACACTTCAAAACCTGACTCTATTCACTGCTGCATTTTTCCTTCTTCTGCTTCCAAAAAGCCAAGTTACTCCAGGTAATATCAGTTCTATAGAACAATCTTAATTATAAGTACAAATTGTTAAAAGGCATTAATCTGTCACTATAATTTTGATTTGCAGGGCTTGTGGGACTCTCTCTTTCTTATGCTTTATCGCTAACAGGAACACAAATTTTTGCATCTCGATGGTATTGCAACTTATCAAACTACATAATTTCAGTTGAACGGATAAAACAGTTCATGCACTTACCTGCAGAACCTCCAGCAATTATAGAAGACAACAGGCCACCATCTTCTTGGCCACCTAAGGGTAGGATAGAATTGCAAGAACTGAAGGTAAGGAACCTACACTGGAAAATGGCTTAACTGCTGCTGAAAGTCTATGATGAATTTATTTTCTTTGAATCAATCAATGATCAAGCCATCGCTAAATCTATGTCTTGTATGGTTTCACAATTAGCTAATTATGCTTAGTTATTATTTACTTTGATGCCTTATTGTAGATAAGATATCGTCCGAATGCTCCATTAGTCCTCAAAGGAATCTCTTGCACTTTCCGAGAAGGGACCAGAGTAGGAGTTGTCGGACGGACTGGAAGTGGCAAAACTACACTTATAAGTGCCTTGTTTCGCCTAGTAGAGCCTGCAAGTGGGAAAATTCTTATAGATGGACTTGATATATGCTCTATGGGACTGAAAGATCTGAGAATGAAGCTTAGCATAATCCCTCAAGAGCCAACTCTATTTAGGGGCAGCATTCGAACTAACTTAGACCCCTTAGGCCTCTACTCAGATGATGAAATATGGAAGGTGAGCCAACTGATGACCGTAACATCAAAAGGTTTTAACAAATGAGCTTTTTGACTATTTATTGTCTTTTCTTGTGCAGGCTTTGGAGAAGTGTCAACTTAAGACAACAATCAGTGGCCTGCCAAACAAGTTAGATTCATCTGGTAAGTTGAAATTTAGTGACTATCTACTTGGGAGGGTACAAATATGTAGAGTTATTATTGATAAATGCCTTCTGCTCATCTACATATGATGTCTACCGTGAGTAAAATAAAAAGAAATATAGTTCCATATGCATGTTGGATAGATTGCTTTTTTCAGTTAACTCTAATGAAAATTTGTAGCAGATGTAGATGTTATCTTATTGTTGTTGGATTGACAGTGAGTGATGAAGGTGAGAATTGGAGTGTGGGGCAGCGACAACTCTTTTGCCTTGGAAGAGTTCTTCTAAAGAGAAATAGAATTCTGGTCCTAGATGAAGCTACTGCTTCAATAGACTCTGCAACAGATGCTATTTTACAAAGAGTTATCAGACAAGAGTTCTCAAATTGCACAGTGATAACAGTAGCTCATAGAGTTCCAACTGTTATAGATAGTGACATGGTCATGGTCCTCTCCTATGGTAAGCTCTTGAATTCTACTTCTAATGTCCATCAATAGACTCCCAGTTATATCACATTACTGCAACATATTATTTTTTTCTTACTTATTGTGGTAATTTCTGGGCTTCTGATAATATAGCTACTTAAGCAAATTAATTTGCTTGATTTTTCCTACAGGTAAATTGCCGGAGTATGATGAGCCCTCAAACCTTATGGAGATAAACTCTTCCTTTTCTAAGCTAGTAGCTGAATATTGGTCAAGTTGCAGGAGCAATTCCTATCAAAATTTTAGCAGTTATCAATGACCTGAACAATTATTGGCATGACAATAAGAGCAAGCATGTGTGTGCAACAGCATTAAGGCACTGATATAATCTTGAATAGAAAATTTTCTAAATCTTCCATGAGCTGTTATCATTAATCTATGGAAAGATAGTGAAACCATTAATGATAATTTGTAGAAACCCATGCTCTTTATACAAATTATTTCAATATGAATAAAGGAAGGCTATAATATACATATTTCTGATGCCTGCTGTTTCTTTTATTCTTCTTTAATTGGACCTGGTGAAGATCACTAGCTCAAGTTTCAAACATTCATTATAACGAAAACATTGTTCCCCAGCTCATTGATTTTAGTTATAATGACTAACTCATTTTGTAAAGGAGTCTCGTGAGAAATTTCCTGAAGAAAATGCAAAAAGTCATGATAGAGATTATTCAAGGATTGCCACTAAACATCTTTTTCAGTAAGTGTGAATTCTCTGTATCAAGGAATAGCTTTCACTAAAAAAATAAGCTATCATGAGACAAAAGAATAAGCTAACACCATAGTAATAGCATTAAATTATGGCAAGGAACTATTTGCAGCCATAAATTACAAGGAGACAGACAAACGAATGACAAAAGGCCTTTCAAACAAAGAGATCCATATACTCACAACTGATATAATAAGCAGCCAAGAAGACAAAAAACAATAAATATATAAACAATTCCTTATAAATAAGCAAGCTCTGAGGAATCTTTTGTGGCTGAGTTAAAGTTATACTTAAAAAAGAAATGAATTTTGTACCAAATCTTTTTCAAGAAATTAATAACTTGTATACTATTTTAATGTCATCACATGACAAAGGACCGCATGGCCTACATTAACAGTAATATTGATATTCTATTACTATTTGCAGGAAAGCAAATTGTGTCATGGCTAATGCATACAGAGAGAAAGGACAAACAAACGAAAGGCTGGCTACCTTTATAAACTTAGAGATCTAATAAGTACTGTAAGCAGCCAAGAAACTAAGTGAGTAAGCACGAAAAATATAGAGTGATATAAACAGCTGAGCTCTCTAAGGTTTCCACAAGCAACTTGGATTTCACTTCATTCAATGAAGTGCTATTGAGCTCGTATATAGACTGGGGTCGCCTGCAGCTAGAAAGAATCAAAAGCAGAATGATAAAAGAAATCTTTTCAATGGTGACCTTGGGGAGCTCAGTTGGTATGTCTCATTTAGTCATATGTGCCCATTATTTCTTTCTAAGTGCACGCGTGCTAGTAAATTTTCTTTGTAAGTCTTTATGACATTTTCATCTAATTAACCAGATGTTTTGCTGCAATATGAACTTTAACAAGAATGGTGAGAAAACTACGGGTGCATATAGTTGTTCTTTACACGCATCACATCCATGGGGACCAAGATCTCACCAGTTAACAATCACAGAGCAATGTGAAAGTCCACATCATCAGACTGACACAGACTCTGATACCATTTATAATGACCTAAGTCGTTATGGGTATGAATTGTTATATAAGTTTTAAAAATTACATTCACATCAGATGTAAGATGTTAGATATCACAGTTTTACTTTGTTAGAGGAGTGATTTGGGTATCAGTGGCAGCCTCCTTGCTTGTTCGAACATCCAAATGGATCAAAATTCTCATTCTTTCTCTTTATTGGTTACTGCCCTTAACATTAAACTTCTATTACAAACACATGACATTCCAATTTTTGACGTAATGCCATGGCCAATAAACATCTTGCTTCTCTTTTGTGCATTTACAAAATTACTTAGTTCTGCTACTCAACGTAATGAAGACCAGAGTCTATCTGAACTTCTATTAGTGTCAAAGGCAGAGAAAACTCAGGTTGGAATAGGGCAGGCTAGCTTTTTCAGCAAATTAACCTTTTCTTGGATTAATCCCCTGTTTTATTTGGGCTACTCCAAACTATTAACTCTTGAAGATATCCCTTCTTTAGTTGATGAAGATGAAGCTAGATTGGCCTATGAAAAATTTTCTCATGCATGGGAATTCCTTGTGAGAGAAAAGAGTTTGAGCAACTCAACAAACCTAGTTCTTAGGGCCTTAGCTAAGGAGTATTTCAAACAGAACATATTGATAGCCATCTGTGCTTTCCTGAGGATAGTTTCTGTAGTATCTCTTCCTCTTTTGCTCTATGCTTTTGTAAATTATTCAAATCATAGTGAGGACAATAAGTATGAAGGTCTCTCTATATTGGGATGTCTAGTTATTTGCAAAGTAGTTGAATCATTGTCGCAGAGGCGTTGGTTCTTTAGTTCGAGGAGGTTAGGAATGAGGATGAGATCAGCTCTAATGGTAGCTGTTTATCAAAAGCTGCTGAAGCTTTCTTGTGTGGGAAGGAGAAGGCATTCAAGTGGAGAGGTTGTGAATTTTATTGCAGTAGATGCCTACCGACTGGGGGAGTTTCTATGGTGGCTTCATGCAGCATGGAGTCTTGCATTGCAACGTTTTATGTCCATTGGAGTACTTTTCTATGTTGTTGGTCTTGGTGCTCTTCCTGGTTTAGTCCCTCTGCTCATCTGTGGACTCCTTAATGTGCCATTTGCAAATGTACTACAAAAGTGTCCAACTGAATTTATGGTTGCTCAAGATGAGCGAGTAAGACTCACTTCTGAGGTCCTAAATAATATGAAAATCATAAAGCTGCAATCTTGGGAAGAGATATTCAAGAACTGGGTTGAAGCTCGACGTGACAATGAATTCAAGTGGTTGGCAAAAGAACAGATAAGTAAGGCTTACGGAACTGTCTTATTTTGGATCAGCCCCGACCATCATTTCTTCAGTTATCTTCTTGGGTTGTGCCCTTTTTGGGAGTGCACCGCCGAATGCTCGCACCATCTTCACAGTTCTTGCAACACCGAGAAGCATGGGTGAACCTGTTACAATGATACCGGGAGCCCTTTCCATTATAATGCAAGTCAAAGTCTCTACTGAAAGAATAAATGCCTTTCTGCTTGATGATGAACTGAAGAATGAAGTACCAAGCATTTCACTGCAAAATTCAGATAGAAGTGCTATAATAAAAGTAGGCAACTTTAGTTGGGATAACGAATTGACAGTTGCAACTCTTAGAGGTATAAATTTGGGCATACAGAAGGGACAGAAAATTGCAGTTTGTGAACCAGTTGGAGCTGGGAAACCATCACTCTTGCATGCCATGCTTGGAGAGATACCAAAAATTTCAGGAACTGTGAGTTACAAAGAGAGTATTTTGATACATTATGAACAACCTAATTTTGCTGCTATCACTTTTTTTCCCCTTAATTCTTGCAAATAGGTCTATTTATCTGGATCCATAGCCTATGTTTAACAAACATCTTGGATCCAGAGCGGGACTATTCATGACAACATGCTTTATGGAAAGCCAATGGATGAGGAAGTATACAAAAGGGCCGTCAAGTCATGTGCTCTGGATAAGGACATTGATAATTTTGATCATGGTGGTCCCACAGAAATAGTTCAGAGAGGGATCAACATGAGCGGAGGACAGAAGCAGAGAATCCAACTTGCTAGAGCTGTCTATGATGATGCTGATATCTATCTTCTTGATGATCCATTCAGTGCTGTAGATGCTCAAACAGCCGCAGTTCTATTCAATGTGAGACAAACACCTCAGTTCCTAACTCAAACATTGAAAACAATACATAGTTTTGATAGGTTCATCAAGTTATATTCTATGATAGCAGGACTGCGTCATGGCTGCTCTAGGGAAGAAAACTGTCGTCCTAGTAACTCATCAAGTGGAGTTTCTTTCTAAAGTTGATAGGATTCTGGTAAAGTCTAAGCTAAAATCATTTTATGTATTTTTATTTTCCCCATCCATTCTGTACATTTTATGGGAATGATGTGGTTTCTACTTTAGGTCATGGATGGTGGGGAAATTACTCAATTAGGAAGCTATACAGAGCTATTGATGTCAGGAACAGCATTTGAGGAGCTTGTTAATGCTCACAGAAATGCAATGACAGTGTCGGGTCCTTAGAATAATGAAAGCAAAGGACAACCTCACAATGTAGATGCACTTCGAGTGGAGGAGTCCAATAAGTATTACCCTACTAATCAGAACAGTCAGGGTGAGATTTCTGTTATGGGTCTACCAGGAGTACAACTCACAAAAGAAGAGGAAAAAGAGACTGGTGACTTTGGATGGAGACCTTTCCTTGATTATCTCGTTGTATTGAAAGGATATCTTTCTCTATCTTTCGGCATATTAGCTCAGTCTGGTTTTGTGATTTCCAGGCTGCAGCATCTTATTGGCTAGCAGTTTCGATCCAAATTCCTAAAATAAGTAGTGGCTTGTTGATAGGAGTTTACACAGGAATTTCAACACTTCGTGCAGTTTTTGTACATCTAAGGTTTATGTATGCTGCCCATCTGGGATTAAAAGCTTCTAAAGCCTTCTTCTATGGTTTCACCAATGCCATTTTTAAAGCTCCCATGCTTTTCTTTGACTCTACTCCTGTTGGGAGAATTTTGACCCGGGTAAGATGATCCTAATTAGTTTCTTATACTAAGCACATTTGAAACACTTTGTTTCACTTATCAGCTTTATGATACATAACCAGTTTCTCAATGTCCTTTATACATTGCTCTTTCAGGCTTCATCAGATCTGAGTATTCTGGATTTTGATACACCTTTTCCATCAGCTTCATGGCAGCTGGTAGCATTGAACTTCTAGCAGCCATTGGAGTTATTGCCTTTGTTACATGGGAAGTTCTTGTTGTAGCCATTCTTGCATTTGGAGCAGTAAAATACATTCAGGTGTGTCATTTGTTTGATCATCTCTTTCCTTCATTTATTCTTTTATGAGCTTTTTGCTGATGGTAATTATTCGACAAAAGGGGTACCATCTAGCTTCTGCTAGGGAACTAATAAGAATTAATGGAACGACAAAGGCTCCTGTTATGAACTATGCAGCTGAGACTTCTGTTGGGGTGGTCACCATAAGAGCTTTTAACAAGGTGGAAAGGTTCTTTAAGATGCTGCACTTTTCTTTCATTGTGCTGCAGCCATGGAATGGCTGATTCTAAGGATAGAGGCACTTCAGAATCTGACCATGTTCACGTCTTTTTTTCTCCTCGGTCTACTGCCTAAAGGTTATGTAGCACCAGGTAGCATCTGTTTCTGTAGAACAATTGATTTTTCATTCTAAGCGCAGATGTTCTAAGGTGTGACTGTTTCTGCCTTCATTCCTTATCTGCAGGACTTGCAGGGCTTTCTCTTTCTTATGCTTTGTCAATAACGAGCACACAGGTCTTCATGTCAAGATGGTATTGCACCTTATCAAACTACATAATTTCAGTTGAACGGATAAAACAGTTTATGAGCATACCAGCAGAGCCTCCGGCAACTATAGAGGACAAAAGACCACCATCTACATGGCCCTCCAAGGGTAGGATTGAGTTGCAAGAGCTGAAGGTGAGTAAAATAATCAAGCTGGTCCTTTAAGTCAATAAATTCAATGCAAAAGGCTTATCAGGGGCGGGAAGTTTGCCATGTTCTTTCAGATAATGGAAACAGTGACTTCTGAATGGTTCCTGCCAATATCATTAATATACTATATACTGATTCTCAAAATCTAGTTGATCCCTTGAAGCTGCTTCTTAGGGCTTTCAATTTATGTCTGCCTTCTATTGGTGTGTAATAAACAGATAATACTATATTTCCATCATTTGACATATGCATTACTGCAGATAAGATATCATCCAAATGCTCCATTGGTTCTCAAAGAAATCACCTGCATATTTAAGGAAGGGACTAGAGTGAGAGTTGTAGGAAGGACTGGAAGTGGCAAATCTACGCTAATAAGTGCCTTGTTTCGTCTAGTGGTGCCTGCAAGGGGGAACATTCTGATAGATGGACTTTATATATGCTCCATTGGTCTGAAAGATCTGAGAATGAAGCTTAGCATTATCCCTCAAGAGCCAACTCTGTTTAGAGGCTGTGTGCGAACTAACTTGGATCCCCTAGGCCTTTATACAGATGAAGATATATGGAAGGTAAGACTACTGACTCTGGCCACAAAAATAAATAAAGAAATCTGCTAAAAGGTAATTTTCTTTCGTGGTTTTGGTGCACCTGTTATAGAAGATGAATACTTAAAGGTAGTTTTACTTCTGTAGTATCATTGCGTATTAAAGAATATAAATTGTATGCTTGATATGTTTTTACTTGTAGGCTTTGGAGAAGTGTCAGCTTTAGGAAACTATCAGTAGTCTGCCAATAAGCTAGATTCCTCAGGTGAGTTGAATCCTGCCACTAAATATCTCACTGATGATATGTACACAAGCAAATTGAATCATGAATTATGATGCCTAATCAAGGGGGAAATGTTTCAATATTCATCTTCCATTGAGTAATGCATAACTTAAAAGAAATTGTAGATGTTTCCTGACTTTTGTTGAATGAACCTTGAACAGTCAGTGATGAAGGGGAGAATTGGAGTGTGGGACAGCGACAACTCTTTTGCCTTGGAAGAGTCCTGCTTAAGAGAAACAAAATTCTGGTCTTAGATGAAGCTACAGCTTCAATCGACTCAGCAACAGACGCTATTTTGCAGAGAATTATCAGACAAGAATTCTCAGGGTGCACAGTGGTAACAGTATCTCATAGAGTTCCAACCGTAATAGACAGTGACATGGTCATGGTCCTTTCCTACGGTATGCTCTTATTATCTACTTCATAATGAATTTTTATTAATTGGTAGTTAGGGAAGAAAGTGGAGAGTCTGGAAAATGGAAGGGAAAGGAAGTGAAAAAATATTACATATTTCCTCCACATCCATCTCTCAATTTCCTTGCTTAACTGTCTCCAGCCAATGACAGTTTTAGTTTAACCACATTACTGCCTTTAGAGGTATTGGCAAGCGTATGAACCCAGTAATTACTTGGCTTTTGGTATTAAAGAAACTTTCTGAAATCATGGGATTCCTTTGATTTGCAGGGAAATTAATGGAGTTTGACGAGCCTACATAACTTATGGGAACAAACTCCTCCTTTTCCAAGCTTGTAGCTGAATACTAGTCAAGTTGCAGAAGGAGTTCCTCCCTAGCCTTTAGTACTTATCAGTGATGTGACAATGAGATATCAGGGATTATAGCATGCTTTTGGAGCATGGAGCAGTGACAGTTTATGGAATGGCCCTTTGCCCTCTGATTTTAACAGCTAGCTTAGATAGTCTTATAATTTGAGGCTTGTCATTCATTAGTCGGCCCTCAAAGTTAACTACTGCAAAACTCAAATTCCTTAAATCATGAAAAGAGCATCTGAATCTCGAATGTCCCAGATTATTCCAAATCCAGATAGATAAGTGCACAAAAACCAAATTTATCCAAGATTCTTAGACATTATATATATATATATATATGGGGGCTAAACCCAAATTGAAGAACTCAGAAACGAGAGGAGTTATCTTGTTGTGTCTCAAAAAAAGAATCGATTAATCTTAAAGTAGCCCACTGTATGGCCCACTCAAATTCAATGCAGCGTTGCTTTTCATGGGCTTAAACATTGTAGGTCCAATCTACCCATATGCTTAGCCTGCAATTTAGAGTGCTAACTGCAAAGTATATATTTTACATGAGAATAAACAGATATGATTAGGTATAATATTTTCAAAATTTCTTAAAATATTTTAAAAAATTAAATAAATTTTTTTTATTATATCCAATCAAGTGCTTATAATTTTATTTTGAATCAAATAAGTTTTTATGTGACCATATTATGCCACGTTAACATACCATGTTACTATTCATGTCAACATTACATGATATAAAAATGATAAATTTTTTTTATTAATGATAATTTATCATTTATTAATTATAAAAATTTATTTAATTCAAAATAAAATAGCACAAGTTGTTGCTAGTTTTCTTCCAACAACAATGTGCTTAATCCCCTCAATCATCCAAGTACATTCTTTATTAGTAAATATATAATTGAAGGAAATAAAAGTCCACAGCATTGTATATGATGCTATGGGCCAACAATACCAATAAAATAAATAAAAGTTGTGAATCACAATGAGTCAACTTAATTTAAGATTTCAATTCCCCCATTTCCTTTAAACTTTAATCCTATCAAAATGCCACTTGCACAAGTGTTGGCCTCCTTGTGTTAGAATTATGTCAACTTGCAGCAATTTTTACTTGTACTTCCTCTCACTTCCATAAACCAATTAGAATCAAATTGAAAGAGGCATTTAATTATTAATTCTTAATGGTATTATATAGTACTACTATGTAAGAACTTAGTCACTCTCCATTACATATTTTTTGATTAAAGGTTGCAAACAATGCAACCAAGTTGGTATAGGAAATTACTTGGGGGAACTAGTTCATATGTAGCAAGTTGAACAACCCCGGCTGATCCCTTTTCATCTCCCTCTCCTTTTCAACAGCATTTGCTTTTTCCTGTCAAAAATTGCAATTATGAAAATGCTACAAGTTCACCTATTCAAAACTGTTCAAGTAGAATTCTCCTAATTGGTATAAGTTTTCATGGCCTAGGGGATAGTGCCGTGATTAATTAATTAGAAAAACAAAACATATATATATATATATATATGTATATTTATATGATCAAAATATATATATTTATATGATCAAAAGAGAGATTGTACCATGTAAGAAAGAGAATAAATCCTCTTCCACCCTTCTCCACTCTTTTCCATCATCCCCCCATCACCAACTTTCTTCTCCGAGCAAAAGAAATCTCTAGCCAAAACGCACCCCATGAACCCTAATCTTTCTACTTGTTACAATAATCTAACCAAAGAAGAAATCTCCAAGCTTGAGTCCATCATCCAAACCCACCATACGTTTCCTCCAGCCTCAAACACATGCACATCTTTGATAACACAACGTATAAACGCTCCCTTAAGCTTCATATGGCCATTTGTACGCGATTTCGAAAACCCTAATAAGTACAAGCACTTCATTAAGAGTTGCACAATGAAAGGAGATGGGGGAGTTGGAAGCATGAGAGATGTCACAGTTATATCAGGCTTACCGGCGTCGACAAGCACGGAAATACTGGAGGTATTAGACGATGATGACCATGTTTTGAGCTTTCGGCTTGTGGGAGGAGATCATAGGCTGAATAACTATAGGGCAGTGACATCGGTTAATGAGTTTAACCAAGGAGGGAAGGCTTACAGCATGGTTTTGGAGTCCTATACGGTGGAGATACCCCAAGGGAACACTGAAGAGGACACTAAGATGTTTGTGGATACTGTTGTGAAGTTGAACTTGCAAAAGCTTGCAGACGTCGCCATGGCAGCTTTACAAGGACATGAAACAAAGGTTGTTTGAGCCAGCAGCTGTGTCAGTGGAGATGATGATAGTGACGAAATTCGAATAACGCACGTGGCATTATTGATAACGAAAATTTTTATATAAAACAACTATGCTATTGAGAATATTACTACATATCTCATACTTTTTTTCTCTCGACCCTTCTTTTAATTTATGTCTGTTAGTTTTTATCTATAATCGTCAAAAAAACAAAGGAAAAATATGAAAAATTTCTATATAAGTGAAATTAATGTGTAGTATTGTACTCCACAGATTGGGCACTATTGTTTTAGGCAACTTGATGATATTTTCATTGCTATAAATGCTCTATGTACTCCAATAGTTGCTGCAATAACTATAGGAAAAATTGAGAAAATGTTTTCTTTTAATTTGTGACTTTTAATATTTCCTTTTAGATGCTTCATATGTGAAATTAATTAACAAGAGAGATGCGCTCCCGCTCGCACGCGCACGCAGTCATTGCACCACCAATGCTCTTTTTTTGTTTCCTAACTTTGTTATGCACAATTCAAATGCTAAGACTTAAGGACAGTAGTTAATTGAAACCATCTGAATTCAAAATTACTTGTGAAGATCATAAACCCTTTTATCTACAAGCTAGGGACGATAACCTTAATGGTTAGGCCGGCTAGCCTACAAAGAGAAAGAGAATGAGCTCTGGAATTCCTTTCAATCTTCGCCAGTTTTCTGTCTTAATAATAGTTCAGTAGGGTCAGTTAAAGACGGACCCCCTGCCTTGATTCGCAAACTGAGGAAGACAACGAAGCACTGTGTCGTCTCACAAAAGGAGAAGATGACAAACTAGAGTACAAAAGTTAACATGGCCATACTTCATTTTGATGGGGAAAGGGGTGAGTATAGTTGATGTCTAGTGCTATACATAGACTATAGTATAGGGTTTTTGAGGTTTCGATGAATAGCAATAATAGTTGCTACATTACCCATCTTTTATGATTTCAAAGTTTGAAAGTGTCCTCATATTTTTTTTTTTCATGGATTTCTTTTAAATTTCATGTTGTAGATTCCATACGATACTACCTTCCAAAGATATAAAGGCTACATAGATATTGATTAATCATTTTTTTTATTTGAAAAAATTGAAGAAAATTAATTTATCTACGTAAGCAACAATAAATGCTCAAACTTAATAATAAATAAAATCGAGATTAAAAATTGCAATTGAAAGCAATTACAATTGCATTAATATATTCTTGGGTTTTTACTTGATTTTGTAACGGAGAGCAAATTTGTCTTAATCCCAATATTTAATCAGAATTTGGTATTTTATTTAATATTACATATGAATTTTGATTTACAATCAAACGTAGCTCAATTGTAATACCAATTAAGCTCTTAGAACGTTAATTTCAGACCCCCAAGGTTAAAGATACAAGGACTTGCAGGCATGGCGCCATCTTCTTTATTAGGGCCGCAAGTCTAACAACTGCTAGGTCTGAATCAACTAAGTCTTTGGCTTTATATATATATATATATATATTGTGGTTTTTTTTTTTTAATCTTTCTTTCGTAATTATGCTAAACAGAGGTCTAGAGCTATGATAGTCACTCAAATTGAATACATGTTCGATTTACGGCTCTGTACTGTAGCATTCAACTATATATTTCATTTTTATCTTTGACTAAAATTTGCTCGGTATAAGTTGAGATATTCATAACTGACATTTACTCTAATTTAACAGGACGTCAAGCTGCTACATATATATATAATCATTAGGGGTAAAAAATTAAGAAGAGAACAAAAATTTTAAAACTGAAAATTGTTCGGTTTTTATTTATTAATTAAGAATATATTTCCTTCAAAAATGAAAATATGTAAACAAACAGGAAGAAATCATGAATCCTGAGAACAATTCCGTCACTATTGGCCATCATCGGAAGAAGAAAATCGGTCCATCTTTGACTATTATGTACAAAGGCCGGGAATTATTCCATTGAACATGATCAGGGTGGCGCATTATGGGCCATACCTCATTGGGTGTCGTACTTAAATGATTGGGCTTAATATGTACTGAAAATAAAATCCAAAAAAAAAAAAACATTAACACTACTAAAAGCGAATTCAGAATTTGATCATAGCTTGGTATGGTTCTTAACCGATAAATCAAAAACTAGGAATAATCTTTTCTCTGTAACTTTGATCTTCCCTTGGTTTTATGATTCTCACCCATGGATTGGGACAGTAATACAATTATTACATCTCTTAACAGATTTTGCAATCAATTTTCTTGAAAAATATTAGTTACGGTTATTTCAAACACATTGTCATTAGAGAAAAAGACATTATCCACACACAGTATGCAATTTTTTTGTAAAACTGCCGGACCCCCATCTATGACTGTAGAGGTTTCTTTTCTTTTTCGTTTGGAGGATAACAATCATTACTTCACTAACTCTATATTTAGCCTTTGTCACTTGGCCATCAAATCAAAGCTGCCTTATCATTGAGCAAAAATGAAATTTCAGGGTATAAAATTCCTTTTCAAATTATATTTTAAAACACCAAATTAATATGTTATTTCGATAAACAAAAATACACCGCTATTCAATTTACTTGACGTTTCTCTACTATCCAAAGCAGCCGCCGAGGGTCATATAGGCACCTCAAAATTTTATAAAATTTTTATATTTTATATGATAATTTTTTAATAATTTTGGAAAGTAGTATATTTATGGGGTCATGATTTTTTCAAAATTTTTAAAATTTTTTATTTATTATATATTTTTAGTAGTCTTTTCAAAATATTTTATTATTTAATAATTAATATAATTAAAAAATAATAAAATAATACTACAAGTTTTACTCAACTTTATTCTAATTCTTAAGTTTCTTCACACCTCTTTCTCTCTCTCTCTCCTTTTTTGTTCTTTCTCTTTTCTTTTATTTTTTTATTTTTACTTTATTCTATTCTCTGTAACTCACCACTTAAACGCTTTTCATTTTTCAAAAAAAAAAATAAAAAATTTATAAGTTTGTGAGCTTGGATAAAGAATGACAACACCACTCACTACTATTGTGTGAAATTAAAAATAGATACATTTTTTTTATCTTCTTCTTTTTATTTATATTATTTAACTATTTATATATTTAACCATTATGTGAAATCCTATATATCTTATTTAACCATTTATATTTTATGCATTATAGTTTTATATTTAGTATTTTAAGTTTGAATAAAAATAAAATAAGAATACTAGAAGTTGAATTAATTTTTTTTAGGTTTGATTAAAGGATGAATAAATTGAAAAAAAGTTGACAAATTCTTTACAAAAAAGATGTAAATCTCAATTGAATTAATTTTTATTTAAATTCAAATGATTCTCCTATACTTGAGCCACTAAATCTCAATGTTTCAACTCATGAATAAGAGCAATGTGATTCATAACATTCAAGGTTAAAGTGAAATTGATACTTTTCATGTAAAACCTGATACTGTATTACAGCCAATGATATAAGAATTTTTTATCAATTAAAAGGATGAAATTCATCGTACTTATCTCAAATGTAGGCCATGTCAACTTATTCTTAAGAAGTATCAGATCATCCTCATCTCCGATCATCCTCGTCGTTTTCAAGCTTTCTTTTCGTGTTATGTTTTATTTACATATTACACGAAATCATTATCTATTATGAATTTTTTTATTGTTGGTTAAGTTAAATGTATTAATTTTAAAAAGTTTTAGTCTTTATTTCTCTTCATCTTTTGTCTCTAATAAAAAGTTTGCTAGTTCCGCCCCTAATCCAAAATTATAAATGACTACATTCTCCAAAGCTAAAAGACATAAAATAATCAGAAATTAACTTGCTAAGCTTTGGCATCAGCCATTTTAAGCACAACTTTACTTTCTAATGAGGAACATAAAGGGCATGGGAGAAGGCTTTTTCTTGAGCAGCGCCTGGCAGTGTTTGGAGTTTGCAATCAATCGAATACAGCCGAGCAGTATTGTCACTGTTGTTTCTATCAATGGAAATCCTGTTGATAACGTGGAGTAACACATGCTCAAACTCCTCTCCATTGCTCCATTCGCATATTTCTGCCTTTATTAACCTCCTGTTTTCGCATATCAAGTCCCAAACAGGGAAATTCTTCCTTGGCATTACGTAGTCTCCATCTCCAAGCTTCAAACTCGGGCAGAAATCACCAACCCCATCACCAAGGTAAATTATTGTTTTCTTCCCCTTCATGGACATGGAAGCTTGAATCCTTTCAATCACAGTACCCTATCAAGTAAGAAATCAGAGTCAATTAGTAGCATTAAATTATGTTGCAGCTAATAATCATGCTTTGAAACACAAATGCAGGGGTCAAAAAGAAAAAATAGTAAAAAGATATTAAAATAATGCATTTGATTTGATTCAATTAAGTGGCATGTCTATGGTTTTTTTTTTTTTATGGCAAGAAAGACAGATATAACACTTTGATGCATACCATGGTTCGTTGTAACTATTTATGATTTTTAAATTAAAAATCACATACCTTGCACATATTTGGAGGGCAGGGATGATGACATCCATGGGGAGATTGAGTGAAATCATGATGAGGGAAGATACGTAGCCTGCCTTCTTCATCAACGAAACCCGGGTTTGTATTGATCTCTGAAAAGTATTCCCTCAGGCCATGATGTTTCAAGATTGTCTCAATGAAGAACGCGTTAGCGTCGCTTACAATCTTCAAATCACATCTGAAAATAACACCATTCCCACCCAAAACTTTCAGTATAATTTAGCTAGAAGGCCAGAAAGAAAAAATATGTACAAAGAGCAAAAGATGCATGCATACCCCAAAGCATAAGCCGATTTAATGGCCTGGATGATTCGAGGATGTATCGGGGTCCTTTTAAGAACAGCTTTAATGTCCTCAAATTTTGTTCCTTGTGAATGAAGTTCTTTCATCATTCGATCCTGTTAGAAAAATAGCCATAATTATGCTTACTTTACTTCGAGAAAGAAAAGAGAAACTAGAGCAAGAAAATGCAAAGTAAAAAAAAAACAAGACTAACCATAAGAGGGTTCCAAGGCATGGTCGGAAGGAGTTGGTTGAACAACTTTGTAGCACCCAATTCATCCAACACCCAGTTATCACTATCACAATCGATAATCGTTTTATCGAAATCGAAAATCACAACTATGTCAACCATTTTGATAATGAATTAATGAAACAAAGTTTTTAGGAGACAAAAGAAAAAGATTTTGATCACAAAAGAGGAGGTTATTAGCTTGAGGTTTAAGCTATGTTTTGGATTATGGAAGAAAGGGAAGGTATTTATAGATTGTGAATTTAAAGATGAAGGGTTGTGATTTTCTGTCAATTTTCTTTAGACAGTCAAATACAAATGCCTCATATTTGCTATTACGCGGTGCCACGAAAGTTCATAAGCGTGTGTTTTTCTTTGGGTGTGATATTGGCTCCTGGATATGCTGACAGTTGAAAGATCAAATGATTTTAAATATTAATTGTAGTCTGATTTTGTTTGCTATGGTTATTAATTAGCCAACTGCTTTTATGGCGGAAAAGCAGGAATATTGAGAATGTGCCATGAGAAATACCTTCAAAAAGGGTATACTGTTCTGTTCCGCTTATTCTTATGTCTAGCATGAAAAGCTTAATCTGTTTAAAGAAAAATTAAGTTAGCTTAGTTTATTTGAATTTACAAGTTACTTTGTCCTAAGCTTTGAAATTCTTAATTTTTTTTTATATATGTTTGGATTTTGAGTTATATAATTAAAGATAATTTATATTTATAATCATAAATATAAACAAAAATTTCCATTTATAAGATTTAAATTTAATATACCTTTAGTGTCACATATATAAACTTTTAAGATGTATATGATTTTATACTTTATTCGATTTCTTTTGAAGCATTCTTTTATCATTAGAATATATAAATCTATATATATATAAGTACACACAATATTCTTATTCCCAATATACACTTTGAAAGGTGGTGGGATTAGAGGGCGTCCAGCCCTCTCTGATGGGCTGAATAAAGAAGTAGCGTCGTCAAGATTTTGAGCCTTGGTCGTGGGGCGGGTAATTAAGTTAATTCATTATTTATTGAATCACCAAAGTATTCCGCGGTTGACGCTATTTATCCAACATGGTATGAAGAGACGACTCTTGTTGAAAAACACGATAACCGGTGGAGGCGTTGCTTTATTTTTGTTTTTCTGGCACATGGGGACATGCAAAAACTGAGGTGCGGGCCATGTGAAAATAAGTGTTAGGTTAACCTTGTATAATTTGTTTTACTTTGGTGCCTTCCTTTCTAGACTATTACTATATGTAATCTTCCTTCTTAACTAATCTAATTAAACTTTGCAAAAGACCCATTCATTGATGTGAAATTAAGTAACTTCCTAGTTATAGAAATAGCAATTTTCCATATTGAAATGTTCATCACAATTATCAAATTAAATTTATCTCATTGCATAATTCCAACAAAATGAACTAAACTAATCGACACATATATATACATTTGGCATGTGTAATAAATTAGACATCTCAAGGGATGGTATATATGATGAGGTAGGGCCGGTGCCCCTTAGGTGAAGCCACTCAAGCAAGGACTTTAGGTCCTCAATTTAGAGAGATCTTATAATTTTATAATATAATTTATTATATTAAAAATATATATAAATTAATTAATAATTAATAAAATTAACTGTTTTCTTACTTTTTTAATTATGTGCCTAATAAATCTCAATTTTTTATTACTTTCTAATTTTTAAAATACTATATTATTTTCAATCAACTAATGGTCATATGTATTTAATCATCTCCAATAACTATTTTTTTCTTACTTATTTCTCCTATTTTCAATCAACATATTTAATGATTTCCAACAACTATTTTTTTCCTATATATAAAACCAATTATTTCTTTTTCAATATATAATATCTACTTTTGAATTCTTCTTTTGTCATTTGCTCTTTCTTATTTCTTCCTTTAACTTCAATTTTTTTTCAAAGAATACATAAGAAATCTGTTGTATTATTATCTTCATAAAGCCATAAGCCTCAATTGTGGTTTGCAATAAGCATTCAACAATTAAGTACTATTGTTCTAATATCTATAGGCTTTTTTACTTTAATTTAAAATTTATATTATATTGTTATATTACCTTTATTTTATGTGATAATTGATTTATTTGAATTAAAAATTTTGATTGTTGATTTTGTATTAGCCATTTAAAAAATATAAAAATTTTGCATCTCAAAAAGATAGAAGATTAAAATTTTAATAATTTTTTTAATTTTAATAAAAGAATGCCTCATTGAATATTTTGTTTTAAGCTTTTGAACTTATTAAGCCGCCCCTATGATGAGGAAAAGAAAGTAATGGATGACGAAACTCAAAGATAAACTAAACATGTTTTGAACATGGATTAGATCATATATAATTCATAAAACAAAGGGTAATGTTAAAGTCAAAAGATTTTATTACTCCTTGGCTATGGTTCTGCTTTTTAATTTTTTTTCTTTTAAAGGAAATTTTATGAAATATTATTACTAAGAATCAATCATTACATCTTCCTTCAACAAAGAGGTATGAGGATGAAGAGTACTAATCCATTAATCTTCGAAAACTTGGAATAAACTTAACCGTACTTCTATTCTTGTATTTAGAAATAAAACAAAAAGAAACACTAATAAAAGCAACTTGCAAAAGAAGAGAGCTAATTCAGAATTTGACCATAGCTTGGTATGGTTCTTAACTGATAGACAAAAACTAGGAATAATCTTTTCTTTATAACTTTGGTACACTTGGTTTAACGATTGTCAACAATGGATTGACACAATCATACTTCTTAACAGACCTGTTGAATTTGCTTTGCAAACAATTTTGCAGTCATATTTTCTTTAGAAAAATTATTTACAGTTATTTCAAACATACTTTCACTGGAGAAAAGGCATAAGGCCTGACAATCAAAATCTTTTGAGCAACTCAGCAGTAATTAGATGAACATTGGCATCAGCTTAACAATTACTCTACTGAGTAACTGGCAAGGCCTCATGGGTAGATGTTGAAATGGTTTGCAGTTTGCCATCAATAGAGATCAATTGAACAGAGCTGTCGTTGTTTTCTTCAACAGATATCATGCTAATTATTTGCAGCAAAATAAGATCGAGCTCTTCACCATCAGACCATTCATGAATCTCAGCCTTGATGATCATAGGGTTCCCACAAATCAAATCTCACACTGGGAAATTCTTCCTTGGCATCATATAATCTGCCTCTCCAAGCCTTAAGCTTGGGCAGTAATCCCCGCTACCATATCCAAGGTAGATAATTTTTTTCTTCCCCTCTAAAGAAGCTTGAATCCTTTCAATGATCATCCCCTATTGCACAAAGCCCAAACCAAAAATTAAAACTTCTTAACACTTGATATCATATTTCATGATTGTATATTTATATGATTTAAAAAAAATTGTTGACACATGTCAAGATCATGCAAATGATTTATGTCTATAAAGGGGGTTCTTGTGAGAGGGAGAGGAAGCGTTGCAAACAAGTAAAAGGATGTATCAGAGGCAAGAGAAAGAAAGATTGGAGCAGTTCCTGAAGTACTGAGTGTCGTGACAGGTGGAAGAAAATAAGAAGAGAATTAAGGAGTAGAAGATAATTAGAGATAGAAGCTTTAGAGGAAAATATGTTAGCTTTTTTAGGGAAGGAAGAGCCCCTTTAAATAATTGTGAGGCTCTATATATAGTGCTAAAAGTGACGATTATTTAAGAATAGGCTTTAATGCACCTAATGAATAACATTATTATGAAAAACATTAATTTAAGTAACCGTTATTGTAATTGAATGTAATAAGACTTGTTCTCAAGTAAAAGGCAATAGAAAAGAGATATACGCGAAAAGGTACAAAAGAAAAAGCTGTAAGTGAACAAGTACAAGAGACGAAGGTGTATGAGAATAGGTATACGAGATCAAGGTAGGAGGGTGAAACACTTGTACTTCAGGAAATGGTTAAAATGAAGACCTCTTAGCTACCTCCATATCTAAACCACCAAGCCAAACTCTCCGAAACATCCCAAAATGAAAATAACCCATGAACCCTGCCACTTATTTCGAGTTGCTTTTATTGTCATCCAAGTGAAGTGGTTATTCTATGCGAAGTAGTTGTTTTACTTGTATTAGTTATTCCATATGGAGTAGTGCTCTACTTATTCTAGTTGTTCTATGTTAAGTAGTGTTTCACTTGTTCTAATTGTTTTACGTGAAGTAGCGCTTCACTTGTTCTAGTTATTCTGCATGAAGTAGCACTTTATTTGTTCTAATTGTTCTCTGTACAATATTATGTTGTAATATAATTCTTTAGAGAATAGGTATTAATCAAAATCAAGTATCTACAATGTCTTTATATGAACCATTACTTTATAGATAAAGTGGGGTTAAGAAAAAAAGTTGACATGTCTAAAATCAAAATAGATTTTAAAAAAATTCCAAGCTAGTGGGATGCAATTGACTATGTACATGTGGAATACCATCAATTGACAAAATTTTCTAGAATTTGTAGGCACAGAAGAACCTTCATAAAAATATTCACTTGTATGAAATATGTAGGTATTTCTACAAGATTTGGTGTCTTGATTGGCAAATTCAAGTCTCAAAAAATATAATACCTTGCACATATTTAGGGGGGAGAGGTTGCATCCATGGGAACACTTGTTAAAATCATGGTAAGAGAATATCCTCAGCCTCCCTTCTTCATCAACAAAGTCGGGGTTGGTGTTGATCTCAGAGAAATATTCCTTCAATCCAAGATACTCCAAAATTTTCTCAATGAAGAACAAGTTTGCATCACTTACGATCCTGAGTTCACACCTAAAAAACACAAACCAATTTGATTAGTACTACCATAAACACACATAAACTATAAGAAGAGAAGCGCAGATAAAAAAAAGCATACCCTAAAGCATGAGCTGCTTTAATAGCTGGGACGACCCTATAATGTATAGGAGTCCGCTTCAGAACCTCAGCAATGTCATCAATGGTTTTTCCTTATGCATGAAGCTCCTTCATCATCCTATCCTGTAATATTATACCACAAGAAAATAATTAAACGTTGAGTCCATTTATTTTAATGTCAAAACAAGAGAAACAAATATTTTAACTGCTTACCATGAAAGAATTCCAGGGCATGGTAGGAAGAAACTGGTTGAACAAGTCAGAAAAACCCAACTCATCAACAACCCAGTTATCACTATCATAGTCAATGATAGTTTTGTCAAAATCAAAAACTACAACGATTCCAGCCATCTTTTTGAAAGAAAATCAAATAGTTGCAAAACAATAGGGAAAAAGAATAACTCTTGGTTAGAGTATAGATGTAGGATGGAAAACTAAAGAACTCTGAATGTTTTCTGGGCACAGAGACACGTAATAGGAGAGGGTATTTATATGTAGAAAAAAGTCATGTGCATCTGGAGAATAACATAGTTGTTAAACACTAGATTTTTTTTATGCCAAAGGAATATTACGTGGAGGAGTTTTAAAGGTACATAGGAAGCAGGGCCAGAAGAATCCTTTTTTCCAGCAAGCTTCTTGGATACCACATCCTAATATGATACAACGGCTTGTAACCTGTTATAAACAACATTAGCCATTATTTGATGACTTTGATTAGGTTTGGTTAGTGGATCAAAAGGGTAAAAATGTGTGAAATGAGGTTAAATATTTGTGGGTCAATAGTTGATTGAGGGTTAGGTTTAAGGTTTATCAGAAGCATAAGAATGGTGGGAGGAATAAGTGAATATTCTAGGGAAACTAAATTCACTTGCCCACCTTTGCAACACACATAGAACAAACAGAGAGAATATTCTAAGTATGGTTTAGTCACTTTATGTGGCTGCCGAGCTTTAAGGTTTTCGACCCCACTCCTATGAGCGGTCTTCCTTGTCCTTACCAAGTTGAAATTTTTTACTTAAGCAAAATTGACAAAACAAAGAGGACACTAAAATAATTCTTTCATATTTGATATTACATCAGGGATAAGACATTGTCATTCCTTATTAATTAAATTGATCCGGGATCTTTTTTTTATTATATGACATTTGAAAGATCAAATCGTTGCAAAATTAGTATAAAACATATTCCATCTTAAACATATTTGTTATTTTATATGAGCTGCTATTATTCATATGACTTACTAATTGGTTAGAAATCAGAAATTTGAAAAGCTAAATTTGGGAAATTTAAAATAAGGGACAGAGGGTTGCTGGGAAAAGAAAATTTGGGACTTTTTTTCTTTTTCCCTCATATTTTTATCATCATTTTGTTTTTTATTTTGTTTTAAATTTTAAACTTCAATTAGAGGAAAAAAATCCAAAAGTTAATAATTTACTATCTTAATTTAATTTGAAATTTGAGAAATTTATTATTAATTATTTAAAAAATTAAATTAAAAATAAAATTAAGTATTACTTATAAACTAAAATATTAATTTAAAAATATATTAATAAGTAATAATATTTTTTTTGAAAAAAATAATTCATTGAATTACTAATGCATAATTACATTATGAGATCACAATATCATACCCTCTAAGCTCTCTCATACCAACCCACATTACAATACCCCAATGCATAAAGGGAAAGCCTTGTTAAAAACTTCTCCATGAAAAAATCCTAAGGGATAAAAACCAAGGATAAAGAAAAAAGAGTATGCTCCCTAATAGGCTTACTAATTTCCTATTCACATATCCCAACTCCTCATACACCTCCACTAAATCAGATTTATATCTTGAAGAATAGAGCTTCTAATTTGATTCAGAACCTATGTAACATGCTTCCAAATTGATTGGTCTTCATGCAACTTTTTTGCAAATTAAGCTATTAAATGAGCAACCCTGTTTGTATCTCTTGGAGAAAATGAGATCGATGCACCTGAGATCTTCTTCATTAACCCAACGCAATCTTCAATGATGTGCCCCAATCCCCCATTTAGTTTTCTATCCCTTACCCAGCATACCACATTTAAGCAATCAATCTCTACCTCATTTACTTGCAAATTTTCTCTATCACAACAGAGTAAAGACCACACCAGCGATTCTAATTCTGCTTCCTCAATAATAGAGCCATAAACCATTCATTTTACTCCAACTAGAATAAGCTTCCCTACTGCGTTTTTGACTATAAAGCCAGAGCCTATCATGGCAGCTCCATGTACATCAAAAACTACAACATCAGAATTCAATTTAATTCCTCGAGGTCATGTCCACGAACCTATCCCTAGCTTATTTATTATTTCTCTGATTCTGGTTGGTGTATTAGCCTCTCAAAATTGCCTAATCATTTCCATTCCCAACTCTACCACCATTTTCTGGTCTGGCTTATGCTACTCTTATATAAGGGAATTACAGGCCTTCTATATTGCCCATAGTACATAGACGATAGCTTCTATTTCTTCCTTTGCAACAAATTCACACAAATTTTGAAACCAGTCACTTATCGAAAAAAAGTGCATTGCTAAGTCCCTGAAACCCCATTTAGTCATCAGCCATACAACTCTAGAAAACTCACAGGTACACACACAAACAATGGAAGTCTGTTTCCATCTCCATAAAGCAAAATGGGCAAGTTGGTTGAACATTGATTTTCCTTTTTATTAGTACTGCACGAGAGGGAAGAATACCCTTAAGAACTTTCCACATAAGTAAGAGCATTTTTCTTAGCATCACCAAGCTCCATAATTTTCTCCATGTTCCATCCAAGCTAGCAAACAAGCTTCCTCCATCTTAGCTGCCATAGAAGAGCAATCTATATCCCGATTTAACATAATAATCTCCATGTTTATTATAGAATCATATTTGGTGATCCATAGATTGCCTATTACTTAATAGAATTGCCAAAATTAAACTGCTTTCATATGGTGGAAAGCACAAACGAATTTTCTCTTCATTCCAAACCATCATACCGTATCTATCACATGAGGGTAGGAACTAAGTTAACAAGATGAAAGGCGAAAACTCTTTCATTTGGAGGGAGGATCACCCTTCTCAAATCAGTTTTGGCAAGTCTTCCTATATTCTTTATGTCACTTTTTCAAATTCCAATTAAAGTAAAAGATGAATTGGAAAGGATCTAGAGAAGTTTTTTATAAGGGGATACGAAACAGAAATGAAAAATCCACTATGTGAAATGGCAGAATGTTTGTAATGTCAAGGAATGTGGACGTATTGGGATGGTCGATTCGAAAATAAAAAATTGAGCTCTAATGAACAAGTGGATCTAGAGATATGGGAAAGACAGAGATAGCCTATGGAGAGAAGTTTTGGCTGAAAAAATCGAAAGCGATCCAATAGAATTGTTGCCAAACACGAGTGCAAATAGGAGAGTTTCGACTTTATGGAGAAAAATCATCAGCCCTCTTTCCCTTTCTAACAAATATTTTTTGCAGATTCATGCTAACATAGGGTACACTATGGGAGATGGGAAGAACCTATTGTTTGGGAGAGATGAATAGATCGAGGGAATTACTTTGGCCCATGCCTTCCCAAGAATCCATGCTTTGGCAGTCAATAAGCTTGGCAAGATTGAGGAGTTTGGACGATAGGAGGATGAAAAATGGTTTTGGAATGTGGAACTAAGAAGGCAGATTTTCGACTGGGAAGGTGAGCGATAGGAGCAGTTTATGATTGTGCTTTAGGATTTCCAGTTAAGTAAGGAGCTCAAAGATGAGGTTGTTTGGAAATATGAGACAAGCAGTAATTATACTACGAAGTCTTTTGGTAAGCATGTCTTAACTAATTACTAGGATTATGATGAGATTTGGAAACATGTTTGGGTTAGTCTTGCACCATCTAGGATGGAGTCTTTTGTGTGGCAATTAATCCAAGGTAAGGGAGGGTTTATGATGAATTAGTGAAAAGGGGTTTATAACTCGATGGGACACCATAGTGTGTCTTATGTTATAGGGTTAGGGAAACTTGTGATCATCTATTTGTAGAATATGTTGAGTCATGGAGGGTCTGGTCAGAGTGGTGTAAAAGCTGGAGATGTGTTTGGGTATCACTAGGGAAGATTAAAGAGTTGCTGTTGGCATGGAATAGATGCCAAATGGGAGAGCTTGACAAAAAGACTGGGAATATGGCTCTTTTTTTTTCTATTGTTTGGTCAATATGGAAGTGCAGGAATGAGATGGTGTTCGAAGGGAAACAGTGGAATGCAAACCAATGTTTTGAGCTGGTGAAAATCATATTTGCAACTTGGGCTAATGCAAAATGGCCAAAGGAGTTTCCTTCTATTTTTGATACGTATCGACAACCTCCAACAAAATGTGAACAACAAAAATGGTCCAAGGCAAAAAAGGAGTGGTATGGGAAAAACCTCTAAGTAATTGCATGAAGTTCAATGTTAATGGTGCCGCAAGAGGAAGCCCTAGACTTGCAGGGATAGGAGGCATTCTGAGAGATCACCAGGGCGATGTTAAATTACCTTCTCCAAATCAGTAGGAATAGGAGATGCCAACCTTGCCAAGATACTAGCAGTAAGGGAAGCACTTGTGGTGTTCGTAACATCAAGGTGGAAGGATCACTATAAGCTCATCATTGACAGCGATTCTAGTAATGCAGTGAAATGGATTCAACATCCTGTAACGGCACCCTGGAGATTGCGAAAATGGTTGCTTCAAATTGAAAGGTTGAGAGAAAAGCTTAATGATTGAAAAATTCAACACGTTAAAAAGGAGGCAAATCAGAGGGTAGATGCATTAGCAAAAGAAGGAGTTGATCTGATGTCAAATTCCTTGCGTGTTTTTCTGTAAGTACTCAAGTTCGATGTCTTTTTTACTGTTGGGTCATAATGGCTTTTTGGGTGGATGCCGATTTGGTGGTGGAAGTCAGTGAGTCTGGGTTCTACTGGAATTTTTGAGTTATGGATTGCTAGGATTTGTTTGATAGTGGTTGTTTGGTGGTGATGAGACCTATGGTTTGGCTTTGAAATGATCTCGAATGAGTGTGATGGTGCCTGTTTCAAGAAATGGATCTTGGGTTTTAAGGATGTTGTAAATGATAAGGTAGGTGTTTTTGGCTCCTTGCAAATAAGTTCTTGAGCTGAATTGTGGACATGAGTTTTTGTTTCTGGTTTTTTTTTTTTTTTTTGTATGATTTGGGTTAGGCACCTTGATTTTTTGCGATGCTTGATTATTGGAATTGGCATGGTGTTTGCGCAAGGTCTTTTGGGAAGGTCTGAGCTTTTTGTGACCTTTCATGGGCATGTTGTTGTGTCCAAGGGTACTTTCAGGCCTTCTGTTTTAATGAAAGTTTATGTTTTTCAAAAAAAAAAATCTATCACATCATCTACCCTCGCCAAATCCTTCATCGCATCTGGACATACCATCACTTTCCTCGGGTTCTCATAAAGTATCCAACAATGTTGTCTCACCCAAATATCTTTGTTGTTTCCCATTCTCCAAATCAATCCTTTTTTAATCAATAATATCATTTTATTTATATAAATACTTCATCAACTTTTAAAAATTTTAATTTTTTATTATATTTTTGTATTAAATTAATCAATAAAATAATTCAAATCTAAAATGATTTCGATTTCAAAATTATCAATATAACTATATTTAAATGAAGCCCCAAAGGGCTTTCTTGATTAACCCTTAGCAATATTACCTGAACGAGGGCTTTCCTCCTTCCACATGGTTATTACTTTTTCTCTTTTTTTTAAATTTTTTAACAATTATTATTAAATATCAAGTCATAATAAATAGTAAAATAGCAATTGAAATATAATTATCTTTTCTTTACATTAAAAGTTAAAAAATTTTGAATCAAACTATTTACTTAAAAAATATATATACATGATAATTACTAAATCTTTTGAGACTTCCTTACTTGACACTTGGCAATATTTTCTGAAAAAAGAAGGCCTCTTCCATATGGTTATTACTTATTCTTTTTTTTCTTTGATTTTTCAACAGTTATTATTAAATATCAAGTTGTATTTAATAAATATTAAAATAATAATTGAAATGTAATTATCTTTTCTTTACATTAAAAGTTTAAAAAATTTGAATCCATCTATTTACTTAAGAAAAAATGTATATATGTCAATTACTGAATCAAATTATATAATATAATTTTCTTTATCAAATTAAAATATGCAACTGTTATTCATAAAAGTTCAATTTTAATTTTTCTAAATCTTAAATTTTAAAAAATAATTTTTCTTATACTTAAATATAAACTCTATTTTTCACTTTCTAAAATAAAAAATACTAACTAATAAAATAACAATCTAAGAGAACTTAAATATATCCGTTGACATAACTTTAGTATCTATTTGCAAACATAGTAAGATAGAGAAAAAAGAAAAAGAAAGAAATGATTGACTCATATATAGTCTTACTAAGGTATATGTATGCTCTTAGGTAGTGTTTAGTATAAGAAAAGTAAGAACACATTTCCTATAATATGCCCAATTAAATTATATTACAGTGTTTGTTTTGCAACAAACAACTGTAATGTAAGATTATAATGAATCACATTACAGTCAATGGATATAATGTGATTGCAGTCTAAAACTAATACAATAAGATTTTATTGCACTTTACAATATTATTAAAGATAATTTTACCCTTCAATTCTATTACTTTTTTAAAAATATTTTATAATATTATAATTTATTTTTTATATAGATTTTGATGATGTCTTTTTATTATTGCCAGTAGTCGTCGTGACTGTCAACAAAATTGATATTATCTTTTAAAGAAAAAAATTAAAATAAAATATATAATATAAAAATTTATATTAAAAAATAAAAATATATATAAGATTATAATAAAAAATAAAAATAAAATATATGACATTAAAAATATATTTAAGAGATGATATTATATAAAAATGAATAATAAAAAATACAAGTAATAGTAACAATAGTTATATATTTTATAAAATAATATTTTGTATATTTCAATATATACCAATAATTAAATATAATAATATAATAATTATTATTATTATTTATTTACTTTACAAAGTATTCTCAATTCAATTAAAAAAAATTAACATTATGAGCGCAGGGTAACAAACTAATAATCGTCCAAATCCATCAGGTTGCCGCTTATATCGTTTTATCAACAAATCCATAAAAAATCAAAGAAATGGAGCCGACTAAATTTGGGCTCTGAGCCCATCAAGCCCCTTTAAACCACTCCTTTCGTAAACCCCGGCCAAAATCCCATCCCCTTGCTTTTCCAACTAAGGGGGGCAAAATGGCAATTCTAACATGGACGCCACCTCCAACGGCAGTTCCCGCAGCGGTAACAGCTTCGTGGGACACCCAACAAAGACCCTCTTACAACCCCAACGCTCCAAGAAAGCTGAAGCCCAATCCCAACCTTAAACCCTCACCGACCGTCACCCTCACCACCCGCACCGACCCATCAGTTTTCGACATCCTCAAGCGTCCCACTCAAGGTAATCCCCCTCCCCTCCTCCTCCTCACGGCTAATTCATTCTTTAAGGCTCCGTTTGGTTGAGAGTTTTTTTTATTTATTTATTTTAGCTTTGTGCTATGTATAGTTTTCAACTATTTTTTATTATTACTTTTTCCTTCCCATTATTTTTTGCAAAAAAAAAAAAGAATATATAAATGGTAACTAAACAGAGTCTAAATTTTAACTGAAATGTTGATATATTTTAGTTTATGATAATTGTAGAAGTAACGCCCGTAAAGGTAGATACGGATGAGTCTTATATGGGATACGAGAGATGGTTGCCAACCCCTCCAAAAGTGGCGAAGCCTCGATCAGTTTTCAATGCGGCAACATTAGCTTATATTGGTGATTGCATTTATGAGGTTGTTTTATATGCTCAATATGTTTGTTTTGTAATTTGATACACTACTATTCATTTTCTTAGTTATATGAACACATGGCAAACTTATAAACATGTGTCTATATTGTTTTTAAATTCCACTCTTGGTGTACAGGACATAATTTTAATCTTGAAGTTGATTATATGTTTGGACATATCTTACTTGTAATGTTTCTTGAAATCTGCAGCTATACGCGCGCAGGCATTTTTTGTTTCCTCCACTCAGTATTGAAGAATATAACGATCGTGTGACTTCAGTAGTACGCTGTGAGGCACAAGTATGATGTTTTCCTGAGTACTTTTTGTTATTTGTGCATGTTAATATTTTTATGTAGTTATTTTTTTGCTTCTTTTAGGATGCATTGCTCCAGGAACTTCTTGATGATAGCTTCTTATCAAATGATGAAAGGTTAGTGGAAATGTTCTTCATGCTTTTATCCTTCCTTTTTATATACATTTGTTTGTATGGATATGCACACCCATAAACAAATCCTGCTTCTTCAAAAATTTGGAATATTGAACTTTGACAAATTCATTTGCACTTGAGCTGTTCAATTACTGGTTAAATTGAGAAAAGAAAATGAAAGAACTGCTCTAGTTGCTTGGTTACTGGTTAGAATAGATGAGATTGGTTGGTCTAGAAATCAAATGCCTTTGGCTTAAAAAGAGTTAAATGCTTGATAAATTATCCACTCAAAACCTCTATAAGAGCTCTCTGGAATTGAGAATTAGATGGATTTTTTGCTAAGGGTGTTTATCTACTAATGCAGTTTCTTAAAAATACGACATATGCAAGTAAATGTACCTCATACAGGTTATGTTCTTTTAGCTAATGGTTATGTTGCAAAAATTGTAACTGGTATTTGGTCATTTTTACGGCAGGAATGTTCTTCGATGGGGAAAGAATATTAGTTCGTCTAAAACACGGACAAAAAAGCGAGCCGGTGCAGCAGTTTATAACAGAGCATCGTCACTGGAAACACTAGTCAGTACCCTACTTCCTTGTGTTCTCCTCTGCAAGAGCATTTGGTTTATTTAGTTATTGATAGTTTTGGCAATGGGTTTGGACTTGAATCCTTCTCTCTGAGGAAAATTGTGGCTAACACTGCTAGGGTATGACGTCGTCCAAAGTAGTTGGTTTGTTTTAAACACAAAATTTGTCCAGGTCCATAGTCTTCTATTTATGACTTGCTACTGCTAAAGAATGAGGGAGACCATTCTGTTTTCAGTTCATTGAAGATTTGTTGGAACTTGCATTATATTTGGATGGTAAAATTGAGGTCACTTTAAGGGATCTGCTTTTGGTTAGAAGAGGATAAATTTATGTTTATCTATTTGGTAAATCTAGCGATTTGATATAATTCAACCACTCAACGTTTTATACGATTATATTAAAATGATTTTCCACAGAAATTATATGTACCTATGAGATTTCATTTTACTACAGATAGAGTATATGGTTCGCTCTGATTCATGCTAGGATTACTATATTGTATCATACATTGAGTTTTTCATTGTGATTTCGTCCTCCGAGGTCATGTATTTTTTTTTTATGATTTCTACTATATAATTAATTGATTTGTTATACTATTCAATATTTAGATTTGATATGTTCAAAACAAGTCATGAATCATAATTCAAGAATCTTTTCTCTTGATTTGAGTTTTTTTTTTTTTTTTTTGAAAGGCCTCTTGATTCGAGTTCTTAATCATGCAATTTTGTAGATTGGTTATCTCTACCTGACAAATGTGAATCGGCTGGAAAAACTCATGGTAAAGCTCGGATTTTCCACTGGTGCATCTACGGAAATGATATTGAAGGAAGTAAATGGTAAGTTAAAATTAATCCATAGTGCAAAAAAACACTGTTTGTTATGTCTCAAGCTTATGTTTGTTCTCTTGATAATGTTGCCTTCTTTCACCAATTACGACTCCTTAATTATATGTTGTGGGAGAAGGGTTCATGTACCACTAAAAGCTTACATGTTGCAACTGCGGTGTAAAATTATTAGGAAGTTCAACATTTGAAAGTAGTCTTTTTTCTGATCTAACTCGTGACTGCTTAGGGCAACATCTCTAAAATTGGCCTGTTATAACAAGATAACCCTTTTCACTATAGAAAAAAGAAAAAGGAAATCATAAGTTTTGGAGTATGGAAATGATAAAAGGTTGTGGTACATTTCTCTTAGATGGATCATGTCAGAGAAACCATTGTAAAAAGCCCCAATTTTGTCGAATGTTCTGCTCCCAAGTTGTAATTTCAGTCTCTCATCTTTCATTGCCATCTCCGGTTTGCTGATTAACTTTGTTTTCCCTTTAACAGGTGCAAAACCAGTACAGTAGATAAAAGATGGTGGTGGAACACTTGTTTCCACCAAGCAGGCTCAAGTCAAATATAGAAAGAGCCGCCCACATCATTTATTTCGTTGTGGGTTTTGGCGGTTCAAGATGAAGCCTCCTGTATAAATTTTAGACAACATATACTGTAGGCTTTTGGCATTTGCTTGTGTATTTATAATTGTTTGTATGATCAGTTATAAAATTCAATGTGAGCAGAAATACAAAGAACAATCGAAAAGCATGAGCAATTGTGTCTACAAAAGAGTCCTCAGAGTTTTCTGCCCTGTAAAAAAGTTAAACGGATGCAGGGAAGAAGGGGCTAGCTCACCTACGACGTTGGTTCACTATGAAATGTTTGGGCAGACTATGCTAAATAGTGTATGTGTATGCCAGATTACAATATCTTAGTATCCGACATCCAAACAAATAATTAGTGTTTCGGCAATGGTCAAGTATCGACCAAGTTTTCCATTATACACAACACACTAAGTATCAAGTTAGTATTTTTAATAAATATAGATTGGAATCTCTTAATTTTATTAATAATAATGGCTTCTTAACTTTTATTGTCAATTTTTCTTAAATAAACAAATCCGAAAAGATTACATTTTAATATATTTGAACTAAATAATAAGTTAAATCCTAAAGGCTTAAATAGTAAAAACAAAGTTTATGAATTATGATTATTTCTTCAATTAAGTCTTTCACCTTTTATTCACATGACTTGCTGATGTGATCGCATGATGTAAATTTTCTCCTCTTTTTGTTTTTTCCTCAGTCCATTTTGAGGAGGCTATGTAAGCATTCCCATTCTCTTCTTCCCTCACCATCCTTCTCCTTTTTTTCTCTAGGATCGACCCAAAATTTGACTATCACCAGCACAATCCACTAGCGGCCAACAACAATGGTGTGGTTCGTCAATTTTGAGTTCTGGATTTTGTCACGCAGGCAAGTCAGCTAACCAAGTCATATGCTATACGAGTGTAAAATGTCAATTGATATTAAATTTAATAATTTCAGATAAAAAGCTTAATTGAAGAAATGACAATAGTTGACGGATATTTTTATTATTTTAAGTTAATCTGAAAATAAGAAAAAAAAAGTAAATATTAGATCTGAAATAAGCATTTAGCCCATCATTATGTTTATACTTCATAAATTTTTTAAAGAGACGGAAGATACTTAAGTTATGTATTTATTGATGAAAATTATTTTTCATTGCTAAAATATTCTAGACAGGGTAAGGCACGAATGTATATAATAGAAAAATTGCACTCCTTAATTATTTTATTAATATAATTTTTTTCTTAATATCTTTAAGAACAAAACATTCTTTTTTATTTTGTACATGACAATTTATGCTTTGTGGGTCAACACAACTTTAGCATCCTCTATCCTCCAAAAACTGCATCAAAAAGTCTTGGGAAACATTCGTTAGGCTTAGAACGAGGGATTGCAACTTAGTCAACTTTGGCATGTTGTAAACCTATTGGTTGGTCAAACCTTTGATTCTTCATGCTGAAGTGATAGCCGCCTAAAATCTAGTTTATTGAAATAAAACAAGAATAAGAAAAGTTAATTTCCTTTTTTTTATATATTATTAATCTACAGAAAACAAAGCTGTAATGAGTTTCTAGAACTTAGACAAGGCCCACGAGCTGTTCACCATCATTTTTCTGAACATCGAGGCAATTTTGTCAATGATCATCTAGAAATATTACACGTTAGCAAAGCTGCAAACATTCAATCTGCTGGCGCTGCATTGGCCACTGTGAAGGTCTCGTCTGCAATTTCTTTTCTTCTGAAGAATCTCATTAGCCTTTGAACTTGTAAATTTCTATTGATAAAGGTGAAAAATAGGTCGATAATGCAATGAAAAATTAATTCCATCAGTATTGTTAGCGGAAGATATCATAGTAGGGAAATTAGATCATTCCTTCAATAAGGGAATGTTTCATTGATATATTACTAACGTCATATTCCATCGACAATTTCAATCGATAAATCAAGAAATCCGTCGATGTCTGTTGGCAATATTCCATGTTAAAAGGATTCCATTTTCGAAGTAAGAGAAAGATGCATGCATGAATGACCATTTGGCAGCTACCTGTGCATGAGTTAAACATTCAACATTTATCCATTCATCATGCATGTATACCCAATCTTCCACTAATCATTATAATTAATTAATTCCCTTATGGCCATTGCAATTTGCATGTCTTTAGAAGCTTATTTGATGCAAAATTCGTCACAACACAGTGTCAGCATTGCTTTTCTGCTTTCAATTTAACTACTGTACTAATTAGGTGATGCTCAACTCATTCAATGTTTTTCCACCATCAGCTTGGATAAAAACAAAGGTGGATTAATATTCATTAAATCGAGTGTCCCGGTTGTTCTAAAAACATAATCTGATTAGTATTATAGTCAAGTTCTAACACTTCTTCACGTATAAATCAGATGAACAATTAATAGACTTGCACATAAAAAGAAAGTGCAAATTAAAAAAATATTGCATAATCCAATGAACAATAAAACATAAACGAGAAGATATTATCTAAAATTCGAATGAGAGAGTTGTAAAACTATGTTAAGTACTCGAGTATTTGGCTTATTAATTAATGCATGATTTTTTATATAAAAAGTAAAATTCAAATCTCCTTTCCTTCAACTATAAAAATATATATATATTAAATAGTCAAAACATTAACTAATATCTAGAAAACTTAACCTACTCTGATGCGATGTGCACACATGAGCATTGAAAAATGCTAACAAGTAGGGATCATGGGCGGACCCATGTTGGAAGGAGTGGTGTCATATGACACCATGACCCCACTCACCTCCTAAGATGTTTAAATTTTTATATTACTTATTTAGGATTTAAGGTAGTTAATATTAATTTTTTTTTTTTTTTGCAATTTTATAAAGAGTGGGGTCAAATACTTCGAATAAAAGTGATTTATTAAAAAGCAATTTATATATTAATATTTAAATATTATAAAAAAAGAAAAAAATTATAATTTAAGATTTTATTAAAAAAGTTAAAACTTAAACTACTTTCTCTATCTAAAAATTCAAGTCCTTCCCCTTTTGGTCCTTTTGTGTTTTTCACTCTCTCAAAATAACTCATTTAGTTTTCAATTGTAAGTAATTTTCAATCAAAACTAAGTTTTAAAATACTTCATGTCTAAATATTTTTTGATTAATTTGATAATTTTGGGTTCACAATTGTAATCTAGCTAATGAAAAATAGTATTGCATGTCAAATAATATCTTCAAATTATGAGTCTTTCTTTTTTTTATTTACTTTGTATATATATTATTTGATTATTTGAATTTTGTTTTTAATTTCATGTGATTTGTGGATGCTTATATTTAGTTTTGATCAATTAATAGAAAATTGTCATATTATTAATTGCTGAACTTGATAATTTGCTATGTAAGATCATATTTTAATTTATGCTAATGAGTAGTAATTTTTAACCAGTTTTATAATTTTTGATAAATAAGTCATGGAAAGATATTTTAAAAGAAAAAACTAATCTTACAAGACTTAGATCTCGGACAACAACAAAATTCTACTAATGATAGTACTCAACAATATTCTTCTAAGCAATATCGTATTAAATTTGATCTAAGTACTCTTTTAGTAGATCTTGGATGAAGAAAAAAAATTTTGAGTATCATCCTAATGACATCACTTAAAAAAATTCATAAATCAGTCCCTGATACGAATGATAGCGAGCAATTTTTAACAGAGTAACCAAAGTGGTCATTGAAATTAAAAACTTATTGTAGCTGTTTTTAATATATACCTATAATCAGTTATGGGTAGAGTTAGTTTATTGAAATTAATATTTGAATTAATATTTTATTAGTTTTGGAGTAGAGTTTGGACAGGAGGGTCAAGATATCGGTTATTATTTTCTAATAGAGTTTGAGTTATTTTCAAACTAAACGCATGTAATGAATTATAAAGCTTTTTTTATGTTTTGCTTTTGTATTGATCTCACAGCAAAATCTGAGTAAAAGACAAGTTCTGCCATGATTCTTTTGCTTTTCTTGCTTATGAGAGAGATGGAGCAGAGAATGGGGCATATATTGGGGACAGAGAATTTGGATTCTTATTATATTTAAGTTCTTATAATATTACTGTTCTAACGACATTAGTATAATAGAAAACAAGATGAAGGAACTCATTCTGCATGATAATGAATCAGGTATTATTTAATTGGTTCTATTATTCTATATAGTAATTCCCACTATTATTACTAGTCCTGCATGATAGTTGATGAAGTGCGTTTTGAGCTCACCCATTAAAGAATTATCTTAGCGCCGCAGCCCACATTTGAAAATGTCCTGTCTCCTTGCTTGCACAATGAACAAAAGGGAACGGAAAAGGTCAGCCTTTTAAACCTATCATCTATTTGGTCAAACCTGAAATTATCCCTATAAATAACTTCATGGTCCTAAAGCTTAACAACCAAGCTAATTACAATATCATCATTAACATCAACAATGTCTTCTTCAAGATTTCCCTCCCTTCTTTATCTGTTAACCTTTGCTTTCCTTCTCCAAGCAGCTTTTGGAGTGGACCCTCTCTTCCATTTCTGTTCAAACGCTGGGAATTTCTCCGCCCATGACCCTTATGAAGACAACTTAAACAAGCTCACTGGTTACCTCTCCATTCAAGCTCCTCCCTCAGGTTTTGGCCTTGGTTCCATAGGCCAGAAGCCAAACCAAGCGTATGGCCTTGCGCTTTGCAGAGGCGATGTGTCAACCCCAGATTGCAAAACCTGTATTGTTGAAGCAGGCAGTGAAATCCGCAAACGCTGCCCTTCCAACAAAGGTGCAATTATCTGGTACGACAACTGTCTTCTGAAGTATTCAAACACGGAATTCTTTGGCCAGATTGATAATCAAAACAAGTTCTACATGTGGAACTTGAGAGATGTGAGTGATCCTCAGTCATTTAATCAGAAGACTAAGGAACTGCTTAGTCAACTGGCCAACGAAGCTTATGCAACTCCCAAACTGTATGCCACTGGAGAGACGGAGCTCTACGGCTCACAGAAACTTTATGGATTGACTCAGTGCACAAGGGACCTTTCCAGCAGTGATTGTAAGAAGTGCCTTGACGGTATAATTGGCGAGCTTCCCAGCTGCTGTGATGGGAAAGAAGGAGGTAGAGTTGTTGGTGGCAGCTGTAACTTCCGATATGAAATATACCCTTTTGTTAATGCTTAAACCTTTGGAAGAAACCTCCAGAGACTAGAGCTATAGCAGAACTCATGTGCTATGAACAAATAATAAAGTTTGCAGGAATATGTATGATCTTATATTAGTATGGGAATAAGATTATTTCCCATCATTGTAAGCAATTTCACGTTCTGGTTATCACCTGAATAAACAAAACTTCAGTTGCATCAGTTTCCTATTTCCAAATACCATTGCTGCAGTTGTCATTTTTATATATGCCCTTTTGGTGATAATGAAAACTGAACAGAAGTCGTTTTTGCTTGGATATGAATGACATTCTCTGAAGCAAAAATGTGAGAAATTAAAATCAAAATGAAATGCCAACTCTAGTACAAGATTACTCTATATAGCTTACTTCGTTATCTAAAAGTATGGCATTTTTCTTTGTTAAATGATGTGCTCGTTAAGACCTAATAAAACGTGCATGCGGATAATAATTTCATCAAGTTTTACTGTTAAGATCGTTATTAAAGTATGTGGGGTTCATATCAACAAGAGGAATTTATACCAATCAGAACCCCATGATTCACGGGATCGATGATCTTTATACAGTCAATTCAAATCTCTCCAATCAATTAAAAATTAGATAATCAAACTAATAAATGAAGATGTAGTCAAATATTGAAATGGAACCCACACCTGGACCAAGTTATTTGATTATTGTAACATTAACTCCCCCGGTATTATATATTACTAATATAGGAACTTTTTAAGTAGCCTAATTTGTTTTGCCACCTCTCTACCATTTTACGAAGAATTGGGGAAGACCCAAATCTCTTCTGATTTATGCACATGGAACTCATCACTTGCTGCACCCTACTAGTCACATTTACCGATATGTATTACCTGCATGTTTACTTCACACGACGGACGATTAATGAAATTTTTTAGTGCATTTATTGAGAATACTTCGTGGAAGCACTTTATAGTTTTCTTACTATATATATAACAAACTTGTGTTATAAGTGGGAATAAAAATACGTATATTATTAACTGTTTAGTGCTTAGGTTTCTTATTAATTCCTAGAGGTAATTTGATTTGCCATGAGCAACTTAATGGCACAAAAAGAAGTTAAAAAGTTTGAGTTTAACTTGTTTTTGGAGCGGGATGGTCGTTCACTTTATCGAGTAACAATGCATGTATTGGTTTTCCTTGAAATAAAAAAAAATTAATTGATATATAATTTGTTATTTTAAATTTAGAATTTGAATCTCCTTCTTAAATAAGAGAGAGGGAGTCATGGCGGAAATAATACATATATAAAGAGATTTTAATATTGTAATTTTATATTGTCTTGGTATCAAAATGCTAGAGTGACGCATAGCACGATGAATCTTTGACTAATAAACGTAAAAGTGATAGACTTGCTTTCCCCCACTAGAAGAGAGTAAGAGGGAAATAAATTAGAGGCACTATTTGTTGATGTTCATGTTCTAGAGTTAAGAATAGGATATGCAGACACGGGGGGCCAGAAGCCCAAAACATTGACATATATACTTATGAGATTTGAGTTATAACAAAAGTGCTTCGTTGAAAACTTAGCCCTCATTTGCTCGCCACCATCACCTGCCAAATTTCTTTAAGCTACTAACAAAGTCAAAACCTTGTACTTCTTTCTGTTCATAATTGATGGACAATGTTGCTTGCAATTTGCATATATGCAGAGTCATCATGCTGATGCAACTCATGATTTACAGTTTAAGAAGGACAAAATATGTATTTATCATTAAATATATATATATATATATATATATATATATATATTTATGCATATATGTTTGAGACCTAGCTAGATAATGAAATACATATAGATATTGCTCAACTTTCCAAGTTACTTTTTAGGAAATAAACGTTAGTTTGGGTTAAACTTATCAAGTCAAAGATATTAGTTACGAACCTTTTTAGATTACAAAATATTTAGGGTTAGCTAATATTGCTTATTATATATTCTTCGTGAATCCCCCTAGCATATTTATAAGTGCCATCCGACTTCGGCAATTTTGGCGACTACCGAACGTATAAGGGATGAACAAATATGAGCAATCCTTGTCACATTTGTCTCTTCAATGATTTCTAGAAGTTGACTTTGTTATTCCTCTGCTTCCTTGTCTATGGCCTAATTAAATAACTTCTTCATCGTCAAAATAATTAAATGCATAAATACTAATCTACGTAAATAATTTTAAAAAGTTTAAATTTGTACTTTTGGATGATATTTTTTTTTTATGAAGTCATAATATCGAAAAAGTTCTTAAACTTTTTTAGAAAAATTCAAATAAGTTTTTTATTCAAACTTTTAAATTTTTATTTTTGTGTCAAATAAATTTTTACAGTTGATTAACTGTAATTAATAAAAATTTCACTTATCAATTTTATACTACATAGTGCTTGTGTAGCATGTTGACATTATCAAATGATATATTTTCACCCTCAGCATTACATCAACCTCACGTGACATAAAAAATAACCAATAACGTTTATTATAATGATAATTAATCAATTATTAATTACAAAATTTTAATTAATGATAGTTAATTATAATGTCATTATTATAATGACAGTTAGCTGTGAAAGCTGCGCTTTTTCTGCATTGTGATCTTCCACAAGTTTTGGGTTGTCAATGCAAAATTATCCTGGGCTAAACAAGCCCAAGGCAATCGAAAAGTTCTGAACCCAGCAATGAAACCTAATCAAGACCACCAAACCCACCAACTGTAACACCGGGCCCTCGTGATTCATCATTTTGGAGCACTAATCCAAGCCTCAAAAAAGCACAGCCTATGATTCCTCCTGTATTTCTTTTCTGCCTTGAAACAAAATGGACAAGAAAATGAAACTTTCAGAAGAATAATAGTCGAATTAAACCATCTATTACATGAAAAATTGGAGCAAAATTTATCCATCAATCCAATTTCAGCCATTTTTCACTTACCCTCTGCGGTTAAGTTGTTTTAATATCTTGGGTTTTACCTTTTGTTTTCAATTTTCTTCATCTTATTGTTTGGTACCATAGGAAAGAAAATGGTTCTATCTCTTCACATTTTCCTTCATACCAAACACAACAACTTCTATGTGCCTTTATATAACGAAACTTCACTAGATATATTGATGAATGATTCTCATACAATCTTTTTTGAATCACTTTTTTCAAAGAGAACAAAATCAAAGAGATAAATATTTATTATGAAAAATGAATAATAAAGATTACATCAAATTTTTTAATGTCATCTTTGATTACCATCCGAATTTATTTTAATTAACCTTTTATATATTATCACAAAAGCTCACAAGAATTATCGTATTCATATATACCACCAAAAAGGTCCTTAGTGATTGCTACACACTTGACCATATCAGGTATCTTGTAGCCTACCAAATAAATATTTTGTGTTTCAAAGATGAAGTCAAATTGCATGTTCGTATGTATCTCGAGGGGGACACACTCAATTATTGTGGAAATAAATAGATAAGGGGGTGGGCTGTTCATGAGGGAATTTGTGGTTTGCAGCAGCCCTAAGGTTATTCCCTGATCTTGGATCCTCAAAGAACCTTAGCAGCTGAGTGTATACGTATGATGGGTCATAAATTTTAGAGATAAGGCAATTGAGGATGCCAGGGGGAATGGCCCTTTTTCTAATTGGGAGGCCATTGACAGACAGATAGCACAAACAAAAAACCAAAGCGCCCTTTTCTACCAGGAAAGTTTGCCCACACATTTAAATATATATGTTCGGATCATGTAGGACCAACTTGTACACTAGTTTTTTGGATATGGCTCTCGTGAAGGGTCCTGTTCAGTTTGTGGCAATCCAAACTCAAAGGAAGATCACTTTCCCCTTTTCCATGTTTGATATTTATTAAAACTACCTTCACTCCCCAGTTCCTTCTTGGCAATACAAATTATGTAAATTTATCTTATGCTACATTAAGATAAAATCATATTGCATTTATAAAACCTGGAAAAAGCTAGTACTATTAATATGTGAAGTCTCATATTCGTGTCAACTCCGTATTTCTAGACATCTTTAATAACAACATATAAAAACTATTTCTTATACCGGAAGAAAATGTTAAAACGGCATTCTCTTGCATATTTTCTTCATGCATGCCAAAGGGTATTCATGGTGTGTACATGACTACATTTCTAAAAGCAAGCAGACAATTCGTGTCGGTTTTAGCCTTCTTTCTCTTGATTGGACTCCCCCCAAAACTTACAAGTTTAACCAATTTATTACTTGAGTACTCATTTAGATATCGAACTCTCCTACATATATATATATATAGACAGGACAAGGAGAATCCCAATCTTAATATCGTTTACCATAGTGCAGCACTAAAATGCCTTGGTGCTGAAAGGATAGCTAGCAACTAAAAAAGCTAGACCCTAGGCTGCGTTTTAGAAATGTTAATGATCAGTGGGAAGTAAAGCAACGACTCTTTACAATGGATAAGATGAGTTGTCATCCTCATCATCTTCCAATTAAATCGAACTTGTTCAAGTGAAAGGGAGTTGAAATTAGCTCAAGTTGTTTCAATCTTTCAATAATTACTACTTTTAAATCTTTTTTAAGTGAAGATCAAGGAAACCATCCGGCTATGATAACGAAAGGCATGGCTTACTTTACGTGACCATTTTTTATAGAACCTTTTTTTCTCTTTTTTTACCTCTCTCATTTCCTCATTCAGTTCACGTCTTTCTCAAGATTGAAAGATGCATTAGGTTGCACAGCAAACGTGGAAATGGACCCATTTGGTGAAGTGGTCCAAGACGTAAAAAGAAAGATGGATTGGACCTAGTTTGTTTTCCCCAACGGACACGCACTTTGGGGCTCAAGCAGCCATTCCCAAACTGTACAACTTCGAACCTACTACACATAGAGTTAAAAAGGAAATATTTCTTGTGGGGTTTTTGGGTGGTACAGTCCAACGAACCTACCACACATAGAGTTAAAAAGGAAATATTTCTTGTGGGGTTTTTGGGTGGTATTGTCCAACGACTATGACATTGATCTATATGCATCATGTTTAAGTAGATGAGTTTGATTTAATCATCACATCCGAATCAATACAAATAACACAAGAGTAAGTCGTATGAATTTTAATCACTTTGATAGATTTATCCAAACTTTGTTATAAATAGGGCTCATAAGAGATAACAACAGCCGTCATATAAAAATGAAGAGTCTTAAATAAAGTAAGGGCTGCTTCTTCACAGGGAGAAAGAAAAGAGAAAACAAATAACTTAATTAGATTCCAGTGATTTGGATCAAAATATTATTTGCATTAAACATTGATGGACAATTGGTTGAGATGTCATATTATGAGATTAAGACAGTTTAATGTCTATAGATAAATTGTTCAAAATTTGAGGAATTCGACGTCCATTATTCATTATCATGCAAAAGAAAACAGAAACTAATCAAGTTATCAATCATTATTTAATTTGGTGCATATTCTCAAGGAAAAAAAAAGGGAAACGGGTGAAAAGCCAACTATGCTTTCAACCACGCTAACCACTGATTTGATCTGTATCGACTATCTTTAGTACGTAACTCATTAATTTTAACTCCATCCTAGTCATAATGCCTTGCCTTTTCTCCCTCTCATTTATCATTTTAATTTTGTGATCATGGTGACGATGAGAACCGACATTAGCCTAAGCAAAGTTCATACACATAACTTAACGATAACTTAAGAGAGGTTAATTAAATAAACTCACATTGATTTAGACAGAAGAATCCCATATTGACCCCTTTGATAATACCACTACCAAATATGAATTTCCATCAATCATATCTGTTCCAATTTGGTACAAAACAAAAAATCCATGATGTAATTAATCACATTAATATTAAAAACAATTTGGCAAACATCATCATGTTTACCGTTTTTGACCGCACAATTGCGGTGCAAAAAAAAAACATAATTAATTAATGAATCTCATGTTTAGGTATGTGTCAATTGAAAGCATAATCAACCCCTTTTTCTGTTATTCTATAGGAGTGTCACCTAGCTATATATATGGTAAGGTATATATCTATTCAATATAAGAAGTTGCACTAAAAATTTGATGGTATTAGACCAATTTGCTCCAAATCAAAGGATAAATGAAAAATAAATTAATTTTTTTGTTAATTGTTTGAATATACACAAAACAAAAGTTAATGAAATAGAGATCATATGGAATGTCCAACTTTGAAAAAAATTAATTTTATGACAATGATGTCTCTACCCCTTTTTTTTTTTTTTGTTTTCCTTGCACAATTATTCAATAAATGAAATAGAGGGATTTAAGGGTGGCAGGACCTTTCCAAATGAAAATGAATGCTGCCCTATTGGCTAATATTAGCAAATATACCCCCCATAAAAGAACAAATGGGCCAATTCGTTGAAAGAGTCCACAAAAGATCATTAACTTTGACCTTTTGAGGCCCACCTATTCTCACTTTTAGGCCCACACCAAGAGAAAAAACACTGTTTCAATGGATTGGCAAGGACCCACCAAATTCCAAATAGCTACTAAGAGTGAAAGAAGCAGACTACAATGGTTAGCTATATATTTTGTGTATGTGGCAAACTCATTCATATATTTAGATAAACTTATAATTCTTATGGCTACCCACATTTCTCTCTCTTTTGCCTTGTTCTTTTTTTTTTTGGAATTTTTGCTGCAAAAGCTAGCCACGAGTTCCATCTTTCTTGAAACATCTAGCTGTTTTGATGGATTATATTCATGTTTCCATATGGACCCCAGTTCGTTTTGCTGATGTGTCTGTTAATCTTGCCCTGCCCCTGCCCCTGCCTATCCCTTTTTCTTTTGCTGATGTGTGTAATCCTCATCTTAAATTCCCAATTTCATTTTTTGAGGATATTTATTTTCAATGTTGGGGACAAAATATTTCTTCCAAAAACAATGGCCTACAAGCATACTTATTCAGGCATTTGTATTGATATTGCAACTTGTAACAGGACAGATGTAATTCTTTCAGTTTTGTTTGCTTGATGATGCTATACAAATACTCAAAGTGGACTTCAAAAGTATCTACAAAAGAGCAATTCATCCTCATGGACAGTAACATGAATAAGGTTAGAGCCTTAAGGAAGGGGGAATGAAAGATTTTAGAGGCCAAGAATGTCTCCTACATTTTTCTTATTTTGCTGCTGCTGCTGTCTGTCCATGCCTCAAACGTGTCCCACGTTCATATCCTTTGGTTTTTTTTTTTTACTGAAGTGGACCCTGAGTTACCACGTTTTTGCTACGCTGGTCGTACAGCCTGGCTACTGAACAGTACCCATGGACAGAAAGTCCATACCTATCAAAGTTATAGCAGCCGCCTGGGCCTAGTCCAAATTCTTCAAAGTATCGAAACAATCTGTCAACTTTCCTTCTTATTCGTGGGGTCTATTGCCTAAACAGTAACTTTAGTAATTATCACGCAATTCATCCAAAAATAACTTAATTCAATATAAAAAGAAAAAAAAAGATGAATAACACAAGTCAAAATTAAAAGAAAATCTCGAATGGAATGGAATTAATGGTGGTACCTCGATTAGGGCCATCTATCATTCAAAAGACTGCCAAACCTTCTGTTAAAGATCCATGGTGCTTTACCTGTGAACTCTGGCTTGATAAATGTAAAAGTGTAACACTAAAAGCAAAGCATTTAAGAATTGAATGAGAAGTTAGGCAAAGTCTCAACTTTAATGTGGGATTGCTTGTTCGTTAGGGGATTGAGATGGACCATGACAACAACTTACTTCAGCCACAAATTAAAAACAGCCCCAAAAACTTTCAAGTAAGCAGTGTAAGTGGACGAGTTCAGTTTTGGCCAAGATAAGGTGAGAACAAGTTTGGCAAAGAAAAAAACAGAGGAAAAACAATTGCTCCATGGCGATCAAGTGAAAACAAAAGAGATAATGTCATGCAGGACAGAGCAGAATCTATCACTGACTAAAAATTAAGTTCTCCTCTTCTGTTAATTAGTAGTAGTACTACCATGTCTCTTATGAAAAGTTGATTATTTATGTAATAATTACATGTGATTTCATCACTAATTAGGCATTGCTCATTTCCTATGGAAAGCAAGAATATATTTAGTCATGAAACTGTCGTAATCCAAATCGTCACTACTCCACCTCAACACCATAGCCAGAAAACAAATTCTTGCTGCTGATAGTAAGTAAATGGAAGGGAACTGAAAAGCATTTCACATGCGCATCCCCCCGTCCCTAATAGATGTGACAAATTATAGCAATTATATGCTACCACTTTCAACGCCAGCTTAGCAAATAGTAGTTTGATTTGATGCCAGACTTACTCCCATTTGCAATGCAACTTGCTCTTGGGTTGGATTTGGTCCGGACCACCCAAATTTTACTACTAAACAAAAATTCACCTTTGCCAACAATTTTCACATTTTCGTTGACGTGTCATGCTCAAACAAGCAGGTAAACCACGTGCTCGTCATGTGCTAATAATAATCGCATGGCCGGGAGTGGGATTATACAATACTTTGGCATTTTTCCAGTGATTAAATGAACGGACTTTTAATAAAATTAAATCAATAATGCAATTATGGATTGAGATGAAAATAAAATATACATATATGAGCTGGATCTGATGAGAGGCTCCAAGAAAATAGTTAAAGGCGGTGATGATAAGTTTGGCCTAGCTTGAGAAAGGAGGGGCCCCATGTGTCGAGAAAATCACAACAGCAAATTAGAGCACCTTACGTCTCTAATTGCATTTGCACCTAGTTGGGAAAAAATGTCTCATCCCCAAATACATACATACTATCTTTTGGTTTTTTTTTTTGGCACTTAGTATAAATATTTCATGTTACTAAAATGCTGTCTTACCTACCATATAAAAATGTAAAATGAATATTTTTCTTATGGTAAGTTTTTCCTGTGTCCATGGACAAATTCATCAAAAATTAGTTAGAAATGTGTTGTAAATTAGGTGCTATTGATCTCCTAAATCATTTCTATTAACTTTTGCACCCAATGTTGGACCCATTAGAGAAACTTATGCATTTTACATAAAATGGATTTACTACCGAATATTACTATATTTAATAATTAAAAGCCTATAGTTTGATAGCATGAAATGGGAAAAAAATGATATTTTCCGAAATAAATATACAACAAAAACCTCTTCACACACGACAGTAATTAATGGTATTTTCAGAAGTGAAAACGATTGTGGACGTTGTAGGTTAAAAAAGGAGCAAATTATTTAATATATAATAACTTTGTTTTAGAGTCAAAGGCAACAGTAACTAATACTTTCATTATTGGAGGAAAATCATATGCCCCCGAGAGAAGAGATCCCAACAAACTTAATAATAGTAGCGGACAAGAATAGTACTCCAAAAAATCAATTTTAGAGTCAAGAAATGATAAATTAAATCATTTAGTAAGTGATTGGTTCATGCAATAAAACCATTTGTTCTACTAATGATTTCGTTTGGCACGTTCGGTTCCACACCTTACCTTACCTGCTTTACACCATAAAATCGTTGAGGGACACATCAAAATTTGTGAAGGGTGGTTAGGTTGCCTCCTAATAAATCCCTACGTTGATACAAATAAAAAAAGGACCACTCAGCCTCAGCTTTGACAAGTATTTTTAAGCTGCAATTTGACCTTTGAGGGATCCAGATAATGTTGAGTTTGGAACACTTTGGCAGGGGCAGCTAATGTCTGCACCTTCACATGCTAATTAATTAATTTGGATCAGTATTATTGGAAGGAAAATAAATAAAATAAAAACCCTAACTTGCAAATTTCAGAACATGGATTTTGATATAAAATAGAAAAAATTTACATTCCAATATTTAACTCACTGATTGATGTATAATCCTCCTATTTAAAGAATCGTGTTTAAATTTTTTTTTAAAATTAAAAAAAAAGAGAGAGAATAATTTACTTACTATCTTGTTCATAATTAGATCTTTATATGGTTATGAAAAAGGTGTATATGGTACCATGTTTTACCCAATAATTATTCGTAAGCATTTGATGTAATAGTTTAAACATAATTCTCTGTTGGAGATTTTTTAATAAGAATTAAATCCTTTTTTTAATATAAAAATTTGAATGAGAAAGTATTGAAAGCTTTGATCCTAATTTAATTTTTTATTATTTATAAAATAATAAAAAATTATAGATGAAACAGAACCGTAATTATTGAGTCATGAGTTGTTCATGTGTGGGTCATATTTGCCATTAAGGTGTGAAAATTTAGCTTCAAATTCTCAATCCAACAAGTAGAGGAAAGTGACAGAATATACCTGTGGTCGAAAATAAAGCTCTCAGAAAATTTTCAAACAACCTTTTGAAAAATGGAGGCAAAAAAAATAAAAAATCGTTTTTGACAGAGCGATCTTTTGCATTTGGGATTAAAAAATAAAAACAACCCCCACAACACCAAAACGCCGCAGTTTCACCCCACTATTATACAGAAAATGAAGAAACCATTCAAACCAAAGCATGTGATGATGGTTGTGCAGCTCCACCAACCCTTGGACTCTTCGTTTCCATATTTTGGGCTGCCATCACACGCGCCGCTCAGGAGCCCGTCGACTCCACGTTCCTCGAAAGCTAGATAAACGTTTGTGCGTTGGACTCTGCTGTTGAATGTCGCTTGATTTTCAAGCAAAATTGAACGGTTTTAATTAGTGGGTAGCTTTGAAGATGAGTTTAATTTGGTTTAAAAGATTATTCAAAATCCCAGCTTCCCCAATTGATGATTGGAAACTCAGTTCAAAATTTATAGTATAATCTAGTTTGCATAACTAACATCTTATTGAAAATTCGAAAATTAAGATAATTATGCAACAATATTTAATTGAATCAACCCCTCTTATTTATATTTAAAATTAATTACATTAATTGTGTAGGATAAAATAAACAAAATGATTAAAAATTCAAAAACATTAATTATATAACCTTATCAATTTTTTAAATTCATACTATTCAGCGTATTTCATTTTAAAATTTTAACTTAAAAAGTGCTTTTTGAGATAACTGTTCACGCGCAACAGAAGCGGCGGGGGGAGAAAGGGAGGTGATTGTAAATTTCAAGGAAACAGGAGGCCAGATGATGCTGTACACAGTTGATGTTTTTCACGCAAACCGGTGAAGGAAAATCACCTTGGAGAATGGAATTGGAACACAGCACCAATTGTTTTGTGTATCAAAAAGGACATAAATGGCGGGAAGCTAAGGGGGGTTCCAAATCCAACCAAAACTCCGATGTTTCCAAAACTGACGCTTGGTTCGAGAAGGAAAGTAGGAAACTAGCTTTCATGAGATGATGTACAAAATTTATGCCTCTGTTGCTGAGTGATTGTATCTTCCTTTTCCTCCTCTAATTTTCACGTGCAATTTTGCATTCTCAAAGGCCAGACAATAATATTAGTTAGTGATTATAGAATTAGTATTTTGCACCCACCCACATTTGGAAAGGGTTTTACAAAATGCACTTGCAGCTTACAGCAATGCCAGATTTTTTCCCCAAGGCAATGATGAATACTTCACTATCCCTTGCAAGATTTGTATTGCTCTTTTTCTACTTCGATACTATCCTTTTTTGTGCTTAAATAAATGGTTTCCAAGTTTTCGTCCTCTCCCCACTCCTTTTTCTTTTTTATAATTTACTAACAATTTAAAAACATGCAAAGCCTATATTTTACTATACTTAGGTAAAGAATAATCACTTAAATTAAGTTTCATTTAAAATGAATAATTAGAATGTTCGATTATGGGATAACACGGTATTACCCTTTTTTATAGTTATATATAGGTAAACTATGTTATCAACTTTGGATTGTAGAAGATCTTTGTGTCGCATACGATGAAGTACTCTAGTATGAAAATCCACACCATTGGATTTGGGCATCACAATAATTGCATGAAATTAACAACGTTCTGGATTTTTTTGAGTACTCAACTCATTAAAAAAAAAAACCCCAAAACGCGTCATACGACACCTAATCTTATTGTTTCTTTAATCCTCCGATTCTCTTCTCAATAGCCCACAAATTTTGAAACACTGTCTTGGTATACCTTGTTATCTTACAACAAAGCCAAAAACAAGTTTCTCATACTTCATACACCTACATTATTGTTGTTTCATTTCTAAATACATGCATTAAACGATTATAGATTCAATGTGATAGGGTACTCTTATGCATAAAAATTGTCCATTATTTATAATACGTTCTTATACATTATTATTTTGAGCATATATATATATATATATATGTATGGGAGGTATAGTTTCACACCCCCTAATTGTGATTAGGCTTTTAAATCATCAAGCTAATCACGTGTCTTATCCAGCATTTTCCTAATAAGGGTTTTGATTGAAAGATCATTTATCTAAGAAATACTACTTGTCACGAAATCATGATTTGGTTGAATCTTTGGAGCTTTTGAGGAGGTGGGTGTTTGTAATCATGCTCGGTTTCGAGGGCGGAGGAAGCGTGCATGCAATCCCTTTTCTTTTTTATCTTTGCTTAGTTTATGGGATTTCTAACGGAAAATGCTAACCTAAAATTATAATATTCATAAAAACCTTTCTATGTTTTTTTGCTTTCTGTTCAGCTTTCTCTCCCCGGCAAGTAAACTATCTTATTCCTTTTATGGTTTCTGAAAGTGAAAGGTTCTTCATCTTCAATCAGTGCTCTATAGATAGCAACATACACATATGAATTATTAATAATAGAGGGGTTAAGCAGTGCATCCAACGACTTGAATCCTTTAATTATTAATTTGGTGAAGTTGGGACCTAATTTCTATGACCCTAACGCGTGTCGAGATACCCTGTTTGAGTTCATACCAAATTTTAAATCCCGTTGATTATTATACATAAAATAGAATAAATTTTATTAAAATAATTAATGGCAATTTCATTTATTTAATTATAAAGGCCTTAAATATTGTTAGAGTATCATTTCCCATCACTAAAAGAAATTGGGTTTATTTTCCACTCTGCGAGTGTAAACATGTAAAAGAGAAGGGTGTCAGTTGAATTATCATATATTTAAGTTCATTCCCCTCTTAAAACCAATTCTTTTCATTAAGCTGACGTGAATAACTAGTTAAAACTATGAAAATTTATTTAGTCATATTCCTGTTTACACTTTAAAAGCACTTTTTATTATAGCCCCTCAATTTACTTTATGATACTAGGAAATACCCAACCGACAGCTTGTTTTATGAATCACCCCTTTTAAGAGGCTTGAGTGCATTGAAAGAAATGGCAAGTATAGATCATTTTTGTTATAAATAATTACAGCTAATTTTAGAAGTTTATCATGAAGAAATCATCAATAGTTTGTCTAGTTTATTCCCCCTTACTGCAAGGAATTAGAACCTTAGAAAAAAGTCTGTATATATAATTGTAGTAATTATACCCAAAGAAAGAACATGTACTTTGGAATCACTCCAAAATATTGGCAATTGAGAGTGATTCATTGATTAAAATATACAATAAGTTTAAAGATATATAATATGTGCCACTTCATATCAATTTGGGGGGTGGTGTTAGCAAAAAAAAAAAAAAAAGGGCGATTCCTGGTAATTGTTCTCGTTAAGAATAAGCTTAAAGAGAAATTTTTATTAATGGTTGCTAACAAAAATAAAATAAAATTGATTATTTTCAATAATGAAGAATTGGATAGAAAGTAGTCAATTTGACTTCTTTTATTATTATTAAATGCGGTAGTTGTTCTGATAGTAACGGACAATTAAATCTACTAACTAACCTCAAACCCATCATGCCATATTATTCACATGGAGCTTTATAGTTTATGCCAGTTAGGTTTTATATTTTTCCAGGACCAGCTTATGCTAGTAATTAGATATTTCTTGCTGCTTGACTTGATGCCAACGGCACTAAATTTTATTTATTTTTCTTCATCAAATTTTTTTTCAGTAAATTTGTACCCCCAATGTATTAGGAAGTTTCAACTTTCAAGTTCAACCCTTAAATCTATGAATCTATACTACTTTGGAAGCTCTTTTTCCTTCGTTCAAGGGTTATTAATGATAATGGGTCCAGATATTCTGATTAATGATATTGTTTGGCCGATACATTTTATCACTCATAAATTAAGAATTTTTGTTTTTATAAATTGTAACGAAGCTTGTACTTAGTTGTATTGATAAAAGAAATAGTGGAAATGGGCTAAATTCAACAACACTTCAATTCTTTGCGTTAAAAAAAATCTAATTTTTTAAAAAGTTTTTGAATTATTTAAAAATTTTTAATTTTTTTTAATTTTTATTATATATTTTATTTTGAACCGAATAAAATTCTTATAACTAATCATATGCGGCATTGATATGATGTTGATATGAAAAGTAAAAATACACGTGATTACAATATCATGATATATCAATATTATGTAATCATTTATTATAATATATCAATATGTCACACTGTATCATGTGAAATAAAAAATAACAAGCATTATTTTGATTAATGATAATTAATTAATAAAAATTTATTTTGTTCAAAATAAAATAGAAGAATTTGATTCAATGTGATAAAAGAATAAAAATTTATTTATATTTTTAAAAATATTATAATTTTTTTTTGACAATTCGAATTTCCAATAGGACATTCTATTAGTTTAGGAAATAAAAGTACAATTCGGATGTAATTGTTTAAAACAAATTAAAATAAAATAATGTTATAATTCATCTCATTTTTTTAAATCAATTACTTTTTAATAACTAAATTTGCAGTGATTGTGTAACTAGAGTTTTTTTTTTTTATTAGAGGAAGAGTATTTGACAAAAAGATCATGTATCAATTAATTAGTCAAATGCTCCAATACAATTAGAGTTATCGGGATAGGAAATTTAACCCAATTGCGCATGCTCATTTATGTAGCAGATAAGAATAAGGATTCACTAAGTTATTTCGTATATTATAATAGGAAATCTTATATCTAAATATTCATTAATTTTTATTGACATCATTCAAAATGTAAATCTATTTAAATTAAAATTTTAAATAAAAATTTATTGATTGATGTAAGATTTTTTAAAAAATATATTCAAATCCCCTCCTCAATTATTTAAAAAAAATTAAAAAGTCGGGAGCAGGTATACAGTGCGGCCTTTCTTGTATTTGTGCGGTCTTCATTCGACGAACCAAAACTAATCCCCCGTGACCAAAATTAACACCAGACACAATTTTTTTTGTTGATTTCCCAACCAAACTTTTTATCGTAGCTTCCGAGACCAAATTATGTCCTTCCACGCGCCGGTACTACACCTGCACTCAACTGTCAATAATTATACCATGCCTGGCCTGGTTCTAATTAATGGTCTTAAAATAAGTAAGAAGGGGAAATATCTTCGCACCGAGTACCCTGTACCCTATACCCCGACTTTGTTTTTTTTTTTTCTGTATTTCACACTTTGATGTTGTGCTTTGATATTTTTCACGCGCGGTGATAGCGAGTGGATGTGAGATGAAGTAAAACGTAAGGATAAAATTTATGTTTTGATTGATTAGAACCGACCTTATTGGGATTGTGTGGAGAGAATCTTTGTGTTTTCAAAAACGCCAAAAATAGGGGTTAGAAAGATTAGATGCCTCAGGTTTTTTGTACAGCCAAACAGACCTTTAGCTTTGTTACAGTAATTATTTTTAATCAATTAAACTATAATTAACCCATACTAATAATTTTCGAAAAATACAAAGGATGGAAAAAAAAAAAAGACAAAGGAATTGAACAAAAAACTTGATTGCCTCATTGGATTGAAGCTCCGCGTAAGTGTAAAAAGTGACGATGAAGAGTGGGGTCCAAAGGCCGTCAAAAGGGTCCCACATTTCACTTTCAAACCCCCCATGCTTCCGTGTTTAAATGCAGCTGCAAATCCTCTTCACTCATTGCAAAAACCAAGCCTCTCATTTGATCAACAAACCCAACGAAAAGAAAAGAAAAGAAAAAAAAAAAACCTACAAAAACTAGCACATTACCGAGACTAGTGTGCTAGGCCTTAGCTTATTTTCCCCTTTACTGTCCCTCATTTTCCATTAGAAAAAACGGGGGAGCTCAACTGGGCAAACAAAGGCATAACAGCTAGCTGTTTTGTTTACTTGTCTCTCTCCCTCTCTTTTTCTCTTTTTCTCCTTGAACTTTTTTTTCCTCTCTAATCTCTAGATAGAGAAGAATAGAATAAAGTGTACTAGAGAAAGAACAAGGCAAAAAAGGGCATTGCTTTGTTTAAACTAGAGGCTCATTTGCTCATTTTTTGTTTTCGCCGTGGCCATGGACTCCAACTCCAAGCTTCCTGTAATGTGGAATGCTCTGTTGGTTCTTCTGTTTGCTTCCTGGGTTTGTTCAGTTTCTGCCTCTGTTTCCTATGACCGTAAGGCTATCACCATTAATGGGCAAAGAAGGATCCTCATTTCTGGATCCATTCACTACCCAAGAAGCTCACCTGAGGTGAACTTTTTCTTTCATGTTTTATTTTTCCCTCCAAAATGTACTTCTTCGGTCTCCATTATTTCCTCAAAAGTCCAAGTTTAGTAGCTTTTTTTGATGCATTTCTTCATCTGGGTGCCTCTAAAGTTTCTTTCTTTCTGTATGCATAGTTGCATACAGGTACATCATTCTGTTAATGTAGCATGTTTATGTTTGCTTTAAGTTGTTTGATTTTTTATTCCTTTTTTTCTAAATTTGGGTCTTTTTGGTTGTTGCAGATGTGGCCAGATCTTGTACAGAAGGCTAAAGAAGGAGGGCTAGATGTGATTCAGACTTATGTTTTTTGGAATGGCCATGAGCCTGCACCTGGCAAAGTAATGAAAAGCAACATCTTTTTGAAAAGAAAAAAAAATCTCTTTTCTTGATTACAGAGCTTGTGTTTTCGGTAAATTGCGTAAGAAATTCTGAATTTTCTTTCTATTTTTGGTTATTGTAGTATTACTTCCAAGGCAACTATGATTTGGTCAAATTTATTAAGCTGGTTCAGCAGGCAGGCCTCTATGTTCATCTGAGGATTGGTCCTTATGTCTGTGCTGAGTGGAACTTTGGGTAATGCTAAAATATTTTATTTTCTAAAATTTAAAGAAATCACAGCGTAGTTTAAGTAATTGATTTTTATTTTATTTTATTTTTCAGGGGTTTTCCTGTTTGGCTGAAGTACATTCCCGGTATCAATTTCAGAACAAACAATGGACCTTTCAAGGTTAGCCAATTTCCATCCTTCCATCTGAAGTTTCATTGTAATAATCTGTATTCTTTTCTAATTTAATCTTGTAATTAAATCTCTGGAAATTGATTTTTTTTCCTTGCTGTCCTGAAGGTTTTTTTTTTTTTGAGAAACATATACTCACTCACTGAATTGCTATGATGAAGGCTCAAATGCAAAGATTTACAGAAAAGATTGTGGATATGATGAAAGCTGAAAGGTTGTTTGAGTCTCAAGGAGGTCCTATAATTCTATCTCAGGTAGGCAAATTGATACATTACAGTAATAGTTAAATTCTCGATCTGACATTTTGTTTGAAGTTTTCTCTGTTGAAGATGTGGATATTCGCTATCTGTTCTCGGTTTAATTGTCAATTCATTGTGGTAAACTAAGAAAAAAGTGTCATTTATGATCTCTGCTTTTAACAGATTGAAAATGAATATGGACCCATGGAATATGAACTTGGGGCACCCGGTAAAGCTTACACTGATTGGGCAGCTAAAATGGCTGTGGGACTAGGCACTGGTGTCCCATGGGTCATGTGCAAACAAGATGATGCACCCGATCCTATTGTGAGTGTTCTATGCATTTTTCCTTTATCTTTTTACCTTCTCTTGTCATTTTCCATATCCAATCTTAATGGCCGTCATATTATGCTCAATCTTCTTTAGTGGGTTTGCTAGTGAACATTGTGTTGTCTACTCCTTGGTCATGGTTGAAATGAATAATTATTTCTCATTTCACATGGCTCCGCTTTGCTCTTTCCGAGTCCTATCTGTTAGGGTGTCTTTATTTTATTCTTTATGGACTTTCAGTTTTTGTTATCATATATTGATGAGCATTTTCCTTTCATCAATTATTATTGTACCCATTTGAACTTACATAATTAGTGGTGTCGGTGAAGTATACCATTGCTTTTGTCAATGCTTGGAGATGTCAAAGCAGTAGTGTATTTCTAAGTTGTGACCCAATTCTATGAAAGCACAACAGATAGGCGTTTGATTGACCTTTTTGGCTAATAAAATAATCTAGTCTTATCATGTGTTTCTGTGCAAGGTGAGGTGTTCTTTATAATTATTCATATTGTGTTTTCTTAAATATTATTTTTTTCCAACAGATTAACACCTGCAATGGTTTCTACTGTGACTACTTTTCTCCTAACAAGGCCTACAAACCAAAGATATGGACTGAAGCCTGGACAGGCTGGTAAGCATATTTTTGCCTTTTTGAGAGATTATCTTTTGTAGCTCTCACTTGCTTGAAAGAACTACAAGTTCACAAGAAGATACAGGTGCCTCCTGGTTGATTGTTCATTTACTTTACGATGTAGGTATACTGAGTTTGGAGGTGCAGTTCCTTACCGACCTGCTGAAGACTTGGCATTTTCAGTTGCAAGATTTATACAAAAAGGAGGAGCATTCATTAATTATTATATGGTAATCAAATTGTTTATTCAATTTACCAAGTTCAATCCTTGGAAGAGTGAGTCTTATATGCTTGTTATTTGTATTACCAGTATCATGGAGGAACAAATTTTGGCCGAACTGCTGGGGGTCCTTTCATTGCTACTAGCTATGATTATGATGCTCCTCTTGATGAATATGGTATGCATGAAGTACCAATGATGCATTTTTCAAGTTGGTTATGCACCATCTTGTTTTTATTGTCTATTTAATCTGAACCTACATTCTATGCCTTTTAGCTTTCATAGAGAGTGAAAGTGGGGTAAATTTTAAGGATTAGTTCTTTGATATTGATTTGAAGGAGAACCATTTTTTGTCATGCAGGACTGTTGAGGCAACCCAAATGGGGCCATTTGAAAGATTTGCATAGAGCAATAAAACTCTGTGAACCAGCTTTAGTAAATGGAGATCCCACTGTGATGCGACTTGGAAACTATCAGGAGGTTAGTCTGACTTATATTTCTGAGAACCTTAATCCTACTCTGCATTGGTTTGCATGCAAAACTTACTTTCAAATTCCTTTCTAAAAATACAGGCTCATGTATTCAAATATCAGTCTGGAGGTTGTGCTGCCTTCCTTGCAAATTACAACCCAAGATCTTTTGCAAAAGTTGCCTTTGGGAACATGCACTACAACCTGCCTCCTTGGTCTATCAGCATTCTTCCTGACTGCAAGAATACTGTGTATAACACTGCAAGGGTGAGAAAAAAGATTTGATAGACATGAAATTTTCTTTGTTCATATTTTACCAATACCGGTGTCAAGATTGATTTCTGGCCAAGCATTTTGCAGATAAATTTTATCTAATTTAATATCATAACACTATTTTTGCAGTATATCCTCTTGTTTATCATTTAGATGGTTTCCACTTTGAAGTTTTTATCTAAAACTAGTACAAAAAGGAATCAACCAATGATATTTTTTCACCTTCTGTTGATAGTATGAAATAAACATAATTTTGACATTTTATAACAAACTTTCACAATAGGTTGGTGCCCAAATTGCACGGAAGAAAATGGTTCCTGTTCCCATGCATGGAGCGTTCTCTTGGCAGGCATTCAGTGAAGAGACAGCTTCGGATGTTGACAGTTCATTCACAATGGTCGGATTGTTGGAGCAGATAAATACAACCAAAGATGCAACTGACTATTTGTGGTACACAACAGAGTAAGTAGTGTATAATAATACATCATTGTGATTTGCATCGTCTGTCTTTATTCAACTCATTTATTGCAAACCAATGTATATATTATTTGCACTCTTTTCTATTACCAGTATTTGACTTTCTAAATTTTGTGTACATTCTGTTTCCATCCCTAGCATTAAGATTGACCCCAGTGAAGGATTCTTGAAGAATGGAAACTCTCCTGTTCTTACTATCTTATCAGCTGGCCATGCTTTGCATGTTTTTGTCAATGGTCAACTATCAGGTGGGCTTATTGTTGGTTTATATTTTGGTTTGTGACTTAAGTTGCTATATGGAAGTTATCTTAAGAAAAATGGAAAAGAGTAGTATGTAAATCGTAATACCTGGCCATGCAAGTTAATATACAACTTTAAATTTCAATAGGCGGTAAACTAAAGCATGAAGAAATGGTGCTAAGTTGACAAAAAACACGTACAAACAGGAGTTTAGATGTCCTTGGTTTTACTTTCAGACTACCTAATGTAGGTCAACAGCACCAAATTGCGTTGCGGTGCCCCTGATATTTTTTCTTTTCCCACTAATTAAATTTGTCAGGAAGTGCCTATGGAAGTCTTGAATTCCCCAAACTAACATTCAGCCAAGGTGTTAATTTGAGAGCTGGTGTCAACAAAATTTCACTTTTGAGTATTGCTGTTGGTCTCCCAGTAAGCTCTCTTCTCTCTCTCTCTCTCTGTGCAGACAGCCTCATGCCATAGAAATTTGTTCATGAAAGATTGATTTTGTGGTTTGAGTGCAGAATGTTGGTCCACATTTTGAGACATGGAATGCTGGTATTCTTGGCCCGGTTACATTGAATGGTCTCAATGAGGGAAGGAGAGATCTCTCATGGCAGAAATGGTCTTACAAGGTCTTTTTCTTGCATACTAGTATTTATTCTCTAATTGTCCTGATGTGCTAGAGAGTTATATGGTTATTTATCCCCTTGCAGATTGGCCTTGAAGGAGAAGCATTGAATCTTCATTCACTAAGTGGTAGTTCCTCAGTGGAGTGGGCACAGGGGTCCTTTGTTGCACGAAGGCAGCCACTGATGTGGTATAAAGTAAGTATCTCAAAATACAATATTCTTAAAATACCACATATATTTCTACAAAAAATGCATGGGAAGCATGAATATTGTTTTGGTCATTACTTAAGCCTGGGTCTGTTTGAGCCTAAAGCTGATGGTGTCCTACGGTCATAAAAAGAATTGCTGACAATTTTGACTGTACTGTATTTTCATTAGAAAAAATTTCATAGAAATAAAAATGCACCTGAACACCACCTTTAGTCTGCATTTGTTGACATCTGCATTAATTTTGCAGACAACTTTCAATGCTCCAGCTGGAAATGCTCCGTTGGCTTTAGATATGCACAGTATGGGGAAAGGTCAGATTTGGATAAATGGACAGAGCATTGGACGCCACTGGCCTGCATATAAAGCATCTGGCAATTGTGGTGACTGTAATTATGCTGGAACATATGATGAGAAGAAATGTAGAACTAATTGTGGAGAGGCCTCTCAAGGATGGTAAGAGAACAAACTAATCTGCTTTACAGTTTCTCTTACAAGCGTGGAATTGTTGATAAACTGATTTGTGGTCACTAATTGATATTTAGGTATCACATTCCTCGTTCATGGCTCAACCCAACAGGGAATTTGTTGGTTGTGTTTGAGGAATGGGGTGGTGACCCCAATGCAATTTCTCTGGTCCGCAGAGAAACTGACAGTGTTTGTGCTGATATCTATGAGTGGCAACCAACTCTTATGAATTACCAGATGCAAGCCTCTGGTAAAGTCAACAAACCTCTAAGGCCAAAAGTTCATTTAGAGTGCGATGCTGGGCAGAAAATCTCGGCAGTAAAGTTTGCCAGCTTTGGAACGCCAGAAGGGGCCTGTGGAAGCTACCGTGAAGGAAGCTGCCATGCTCACCACTCTTATGATGCTTTTAATAGGGTATGCTACACTTGCTTATGTTGTTTCATCTTCTTTTATATTTGGAATGGTGACTCTTGGGGTTTTACTAGTATCTTACGCAGGCTTTAAGCTTTGTCCAGCAATTGTTGATTTCTTCTCTAATTGCCCTTTATATATAATCCCATAAGTAATTCAAGTCTATGAATTCCCCCACCGCTATCTCTTTATCCTCCTCCTTTGGATATACACACCAAAGTATCTGAGTTACCTATACCATCCCAAAATAATAATAGTACCTGAGTTTCCTTGTCTTTTCTCTTTTTACAGCACTTTGTTTCATTGCTTCATAAACATTGACCTATGTCTTTGTCCTTGCAGCTTTGTGTTGGGCAGAACTTCTGCTCGGTGACTGTAGCACCTGAAATGTTTGGAGGAGACCCATGTCCTAGTGTCATGAAGAAACTCTCTGTGGAGGTCATTTGCAGCTGATGCAACGCATCAAAAGTACATGAAATAAACAGGGGTCTCAATTCATTTTCTCTCAATCAGACATACCATTCAGCATTTTTCTTTTCTGGGTAAACTAAGTCCACACTCCAAGATCACAACCATTTGTTTTAGCTTTTCCAGGGTGAAGTTGTACAAATACACAACACACCCCTTGGTAAAAGCTCATATCGATTGTGAAATGATTGCAGATAAGCTCTATGTATATATACAATGTTTGTTCCCTGCGTGATACAGAGAATTCGAAGAATTGATGAGGTCAGTAGAAGCGCATTGAGACGATAGGTGTACTGAATCCATGTGCAAATGTTTTGGTTTTTAGGATATGGAAACCCTCTGGTTTCTACCAAAGTTTATGCCTTGTAATCTATTTTAACTTCCTGGGAAGCAATTCCTTCATTGCTTTGTTCGTGCAAGAATATTTGAGAATAAAATTAAGTTTTTCAGATTGTCTCCAGTAACTTTCTTTACCTATTATGATCACTAACATGATTTTCATATTTTCAATCCAACTTGCCCCATGCCAGTGAAGCGCATTCGTTACTTAACTGCCCTTTCCTGCTGAGTGTGCTAATATCTTCTGACCAAGTCGTAATGTATCATAAAGTGAACTGTGCTTGCCCTTTCATAGCACCAAGCCAACATCTTTGAGAACACATGGAGGGTGGGGGAATTGGATATTAAAAATAAGAAAAAAAAAGACAAAACTCAAGTTCCTTAGATGCAAATCAAAGAGCTGGTTGAAAATATATATTCTGTGCATAGTGTATAAAATATGTTATCATTGGGTCCAGTAACCATGTGAGGCAAATTTTTTGCTACAAATCCTTTAATAATCTTACTCGAAAGAATCCAAGAACTATGTCGGCTTGCTTTCAGCACTTCAATTATAACTAATTGTACGAGTTATTTATTAATGACCATATGACACCATCTGTGAGTCCTAGTGAAGCTTTTTTCTGTCTTTTTGCCATCTAGTAATTGGGTTGACTGAACTTAAATGTATCTATCCATTCCACTCAAACTCCCATGTCAACGCTTAAATATAAAAGAAGTTTGAACTTCCTTGTGAAACTGAAGGAGGCAAGTTTAGAAATTTACTATTCCATTTAACATTGGATTACATAGAATTTAAAAGTTGAGAGCTTAACGGGCGCTTGACTGCTTGCCTGAACTGCTCATGGGGTTTCTTCCCTAAAGGCCCATCAAAGTGAAAGCAAGCTAATCAAAGGATGAAAACTCAACAAGCTCATCAAGGGTGAAGACCTCAGCCTAAAGCCAGCCTAGTATCTGCAAACCCAACCCAATACCCTTTTAAATTGGCTATTTCTCTCAGACCAATTTTTTGTTCTTTTTTGAGTTTTTTCCAAAGGCCAACGCATGCATGCTTGGACAACTATTTTGGGAAAGTGGCAGAACAAAAAGGGTTAGCCAATTGTTTTACCATAATAATCAAATCAGATTGCGTAAAATGCTTAAGTCTATTAACTCAATTAGAATGGTAATTTGGAACCCCCCCCCCCCCCCCCCCCCTCAAGTCTATTACTTGTAGCTTTCTTCTCTTTGACCTCTGCAATTGTAGACGTTTATAATCGCTTCATGCATTGCGTCCCAAACCCTTTCAACGGCGGGCTCCACCTTTTGAATGGATGACCTCTTCTATATATATATATATATATATATATATATTTTGGAGGTGTGTGATGCACAGTCTGATGGCAGCAATCAAAGAATAAAGGCAAGGGTCAAGAATATAACTTAATTAATTTTAAGAAGATTTGCTGATCAAAACCAATTGGTCGAGACATAAATGTAGTCTTTTGACTAGAAGGCGCGCACATGGTTTTTTCTTGTTTAAAGACCCTTGTTTCTTGGCTTTAAGTGTTAGCGTGCTCTGCTCTTCCATTCTTTTCAAGTTTCCAAACCAATTGAAGGCTAAGACTATCAATTTGACATTTCTTGTTACAAAGGATTCCTCCTTTCCCCTTTTAGCAAAGTTATATCTGCTCAAATTTAAAAATTCTTAACCATTCATTGTGTCATAGCATAATGTTGATATCACGAATTTCACATTAATAAAAAATATATAAATTTTAATATAAAAATAAATTTTTTTATTCATCTAACATACATGTATTTTAAGTTGAAATTACAGATCAAAATCTACTTAATTTTTCACTTACGTGAATTTCTTTTGTTGTCGACTCATGACATTAGGGGTATTGATAAAAAAAATCAATATATCCATGATGGTTGAGAAAGGAAAGTTTGCTTTTTTCCATCTCAGTCCCCTTTTATTTTTTGGTTATCATTTTCATATATGAATTCACTTTTATATCTTTCATGCATGTTTAGTGAGTAAAGCTCAAATATTTTTACATTATTAAAAGTATGAGAGTATAATAGTAACAAAATTTGAAATAACAATGTCTTTTTCTCATTATTGATTAAGATCATGAAAATAAAAAATAAAATCATAACAAAAAGATCATTTCGTGTTATCTTGAATATTTTAAACAACATGGTCTTTCGTCTCTTTTTTTTTTAAATAAAATTCATATAAAATAAGCATAATATTTAAAAGAAGTTTTTGAATTATTTAAAAAAATTAAATAATTTTTTACTTTTTATTATGTTTAATCAAGTCTTTATCCTTTTACTTTATCTAAATAAACTCTCATAATGGTTGACTATCTATTGTTAATTAAAATGACTCTGATAATTTTTTATATCACGTGGTATTGACATGACATATTGATATGTTATAGTAGAAGATAATATAATATGCTGATGTGACGTAATGGTATAACCATATGACATTTTTATCTTCTATGTTAATGTCACATTAACGTCATGTAAGTATAACATTGACAAATGGTATTTTGATTAATGACAATTAATTCATCATTAGTCATAAAGATTTATTTTGCTCAAAATTAAAATATAAGATTTGATTGAATATAATAAAAAATAAAAATTTTATAAATTTATAGCTACTAAAACAAAAACTTAAGACTTTAAAGCTAAGCAAATTTCAAGAGGTTAAGCCAAAATCTTAGTTTTGAATTTGTTTATTCGTTCACTTACTAAAAAACATAGCTACTTAAGAAATTAATTACGAGAGGCAATCAGTTGTAGGGGTAAGCAAATGGGTAGATTGAGTGGTTTGATCCACCATACTTAAAGACCAAATATACTAATTATTTTTAAAAAATCGATCAAAATTAATCAAATATAGAATTGGTTTGGTTGGTTCAGTTTTGGACCAATGGACCAAAATTTTATCACTTTTATTTTACAAATTATAATATTAAAATTTATAAACTTCATCTGTAATTATATATATATATATATGAAATTAATAATATAACTTATATGTTATAATGATTTATATTAAAGTTTGTATAAATAACAACTAGTTATAAACAAGATGTTACAAAATCTAAGATAATACCTAATAAACTTATTAAGTGTAATCATATAAATAAAGTTTATTATAAGTTATAGTAATACTTATGTATAAATTAAATATATGTATGTATAATATATTACTTTATTATATATATAATTAAGGATACAAGTTACATGTTATAATGTTATATAAAAGTTTGTATAAATAATAACTAATTATAAATAATATGTTATAAAATCTAAGGTGATAATTAATAAAGTTATTAAGTGTAATTATATAAATAAAATATATTATAAGTTATAGTAATATTTATGTATAAATTAAATATGTATATATAACATATTACTTTATTATATATATATATATAATTAATGACATAACTTATATGTTATAATATTTTATATCAAAGTTTGTATAAAAAACAACAAATTCTAAAAAATATATTATAAAATCTAAGATAATAATTAATAAATTTATTAAGTGTAATTATATAAATAAATTTATGATAAATTATAGTAATATTTATGTATAAATTAAATATATATATAATATTTATACAATTATATATATTCATAATATTTTTATATTACGAAACATTACTAAAGTGTAACAATTATAATAAATTAATATGTATGATATTTACTATCAAATATTATAATATTAACGTATAAGTTATATCATTTAAAATATATAACTTGTAATTTTAACTTAATATAAATTTATAAATAAATATATATATAAAATATTAAATTACTATAATTATGATTTGTATATGTATATATAATATCTTAATATATTTTAAGTATATTATTAATTAAGTTTACTATCAATTCTTTTTAATATATATGAAAATATTATATATATTAATATACATATAAATATATAAAAATTTAATTTAATTTTTTGATGGATTGATTTAAAAGTTTTAAAATCGAGAACCGACCAAAACAATAATTAAATCGAATATTTACTTTGAATGAGTAATTCATCTGGATTGAATTTACTCACTCATAATCAACCGAGCTAAACAAACCAAAACCGACACACTGTGATTGACCATATTAGTTGACCGCATGATCCTTCCCCTTAATCAACGGCTTTAAAAGCACTTGCCAAATTTATCACCCCAGACTGTTGAAAACGAACATTATCGCATAGAACTTGGAAAGAAAACAGTTTCAGTGCCTTGCCTTGGGCTGTAGTACTAGGAACATTAAAGCTCAACTTTTTATCTCACAAAAGAACACCTAACACTTTTTCTCTCTCTCTGTCTGTCGTGATGACGCGTTTTAATGGCGGCTAAACCTTCAAATCATCTTCGTCTTCATTTTAGCTTAAGATAAAACTGTAGCATTCCTTTCCTTTTTATATTTAGTTTGTTTAAAACTTAAACCAAAACCAAAACAATCGCTCCAAATGTTTTTCTTCTTCTTTCTCTTCTCCTTCGCTCTTTCTTTCTTATTCTTTTTCTTTTCTTTCTACTATAAAAATCTCCATAAACAACAACAACAACAACAGCAAGAAGGAAAAACCGAGAATGAACCGGCCCTTTTGAACCGCTCTCTCTCAGATATTGTTGATAAAAAACCCCAAACCCGGGAAAATGACCCGACCCATTTGCACCATTCGCTTCTTCTAGAGATCTTGCCTTTTGATTCTACAAAATGGGCTGGTTTGTTTACCGGTGAAAATCAACGAAGGGGAGATAAGGGCCAAGTCGGGTCTGGTCGAGAAGTGGAACGCTGTGAATCGGAAAGTGGGGATCAGAGGACGAAGAAGAAGAAGAAAAGGGGGAAGAAGAAGAGATTCAATTCCAAAGGTGAAGAAGAAAATGGGGAAGAAAGGTGTAGTTCTGTTGAGGAAGAGAAAAAGAAAAGGGAAGAATCGGGTCAGGGTTGTCCGCGTCCTCGGCTCAAGCCGGAGCTGGTTTGCTTGTACCCTTTTACATCGACGAGCAGTGCCACGCAAAGGAAAATCAAACAACAGTATGATCAGCTTGTTAAGTGTCATGAAAACCAAGGATTAACATTGGCTCAGGTCGGTTCTCTCTCTCTCTCTTGTTTTTTCTTTTTATTATTACTTCGTAATTTTGATTTTTCATGGTTATTTTATCTGTTGATTTATTTAGCCAGTAATAATAAAGGTTACACTTTCTGTAATCTGTATTTATTGTAGTTTAAGATTTTTCTTTTGAACGCTGCTTTAATATATGGGCTATCTTTATAGTAAAGAAATTCCCGTTGTTGCTTGTGTTTTAAGATATCTTTAAGTGCTTTTTTAGTTCTTTAACTTTCTTTAGGCTAGTTGGACAACAATTTGTAAAGCCTTTTCTCATTCCAAGCTATAGTTGAAACTTCTTTTCTTTGCTTACATTGAGGTAAGATTATCCACTTCGGAATTCTTTATGACTTTCTTTGTTTCTTTTCTGCAACAAGATGTTATAAAGGAATAGAATTTGAAAACTTTTGCGTGAATAAAGGTACAAACTCATTTGAGGAAACCTAGGCCACATTTGGACATAACTTGAATACTAGGGTTTAGTTTCCGTTAGTTAAGATGATCCTCAAACCCTTTGGTTGATTGTTTTCATCTTATTTGGCTTGCTCTGTAGAGCACTGATTTAAAATTTTGTCATTTAGATATGAATTATAACTCTGATGAAATTTCAGACATGCTGAATGTGAGATTGTGCTCTTAAGAATATTGCCATTAGAATAAGTAGTTGCCTTGTTTCTGAGAAAGCACTAAATTTCTGGTTTCTTGTCTGCCAGCAATTGAGAAAGACTCATTTTCTCATTTTGGTGGGGCTATAATCGTATGTTGCTAATTTATGGAAAGAGTTTGAGAAGATAGATTCTGAATTAGTCCCTGGACTTCTAGGTTAAGCATGAGTCAAGTTCTACAACTATTCTTTAAAAAATGTGGGCCTCATAGAAAGTTGCTAGTTCAAGGAGATCATAGGGAATTTTTCGTCATTCCTATTGAATAACAGAAAGTACAAGGCTAGTTTTATGTTCTCAGAGGATTTGATAAAGGGAAACTTGAGGATTTCAGTGAAGTTTGTGTGGATTCAAGTGTTTACTTGTAGATCTTGGATTCTGGGAGTTAGAGCTTTCACTTGCTTCTGCAAGCCATCTGCTGGAAGCATCAAATGAATTGAAAATTTTATAGGCCAAATGGATGTGTTTCTCTAGAAACTTTCAGGAGCAAAGAAGATTTTGGTATTCAATACAATTGTTTCCAGCTACTTATGAGAGTAATTATATTATTTTTGTTGCTTGGAAATTGATTTAAAACATAGAACTGCTATAAGGTGGGAATGTAGGGCCATTTACTTTTGTATTGAATTTGACTGGTGCATTTCTGAGCTGATAAATCAGTGCTATGGAGATTCAGTTGTACCAATATTATAAAGAATGGTAAGACTTACACCTTCACACCAACTCAAGGCTCTCAAGTTTAAGCCCAGTTCAATCTGAGATCCTTGCATCCCAACATCATCGTTTAGACAACCATTTACACTTAAATAAAGATGTGTGCTTTTCATATGGCATCTCAAGAATTGATTGAATGTAACTTCCCCCACATGAAATGTGTTTTTAGGCTCAGTATCTGATATTGTATGCTGCATTATTTGAAGTTTCAAATGCTTATACCCAAAATCCTAATTTTTTTCTGCTTTTAGTTTCTGACAATCACAAGGTATGTTAAGTATTTGGGCTAATGAACTACAATCTAGTATTTTCTTCTTTTTGTTATATAGCATCATAGTGCTAGATAATAAATTTGTACTATTCTCTTCATGCCCTTTGTTTTTGCAACTTTTTAAAAACATTTTTTGGTCTATTTATACTTGAAAACATGAACCTGCACTAGTTTAACTCATGCCTTTTATTTCATATTACGCACTTCTCGATATCAGAATTTCCGAAGAAGATTTCAAATTACGCTATAAAGTTATCTAAGAATTTGTTAGTAGTAGCATTGATAAGCTATGACATGCCTTGATCCCCCCTGCCTCTTTTTATTCTGGTATATATGTTGGAAATTTAGTTGTGGGGTTGAATATGCAACAATTCTAACATACTATTTTTCACTTATGTAGGTTGGAGAGTTTGCTAATTGCTTGATTGAGGCCAGAAATGAACTGCAGCACAAGTAAGTTCATTGTCATTTTCATGTTTTAGGAATCTAGACCTTTGGTTTTGCTTTTCAATTATTTCCTTTTAGCTTTGTTGTTATTGTTTGTGGAAAATATGCTTCTTAGTATTGATCTATGTGATAAGCTGCTCACTCCTTTTTTTCCCTTTCAAGTCCTAAGTACTTGTCTTCTGTCTGTTAGACAAATTCTAAACTGATTTTATCATCTCCTACTCACAAATTGTACTGGTACTATCTATGAGATTTTCCAGAATGCAATATCAGAATTTTGAAATATTTTTCTATTTTCTTTCTTCTCTCCTTAAAACATAGTGCTTTTTAATGTTTTCCCCATATTTTAAATTTTGACATCACCACTGGTTTTTTTTCATTATTTTTCACCATTAATCTGTCCTTTGAATATTGGCATGATTGATTTCCTTGCTATGATCCTACCGTAGGTCTGAGGTCATCAAACGTAAGTTTACAATAACAAAGGCTCTACTTTTCAAAGCAGATCGATCTTCATTTGATCGCCTGAGGCAACAGGTCAGCAACCATATGAGATAAACTTAAGCTTCTGGCATGAACTGCTTGTTATCATTCATCTTGATCTCCTCTAAAATTGGATAGATTTGCTTGTTTAGATATTCAAGCTAGAAATGGAACAGAAGAGATTAGAAGAGGATGCATTTGTCTATAATTGGCTCCAACAACAACTTAAACTATCACCGGCATATAAGAAGGTACAGTTCAGACCTGCATTCTGATAGTTTGTTTATTGTAAATTTTGTTAATTCTGTTGTCAATAAAGTTTCTGAGGAAGGATAACAGAACTTAATTGCTCAAATTATTGCTAATGAAGGTCGTCTCCATCACTTCTTTTGGCAGTAATTTATAGTGGCTTCTTTCCAACATTGGAACTTCATATTGTGTTTCATGGAACTTTCTTTTGTCAGTCATTGCCCTTCTGTACTTGCAACTCAACAGCTAGTGTCATGGGCTTCAATTTTGTTATGAACTTAATCTGGGTTAAAAAAGTTAAAAGATGTTAGGACTTCTGCTATATGTCTCTTCCAATATGTTGTTTTTCTATAGTTGGAAACAACTTCTCCCCCCTCACCCAACAAAAAAGAAAAAAAGAAAGAAAGGACATCCACACAGAATTAATGTGAGGGACCAAGAGAACGGGGAGGTCTTGTTCAGTTGTCCTTCTAATTCTCCACATAAATGAGTACAAAGGATCATTGAGATGTCCTTTTCGTCCCCCATGTTTATCTGGTCTCTTCTGGCAATTAAAAGAATCATTGTCATGGTTCTGATCTCTCTCTCTCAGATGCTTGAAATTGGTGCTTGCATGGAGTTGAAGTCCAAGTCTGGTGAGCTGATGGAAGGCACAGACACTGAATTTGCTGACATTTCTTTTGAAGAGCTATTAGCTCAGGAAAAGAAGGATTCATTTTGGTTGGTTGCTCATCTTCTAAATCCTGGTTTCTAAATTTGTTGGCACCACTTGTGTTTCACCCTTTCCTTTTTTATGCTCTGTGCAGGCAGAAAAATGGGAAATCAAGATTAAGCTCAAACTGATGACAACATTTGTTTAGCTAACTCTACTCTGGAACCGCACCACTTTTGTAGTATGTATCTTCAATACCTAATACTATTATGTTTCTTTAGGTTTTGTAGCAAAATAATTGTCATAACTTGCTTTTTATTTATAGGTTGTCCAATGGAAGCTATTCAATCATAAAAATGACAAAGCTCTGATAATTGCACCATGTTCAGCTGAATTTCAGCCCTCAGCTAACAAAACACCACCTTCCGAGATGTACTGTACCGTGCTATGGCTATGTGCTACAAATCTTTATATCTGCCTGATATTTGGCTGTAAATGATCCTGTCATGGAGTTGAGGTTTGGGTAGCTTCTTCCATCTCTCAAACATCAGCTTCCACCGAAGCCTGTGAATAGACAGGTGGTGTTATTGTAGATGTAACCAAACCTGAAAGTATCTTACTGTTGAATGTGAAGAAGATTAGTATTTAAATAATTACTTGATAAATGCATTTTGAATATGCCACAACAGATTCAATGGCCCGGTCTTCCTTAACTGTGTCCAAAAAGAAAAGAGACAAGCCAGAGCTACAAAGCTCAGATTTAGGCAAAGTAATGCAGGAAGGAACAACACTGACGGCAAACCTTTTTTGATCCAACCCAACAACAAATGCTTTCCTAAGGCAAAAATTTTTAGGGTAAATTTTATTTACATTTTTTTTATAGTTTTAGTTTTTGTCACATAACATGATATTTTGTGATTTTTTAAAATTTTAATTAACATTTTGTAAGTAACTTTTGCTTTCAAAGGAATTAGGCTGTGAATTTTATATAGGAATACTCAAAAAAAAAAAAGAGAGTTTATATATTTGTTTTGTGAGATACGGTATTACTATATTTTTCCTTGTGAGGTATTACTACAATCACCGCTCTGAAAAAGAAGAAGAAAACAAACATATTAATTTCAATTGGTAGACGGTTTTTAAAGTTTAAACTACTAATATATCATATAATTCTTATTTTCTACAAGGCAAAGCAAGCGACTGAACAAGGGTCAGCTGAGCCCTAATTCTTTATCGGCTTATCCGAACATTTACAAACAGAAAGGATTGCATGGATGTGCGGGCTTCTGTCATAGCCTCCTATACTTGCATTACATTCCTCCTACTTTAAAAAACGGCTGATGACTTCCACTTTGTTGGTTAAGCCCAACGCCAACTGCTCTTACAACTTCTTATCTTCAACAGTCATGGCATTGTGCTCTACCTTCTGCCCTCGTATTCCTAACAACTTTAGAGTAACACCCATTTCTTCGTTTCCTTCAAAACCCCTGCTTTCTCTTTCTGTCAAGGCTCTCTCTTCTCAGGCCTCTGATGCTTCATCCCAAGGTATTTCTTCTATGGCTATCCCTTTGGTCACGTTTTCTTCTGTTATCTATATTTTTTTTTCGATTCTTCTTTGATGACTGCTTCTTTTTCTACCACAAAAGGAAAGAAAATGACAAAGGCTTCATCCTGAACGTGTTTCCATTCTCTAAGAGCCAGTTGCATTGGGTTTCTCCATTGGTTCAAAAAGTTACAGATAGATCATATAAAATGCATTAAAAATTTGTTGGGTGTCTTCGCAACCAGAAAAAAACGTGAGGGATTATTTGGAAATTGGAATTCATGGATTTGGTAATGGTTGTTCATGGATTAAGTAAGAAAATGGAAATTGGAATTCATGGATTTGGTAATGGAAGTTCATGGATTAAGCAAGGAATATGGCGCTTCCCCTTGTCAGCAGTTTTCTTAGATGGTAACTTTCACTACGTAATTTATGTTGGTCACAATGTTATGGATGTTCAGGCTGTATGCTTGTATTGTTCAGCTATGTTATCAACTTAGCGGGGACCACCAGGGAATTGGGGAGGTAGAGATATATTGAGCACTTAATTGATAGGAGTACCAAAAGATAGAAATGCAGATATTTTTAGCACAATCAGGGCTTACACCTTAAGAGATTAGGCTATTGTTAGGCTGCATTGCTTGGGCCTCTGGAGATGTCATTTGCAAAGTTTTGTGTTTGATTGTTGCGCCAGGATTCCCACTGAATGTGTGCTGTATGATTTCTTGAGTACTGTCATGACAGGTCCTTACATTTGATATTGATTCAAACGTCAGAGGAATAATTATGGTTAACTTGTAAACCATTTTTTATTCTGTATAAGATATGCTGTACAATTGCCACAACCTGCTATCTAACTCATGCAAGGATTATGCTGAATGCAACAGGTAAATTTTCAGGCCAAATCGGTTTTCTGGGTCTTGGAATTATGGGTTCACCAATGGCACAGAATCTCATAAAAGCTGGGTATTGACATGGTTTCTCTACCTAATTAGTACAGAAAGAACAATCAAACTGAAATAAAATTGTCTCATAGGAGATGTTCTTCATTCGCAACAGCTGACTATGGAACTGCAAGATCCTATGTTTGATTTCCTTTTGATCTGATTCTCTCTCTTTCTTTGACACAAATCCTCTAACATCAGTTTGAGTAAAAAAATTTCCTTTGTAATTTCAATATCTTAAGCATCAAAGATGATTCAACTCTTCCAATAAAAAAAGATGATTTAACTCTTAGGTATTTAGAGCTTAATCCTCTAACATGTATGTTGCAGATGTGATGTGACGGTATGGAACAGGACAAAAAGCAAATGTGATCCTTTCATCAGCCTTGGTGCAAAGTGAGATTTCAATATCCCTTCTGTGAAACTAGTTTTCTTAGCACTACAATGTTGTTATGAACTCCTTAAAGTTCGGATCCTTACATATTAACATTCAGTTATACATAGTCTGAGTTAATACTAGGTTAGGCAGACTGGTTATATTCTTGACCGTTGGTAGATGTGCTTACAGGGTAAATTTACGTCACTTAGTAGACAATTGCCACATATTCTTTAGTGGATAAAGTCACAGTCTATGTCTCATATTTTTCTATTCCTGACCTGTTGGCTTTCGGTCTCTTTGTTAATGCAAATACTTGCTCAACGGAAAGAGAGTAAAGAGGACACCTAACTTTATTTAATTCTACTAAAGAAACAAATTGTAAACTTAATCTAGGGGAATTTGCTATGAATTCTATAATTCTTGTGTGAATCTTGCAGCCTTTGTTCTTCATCTGCAAAGCTAGCTTTCTTTTGTTATTGGTGTTTTTGTCCAGAGCTCTTCAAGATAACCAGATTTTAAGGTAAAATTATCACTAAAAGGGTATTTGTTGTTATTTTATTTGTGCAGGTATAGATCCTCTCCCGAGGAAGTAGCTGCCAACTGTGATGTCACATTTGCGATGCTTGCTGACCCTGAAAGCGCAGTGCGTATGTTTCTGTAATAATTTTTATTGTTATTTTGTTTTGCTTGGACTATTAAGATCTGGCAACTCATTGTTGCTTTATACCAGATTGATGTTGCCTGTGGAAAGAATGGAGTTCTGAGTGGCATGGGTCCTGGAAAAGGGTAACATTGCTCCATTGCTCTCATTTAAAAGTTTTTAGCACTATGAAATAGATACCTCCTTATGGCAGTGAGCACCGGACTAGAAGCGTTTAGTGTAACAACATTAAGTTTCAATTGGTACAACAAATTCATCCAACTATTAGTTGTTAATTGGTGATTAAGTAAATAACTAATTATAGTGTCTCTGTCTTCTTTCTTGAATTAGTTGATAGGGTCCCACATGGCGTCTTTGAATTGATGATATTGCATTGGCATTGACAGCTATGTAGACATTTCAACCGTTGATGGTGCCACTTCTAAAATGATCAATGGGCATATCAAAGCAACTGGGGCATTATTTCTAGAGGTAAAGTTACAATCAGGCTTCATTTTCTAAGACCCTTGCCACTCATCCCAAGTACAAATAGATTTGTCATTTGAGTGTGCTTCAGCAATGTGATAATCTTGGAATTTCTGCTAATCAAACTCCATTGCTTCTTTTGCAGGCTCCAGTTTCAGGCTCCAAAAAGCCAGCAGAAGATGGACAGCTGATATTTCTTACTGCAGGTAAGAAAATTTTTGCATCATCTTTTAGTATGCTAAATATGTTGTCTAATCTAATGTGAACTAAATTCCAACAATGTAGCAAGAAATGCTAAAATATTTTCAAAATTTGATTTTCAAGTATTATATCCTCAGTTAGCTTCAGATCTTTTCCTCTTTACTGGTTAATCCGTAGTTTAGAATATAAGCTTTTTAAACCATTGAAATCTGTGTCACATAACATGGTGATGGGGGGACTCAAAATATGTTTCAGGTGACAGATCTCTATATGATTCAGTTGCTCCACTCTTGAACATCTTGGGGAAGGTACTATGTCTTCACACACACACAAAGACTCACACATTCATTCAAACAATATCTCTTAACCCCTGTTAATCCAATTAACCATTACAAGAAAATTCTAATATTTATGTTCCTTCTCCAGTCAAGATTTTACCTTGGGGAGGTTGGAAATGGAGCTGCTATGAAACTCGTTGTTAACATGATCATGGGAAGGTAAGTTCTTCTGCCTTTTAAGTTTGTGCTTTTGGTGTATGTGATAACTATATGATGACAATGCTTTACTTTGGAAACTTGTAGTATGATGGCATCATTTTCTGAAGGATTACTTCTTAGCAAGAAAGTGGGACTTGACCCGAATGTTCTAGTTGAGGTATTCACTAAACTCCACATGCATGAGTTGATTGGATTTGGATGATTGAATGTGGTCTTTGTTTTCTTCCCTTGGTTCGCATTATTTTGTGGTATTGCAGGTGGTCGCACAGGGTGCTATTAGTGCACCAATGTACTCTGTTAAAGGCCCCTCAATGGTTAAATCCCACTATCCCACAGCCTTTCCCTTAAAGCATCAACAGAAGGTTTGTAAGTTACAGAGATAATCAACATTGCAAAGACATATGCTATCATGTATTCATATCATAACAGAAGCTAACGGCAACAGGACCTCAGACTTGCTTTGGGATTAGCAGAATCTGTTTCCCAATCCACTCCAATTGCAGCCGCAGCAAACGAGCTGTATAAGGTTGCAAAGGCATATGGCCTCAGTGATGAGGATTTTTCAGCGGTAATTGAAGCATTGAAGGCTAAATCTGACGACTCGGCCTGACTATATATATATATATGTTATTTTCGTTCATAGGGTCCAGAGCTGATGTAAACTGCACCTTCCCATTGGTGATTTAAACATGCTTTTGATTAGTGATATTTAGGTTAAGCTTTTCTTCCCCTCTTTTCCGCCTTGGCCAAGATTCTTATCCTGTATAATTAGTTTTAAAATAACCAAAATGTTACACTTGGTGAATGTCAACGATCCAAAATATGAGGATCCGTACCCAACCTATTTCTTTACACAAAGTCATGGCAAACACAACATTTAGCCAGACCTTATCAGATTGGCCTCTAGTACCGATAGTATTCCAAAGCAAATAAGAATATCAATGTTTCTGATGCAGCATAAGCAGCCTCTGCCTAGTCTCTTACCCTGCTTCATATGAATTTTCAAAGCCCGGCGGCGACATGGGAATTTAATCATGATGCCACATTAACCGCAAAACCCATCTTCAAAAGCTGTTGATAAAGAAGAAGAAGAAAGAAGAATGTGCAGAGCTCTTGTACTCCTAGTCCTAGGTTTGGGATATCCCACTACCATGCTGGCAAATAGGAATGGCCTCTTCCTGCTTTAAAAATCGGTGTAATTGTACTAATCCTAAGATCAAATAAATTAAACCAGGAATGGAGAGTTGTGAAGACAAAAACCAACTTCACCTCAATAAGTACCAACCACCACGAAATGAGACAAGCATTAGGCCAAAATTTTGCATTATCAAATAGGTTGATAAATTTTGTACAGAATTATCAATTAGACAAAAATAGCTTAGGTTCTCTTCAACATGACAGGAGAAGAAATGGAATAAAGATCAGCTTGAATTACTAAATTGGATGAAACAAAGCCTATGAACATAGAGCATAAACTAGGATAATAATGCACAATGAAAGATAATCATCTAATGTTAAAATGGAAATAAAGAAGTTGAAATGGAGAATGGAAACTGATTCAGGCCCCTTATTCACTGTGTTAAAGCAAACAGTAGTATGTAATGATTTGCGGGACCTAACAATTTAAACTGCATACTACTACTACTACAATGGGATGCAATGCTAGACTCAACCAAGGAGGAACAATTTGGAGTATACTCAAGCCAATTAAGAAGCATTAAAGAATTCACAAATTCCTGATTGTTTTGTTGACAGTGGATATCTAAGTATCAAAATATCTAAAGACTAGATCACAAATGTTACTCCTTGCAGAAACTAGATAAAAGAGTACAGTACATAACTTTTAACAGTGTAGACAAAATAACAGACCAAGCCTACCTAATGAAAAGAGATTGTAGAGACAGTAGGAAATAAAAATTTCCATTGCATATCATTATCCCGAAAAAGTCGACAGCTGAAAAAGTCCATATCATGCTTTCCTCTCTTCCACCCCGTAATTTGCATAGATCTGACCCTCTTTCTACATTCTCATCTCAGTCAATTTTCACAGAGGAGTAGATCTTCCTAACAAACCAGAAGCAAGCATAGAAGCCAATTGTCCCTGTCAGGACAAAGAAGGCATATGAAACAATTACCATGTACCCAAAGTAAAGGATGCCTGAAACCAGCTTTGTGATCTCCAACTTGGTAAAGAAGTAGAAAACTGAGTACAGGAAAAGGTAAAGAGCAGAGGAGCCAGCAGTCAAGTAAGATCTCCACCACCAGTGGTAGTCTTCACTGCACAACTGGAAGTAGCATAGCACAATTGTTATCTCGGCGCAAGTGATTATTAAAATGATGAACACTATGAAAAGGAAGCCAAAGATGTAATAGAACTGATTCAGCCATATTGATGTCAAGATGAAGAACAGCTCAATAAAAACAGCTCCAAATGGAAGAATGCCTCCAATGAGTATAGAGAAGACTGGCTTCATATACCATGCCTGCTCTGGTATCTGCCTGGGAATTTTGTTGGTCTTCACAGGGTCTTCAATGGCTGGCTTTTTGAAACCCAAGTAACTCCCAACAAAGACTAATGGAACTGATATACCAAACCATAAGCAAACAAGAGCAAACATTGTTCCAAACGGGACTGCACCAGAAGATTGCTCTCCCCAAATTAGTGCATTCAGCACAAAGAAGACAGCAAAGAGGATACCTGGAAACATAAATGCAGTTTTTAAAGTATTTCTCTTCCACTCTGTGCCCTTGAACATTTTGTATAGACGTGCTGAGGAGTAACCGGCAAATATTCCCATGAAAACCCACAAGAGAACCATAGCAGTCATTAGCCCTCCACGATTGGAAGGAGATAAAAAGCCCAGCAATGCAAATATCATTGTCACAAGTGTCATTGCCAAGATCTGGACACCTGTACCAACATAAACACAGAGTAAACCGTAATTGATAGGAGCCCTAAAGGCATCTCCATGGACAAGTTTCCATCCTGTTTCTTCCTGAGCCTCGTCTTGGGTTTCCAACTGATTATAGTTTGCAATATCTTTGTATAATGTTCTCATCATGATCATGGCCACCATGCCGGATAGGAAGAGAACAATCATCAGTGAGTTTATAATGGAGAACCAGTGGATCTGATCATCGTTCATCAGAAGGTATGTGTCCCAACGAGAAGCCCATTTGATATCACTCTCCTGAAGAAACCACAAGTTAACCTGTGCATTAGGATATACAATAGAAAAACAATGACAAGAAAGAGAAAGAGCAGGCACTGTACCTTGAAAGTTACATCATATGTGAACACAACCTCCTTGCCTACATCAACTTCTTGTGGAACAGTGCTACCTTGAATTAGATTTTTGGTGTCCTTATTGCATGTCGTTATCTGGGGATTCTTCTCATCCCATTCCTTGTATTCATGATTAATGCTGTTTATAAAAGCCATACATATAAACAATAATGACATAAGTGGGCCACTCATTTGATAACCAACAGAAAATTACCCTGTTCCTAAAATCCTAGTTTCTTATGTTGCATAATGTACAAAAATTTCAACACAGTTTCAGTAATTCTTTCAGCATCTTTCAAAAAGGGCAACACAAATTGCTACTTTAACCATATTTTGAATAAATTGAAGAACAGTAACTCTTTAAGCACATAAAAAAAATCTGAAGTAGTAGATAACTTCCAGTGACTATATTTACTTAGAATACCATTATGATGAGTTTAACCCTGTTCCCCTCTAAGGCCAGATAAGGAAATTGAAGAGGATTAAGTTGCAACAATGCTTCATAATCCAAATCCACAAAAGCTACTAATAAACAGAGTTTAATTAAGTGTCAAAACAAATGCAAAAAGACAAAAAGAGAGTCATGAAATTGGAAGAAAACCTGTTTGGGGTAACCTCAAATCCAACAATTCGAGCAGCATCAGTTTCAGTGTCCCTGTGAAACATGACCCTGAAGCTCAAGTGGTTGTTGATAAAATACTTCTCCTCCTTGCTCTGCAAAGGCATATAAATTATTAAGATAAATAAGAAACACATAAAACTTCCAACACAATACTAGCTTCCTAAAGCTTACCCCAGCATAATTCCCCTTGAATCCAACACGGAAACCATGTTCATATGTTGTTGACTGACTTCCATCTCTCCTTTGTCTAAGAACAGCGACTGGAAGATTGTCAAGAATCCTGTGCATCAACTCCATATAATTCAGTATAAACATGCACCACCAGTTTACGAGCAGCAAAAGGAGAAAGAGGAGAGTCGCAGGAAACAACATTTAAAAGCAATAGAGGTAAAAATCACATAAAACATCTCCATAAAGAAAAAGGAGCAAGGAAACATGAATCTTTGGCATTATATTTGTTACTTACATATTAACTCGATATTCATCATCAATTTTTTCCTTGAAATTCTTTGCAGATTCAGCATCAAGTTTTTTTCGACAGACTGCTTTACAAGGCTGATCCTCCCTCATATCAAACTGGGGCAAAACACATGATAAACAATTAGGTAAGAATTGCAGAAACTACCTATAAACCCTTCATAAAATTCTACTTGTTGCCAACAGCAAGTAAATTACGCTAAGAAAGGTAACAGATGCTCACGGTGTAGATGGAATTCTCTATGCGGTCACCACGTAGCACCTCCCCCAAATTTTCAGCACTGTTAACAATCTTGGATGGCTTACAGTAGTTTAAGTAGTAATAATCATATGGAAGTTGTGTCTTTGTAGATGACAATTTGTTCACTTTTACAGAAAGGGGATTGCCCTGTTCAGAATCAGAAAAAAGGACAGTTTAAGACACAATATTACAAACAATAAAGGACATGAAACCATTACAAAAAATATCTTCACCATAATTCAGAATTGGACAATAATAATCTGAATATACCCTCCACATGCCCCCTGCCCCCAAAATCAGAAAAGGGAAAAAATGTTTCAAGCAAAGTAATATGTGACCTTGAGGAAAATGCAAGTCTATTAGTGCAATGCAAATCAGCACTGACATATTTACCAACTTTAAATTGTACAAACAGATATCCCAAGCACCATGTGACTTTTCCATTCCATGCATATGCTCTTATATTTTCAAGCCTATAGTCAGTGATCCCTTGGAACTTGAAGAACTATTGTAATCTCTTCATAGTTTTTGATAAAAGGAAATAAGGTGAAAGCGATCACATCCTTAACTTTAAAAGATATTATGAAACACAAAAAGTAAGATCTAGACAAAGAATGAAGTAGCTTTTATTTCCTCATATCGGTGATCATTACCATTGCAACTGAGAGCTCTATCACCCCCTCTCATGACCCCACACCAAATGCCCCCCTAAGATCAAAATGATAAGCTATAAGCAATCAAGAATAATCATGCATCAGAGTAAACTAGTATTATGAATCCAAAGCTAAATTCCTTTAGGAGTTGCTATTCACGTTGCACAATCAGGAGACATGGTGCTTATTTGGGCATCATACAATATGGAAGCCAAATATGAAGATTGAGCTAGCATAATAATTATTGATTTAAACATAAACTTCTTGAAAGAAAGTGTGGTTCTAAGCCAAGATAAGTTAATTCAGATTCATATTTTGCAAAAGGCAATAGATCTCTCATTCATGCTTATACTTTCCTCTTCTTACTTGCATTGTTAATTTAAAAAAAAAAAACTGATACAGTAGCAAAATCTCTTGCCAAAAAACATTACAAGTGGGCAATCTGCCTTACATTTATAATACTCCATCATTTGTTAAACAATATATGATTCTCTCAGCATTAAGATTCCAAAAATAACAAATAGGGTTAGCAAATATTGATTTTCTCTGTAATTTCACTTTAATCTTTAAAAAAAAAAAAAAACTCAGGCATACTCAACTGAATAATCTATTTTCAGCTTACACTATTACTAGTCCACCATTTTAGAATCGAAATCCAGAACAAGCAAGGCAATTACCACTAAAACAAAAATCAAATAAAAAAAATCAAAACCCAAAAGGAGACAGAACAGAACTACAGATCTAAAAGAATGAAACAGTAACACATCAGATCAAACCATTAAAACCCTAGATCCAACCCCTATCTCCATCAACAAAAACAAAACTCAACCAGAAATCAACAAAAACATTAAAGATAAGACGAGCAAAGATAAACCCCGAGAGAGAGAGAGAGAGAGAGAGAGAGAAAGAGGGTACCATTTGGAAATCGCGCGGGGCGACACCAGGGAGGTAGAAGGAGTGAGCAGTGGATAGCAGCAGCAGAAAAGCGAAGAAGAGAGTTTTCCTCTTCGTTCCCATCTTCTCCTCTTCTTTCTTCTTCGATTGGTCTGGTCACTGCTTCTAGAGAGATTGGGAAAAAGAAAGAGAGGGAGAGACAGAGAAAGAGAAAGACAGAGAGAGAAGAGTTGAAAGAGTTGGGATGGATAATATAAGCCTTTGGAAAATGGTCAGGGAAGCAAGCAGAGTACTCTACTAAACTACACAGAGCTTCTGCCTATTAGTTTTTTTTTTTCGTTTTCTTATTTTGGGTTTTGCGAACCCGACATTTTATATATTTATTTTTAAGTTTTAAGTTTAACCCTCCAACAAAAAAAAAAAAAAGGACAAGCTTTCAATTTTCAATTAGAAAACTTGATAATTACCAATTTCTTTTCTTTTTTGCCTGACTGTTACTTTTTTTTTTTATTTCCTTAGTCAAAATAATTTGGTCTAGATTATAGTATGCTTTAATCCTGCAAGGAAATGAAATCTCTTAACTTTGATTATTCTTCATTTTTTAACAATATTTTGAAGCTAAGCATGCAATGATTTTGCCATGTTTTATCGGCAAGACAATGATGCGTGTCTTTTAACTCAAGTCCTTTGTTATCATTTTTAAGAAATTTATTATTGTAAATTTTTTTAGTAGCCCGTGAATTTATTTTCATGAGAATAGTAATATGTACTTTGTAATCATATATAAAGTAATAATAATAATATTACTTGACTAAATTAAATAAAATTAAAATATCTTATATTCAAATTTGAATAATAAAATTATTATTAATTCAAGTAAATTTTGAATAGTGAAGTTCAAATATTCATTAATTATTTAATTTATTTTTAAAAAACTAATTTTAATTAATTAATTTTTAATTAATACATATATATATATATATATATTAATTTTATGTTTAATAGATAATAACAAAAATATTCAAATACAAATTCGAATAACAATTTTAAAATTTAATCAAACATTTAAAAAACTCAAATATCCTATCTAAAAATAACTAAAAAAATATTAAATATCCTAATCATTGACATCTTTATTCATGGCGTGACCCTTTAAGTAGCTGGAGAAATGGTTTCCTAATTCATGATATGCCGCTCTCCTAAAATATTAGAATGGACGAGTAAACAAACGATTAAAAAAAATGATCAGAGGCATTTTATACTTCTAAAGTTGGGAGCGCTTAAATTCCCTTCAAAACCCAGCAACGATGAAATTCCCATTCGAGAACTGGAATTGAAGCGAACAGTGGTCCATATATATATCCTTGCATACGTTTTTCAGCAGTGTAAGCCCAGCCAACCGTGGGCCATCACCGCTTTCAAGTTCCAACAATCCTCCCTAGGAAAAGCACCGCCTTAAATGTACACCTATCAAACTCCATACCTAAAACCCACGTTCAATTCAAACATTGAATCATTAATTAATGCATAATTTTTTTATTTAAAAAAATAAAATTCGAATCTCTTTCCTTCAAATAAAAAAAAAAAAAACCCTCTATAACTAAAACCCTTGCTATCAGCACTAGTTAAAATTCATACTATTCAAACTTGTAAATTGAGTATGGTGTTGATCATAGAAAGATGTTAACACGTGTCATTAGAACAATCATTAACATTGAAAAACGAAGAGAAAAAGTAGGTGACAAGCAAGGTTTAAGAGGGCCTACCAACCAACCAAGTATTATCCATTACCATTCGTACCTCAAATTTGTTTTCCCTACACAAGAAAGGATGGTTCTCAAGCAACAGATCTAGTTTCAGAAACTTAGGACTAAAGAACATCGAGCTTCACTAATTTTTTTCACATGCCAGGATGTGAGATTTAAACTTGTCCAGCTCAGCTAGGACCTCCTCCGCAGGACGATAAATCAAATCAATCATCCGCCACATCTGCACCAAAACATCACTTGGTTCAGTCACGTTTGTATGTTTTAAGCATCCAAATTTTTTCTCTTCTTTAGGAGGGAAGCATCAGATCTCTACAGTGGTTATATAAAACAATATAAATCTATCTATGACTAGGACTCCATTTAATTTGTACCTTTCTACTATATCTCCAATAAGGGCCACGTCCTATATGGACAAAGTAGTGCCATTGCACCAACCTGTTCCATATGATGCAGCATATTGTACATGGTGTTGGGGCAAAGGAGGTGATGAGATACTAAATACTAAATCTTTACTGTAAATTACGCTGCTGAGCTCCAGTTTCAATAATTTTCCCATGTTAGTATATCTTAATCCGTCGGTAGCAAAACAGAACACAAAGAAACAAGTAATAAAAGATTGAAGAACCACCTAAAGCCGCAATAATGTAATAGCGAAAGTCCATTTGTAAATATTAAACGGAAATAAGTTTAATTACCTGTAGAGTACCACCACCATTAGTGCTTTCACAATCATCCGACACACTGACAATTGTCCATGGATCAGATGCATTCCAGTGAAAGTCAACAACCTTGTCTCTGTACACATATATACAACTTAATCACCCAATGTTGAAATGTTTCTTTTAAAAGATTACGTTGACAGCAGAGTTCACTGTTCAAAGACTATGCAAGTTTACCATCTTCAAATGAACCACAGGAAATTAAGACTGACGATTCCAATACACCATCTAAAATTTAAAATTGTACATTATGGGGGGAGGGGATCATACAAAGGCATAATTCCCGTTTTTTATCATCATACACATAAAAATCTAACCTATTTGTTAAGTGCAACAAGAAACACGAAAAGGCATTGAAACACTAGAACATAATCAACAGGCCATCTGGTAAAAATATTTGTATGCAGCATACAGATGTCCCCTATGGCATATCTCAAACATAGATACATTAGAAATATCAGGATTTCCAGAGAGTGATTCTTAACTTAGGAAAGAATATAGAGCTCTATACCTATGCCCAGCATGCTGAAAGAATAAGCCAGGAGGAGCATTTGCTGCCCTGGATCCAGCAGTATCTTGCTTTTTCCCAATCTGAAAAACAACTTTGTCATACATGCAGTAGCAGAAATATATATATCAAAAGATTTTCCAACTAGATTTCTTGATTCTTCAGTTTCTTAGCTCTAATCTGTCCTATTTTCTATAAAATGAGAGAAAGAGAGGAAGAGCACAGTTGTCTTGAAGAAGTGTTTAACTTCACACCTTCTCATGATCCCAGATATTTAATATCCCATCCTCAGCAGAACTTCCAAAGACTGATGACTTGTCTGGGGACCACTGCAAAGACAAGAATATTTTTGTCATAACATGAACATCTAAAAGCATTCCCTTTTATTAATACATAACAGAGAACATTTGAGATTTGGAGCTAAGCAAGTCTGCTAGAAAGTTTCCTTGGCACCTGTACACAAAGGACAGCAGCACTGTGACCCTCAAATTTATGAACAGGTGATCCAATTCCACCCGAAGTGAGGTTTCGACGGTCAAACATGTGAACAGTATTATCAGCAGACCTAATAAATGCAGACTAAATTAAAAGCCAATGATATATACATATACATATATACATACATATACATATATACATATATATACATATACATATACATATACATACATATATATATATACATATACATATACATATATATACATATACATACATATATATATATATATATATATATATATATATAGTGGTTCATAAAGATACGGGATGTAAAATGTAAAAGTTGACCAGAACATCCCACATTGCGACCTAATAGAGAATACAAGTGTAATGTCTAAGAGAACTATATACCCTGTCAAAATGAGATTTACATCATGAGGATTCCAATCAACACAATGAAGATCAGCATTATGAGCTTTCTCAACCTGCTCATACCCCCAAAGAAAAAAAGAAACAATTTATAAGAAAGAAAAAACTACAACCATCTACAAGGAAATTTCAAATTGTCAAAGAAGTATTGAGACTTTGAGAAGAATGCAGGAGAAGTGCACAAGACAGCAAACAAAAAGGCAATGCGATAAAGAGGATATTTGAAGAGAACATAAATAATGATTTTAAGATGTAGATATTTGTGCATCAAACCGTGTATAACATGCATTTTCCTTTCCTCTATACTGCACTACTTTAAAATTTAAAAAAATGCTAAATGTACCCCTTTACCACAAGCAATGCCTAGCAACCCTTGGTGGCAGCCTTCACTAGGACCAAAACACCATTCCCTTCACTGTTACTGACATATTTGGTAAACAGCAGTCCTCACCACTCGAAGGGGCTTTTTGTCCAGTAATCAAGATGGCAAGGGTTTGAAGATATAGCCACTGAACATTTAAGCATGATAAAGAATGACATCTATAAGGCTATAACACATCATGGGTCACTAATATCCAGTGGCGGAGGCAGAGGGGTGGCAGAGGTGGCGGCAGCCACCCCTCAGTTTTTTTTTTTTTTAATGTGTATAAAATAGCAAATGTATAGCTTTGCCACCCCCTAAACTTATAAAACATATTGGTTTGGAATAGTGGTAAGTCTTTTTGCTAAATTTTAAAGGAGTTAGGCTCAGTCCCTTCTAAGCCTAAATTTTAGAAATTTTTCTTTCACTTTTTTTAGAATTATTTTTTATCCTTTTTTTCTTTTTTCCTTTTCTTTTTTTTCTTGGGTTCAAAGCTTGTTTTCTCTTTTTTTTTTTCTTTTCGTTCTAGAATTATTTAAGAAAAAGATTACCAACACCATTGACATGGATTTAGTTTTTTTTTTCTATTTTACTTCTTTTTTTTCTTAAGGTTTAAAACTTATATGTAAATTGTTAATGAAATTTTATGTTATAATTTAATTTTTTTCAAAAATGATTAATGACATCATTGACCCGATCCATGACCTTGATTGCTCTTTAGCCACCCCTCGTACAAAATCTTGGATCCGCCACTGCTAATATCCACTAAAAGTTTTCTCATCAAAGGCAGACCGCTGATGTGATTTATACAAAGAAGAATTCAAACCTTGACAGCTGGAGTGACGCCGGCTCTTGCATCCCATAATATAAGACAAGAATCATCACCTACACTGCAGAATTCCTGAGTGCTAAACACAAGTAAATCAGAGAAAGGACTCCTCGTAAATTTTTTGTATAGTTAAAAGGATGCAGGAAAGATCTACAGATGACATCGAATAAACTTTAGGTAATAAATTTTTGAAAAAAATGACACATCTTGCATCGACAACTGCGTCACGTAAATCATGAAGTAACAATAATTCAAACCATGACAGTGATCAAGCCAGTTACCTCGACGGGCAGAATTGTACATCTTCAACAGTATCCTCATGGCCCTGGTAGATACCTCGTGGCCCAATGACAGGGCCATCCACAGGTTTATCATTATTCCCACCACCCTTAGAGGCATGTTTTGTACTTGTGCCAGTAGATCCTGGAGACTTTGTGGGCCCTGGCTCCATGGCAAGAGTAGAGATCTGATCATGAATGCTCCACAAAACCACTGACTTGTCCTTGCCTGCCAGTAACTCTCCTTGGTCAGAAGGATTATTTGAGATGAAAACCAAAATGTAACAGACAAAGAGGAAAATAATTGATTAAGTTTCCAGCACATGGAACAATAGTATATTATTTAAATTTTCCAGAAGGAGTCCTGCATGCAGGCATCCATTAAAGAATATACCTATAGTGCCAACTTTTTCCAGTTTCTCCAAGGTAATTGGAATAAGCTGACTGTATTGCAAACGTACAAGCTGCATGTATACTCCATTTGCCTCAAGAAGTTTAAAAATCAGACAAAACCAATAGAACATAAGACAGACTGTCTGACCATCCACTTTGGAAGGGAGAAAAAAACAATCCCTCATGATGGTAGTGCCCCTCAACGAACCAACACATAATAAGAATTGACTACTGGAGTGCCACAATTCACTATACCAAAAACTACACTTCAAGTCGATAACATGTTTCCAAAGACTCTGAGTAAAATCACCACAATTACCACAAGACTAAGCCTTGGTTTAAGACCATAAGCTGTCTCACCCCAATGGCCACCAAAAGCTAAGAGACAGCAAAAGTCATATTGTCAATCACATATCCAGAGAAGAAAATGCATTAAATATACCCGGTAAATATTATGTTTATATCCAATTTAACAAGCATATTTCTAAAAGTTCTTTTTTCTGGAAAAGCATATTATTTTTAAAAGTCAAAAGAAAAATCTTGTTTCATTACAGTAGCAGTTGCATCAAAGATAGTTTCTTATTTTGACAAATACTGTAAGAAGAATAAATGTGAACATATGACAACTACATCACTCAGTAATACTTGAATAATAATAGTAAATATGCAGAGCAACATGCATATGCACCCTATGTTATCTAACTATGGCCTAGCCAAGAATTACGTTATACAAAGATTTTAAAAGTCCATGAATGTAAGAAAATGATTCCAACCTCCAGATAGCACAAAGGGTTCAGTTGGGCACATAGCAAGAGCAAATTCAGCATCATCCTGATGTCCAGTCAATATCTGTAAGATAGTAGATTCTAAGTTAAAGACAACCTGATGACAAGAACATGAAATGAAATTTCCATCTAGCAGAAGCTACTATTATAATTTTCTGAAGGTCTGTAAGTAAAAGTTTTAATGTAATTTATGCAATCATGAAATGTGCAGATATTTTTTCTTTTTGGATAATTAAACAAGCAGATTGGCTTGATTGTTACGGGTAAGTATACAGATATAGTCACAAAATTTTCAAATGAAAATTAAAGACAAAAAGGCATTGATAAAAATATCAAAAACTTAATTCCCTTCAGCACACACCAGATCTGGGCGAGAATCTGTAGCTCCCAGCACAGCATGACGATTTGGTTGGGCCTCTAAATCCCAAATGAGGACCTATGTCGAAAATTCAAACTACTCAGTCCACATTGAGCATCAATGGCTTATACGTTTCAAATACAACAAAAACAAACATAAGTTAGACATCTTTGCATCCTTAGTTTTCTTTATCTGAAAGAGAAAGACGAAAGTAATAAATGCTTACATCAGGACTATCAGTGTGTGTTGCCACTATCTTGCTGTTCTGTGGAAGTTCTCTGATTCTATTCACCTGCAAAATGACAATCATAGCATGCTAAATGACTCCAACAGATTCCTTCAAAATTCCATTGGAGTTACAAGAAAGTTTCATCATTTAGAGAATCATAAAGAAAGGTTTCATATAACTTAATAGATAAATGACTTTCTCCTGTGTATTAAGTTATATCAGAAGTTCTTTGAATAAACCCTGTCCTTTCTAGAAAGCAATCTATTTTTTCTCCATTTTTATTTCAGTAATTAAAAACTACTCCATGGAGGCACCATCTTAATGAAAACTTAGTTTTTATCAGATCAATAAACTACCAGAGCAACTAATTAGTTAAGTTTAAAACAAGGGGAGAATGGGAGTCACAAATACCTCGCCAGGGTGTATAATAGTTTTATATTTCTTCACAAAGGGAGAGCGTGCTTCTTCATTGAACTGCAAATCAAGCAAGAAACGAGTACCACAGCAATTCCAATAATTTAGACAAAATCCAGATAAAAATTTTGATTATAAAGGAAAGCATATGAGCTAAATAGGGAAAAAGGAAATAGTATTATAAATCATATCACCTGAGAAATGTGCTCTGCAGCTGCAACCCTAGGTTTAACAACCTCACAGTTCGCTATTACAAGTGTGTTTGGAACACTTCCATCAGTCTGGTTTTAGACACAAATGAAACTTGAGCAACCAGGATGAATCAAAAAACAAGCAAAAGAATGTCGAGAGTCAATCAGAACAAACGACCGTTCTCTAAAGTAGATTGGTATGTATAAAGCCAAATAAAAAAACACCATAAGTTCACACTTCTTTCTCACGCATGGAAAAATTTCAAAAACACAATAATGTTTTATGTCTGCAGCTTTACCCGTTGTGAAGGCCAACGTGGAAGTAAGTTACCAGGCTCACTCAAATCCAACAGCAAGAAGAAGCAAAACAAAAATTAATGGGGTTTCCCAGTAAACTCCTCTCATTTACTAGAATTAATGTACAAAGAGCAACTCAATAACCACCTTCGAATAACAAGTTTCCCGTTCAAATGTAGCACTAAGGGTAACTGCCTTTTTCTTCTGTTAGATATAAACATAGTAGTAGAACAATAAGGATCCAATTTCAAATTCTTCCACAAACAGCGACTTGCCTGTTCTGAAAGGTAAAGACGCTGGCGATTCTTGTAAGTAGCTTGCTCTAGTTGCGGGCCCCACCTAAAATCAGAAAACTACAAAATATAACTGCCACTCCTTTTCCAGTTTGATGGTTGAAACTCTGTAACTTAAAAGAGTTGCATATTCATCGCCATTTTCCATACACAAAAAATTACTAATTATAACAGTATCAAATTTAATAAAAAAGACATTAAATGCGCCTGAAAAAAACCAAAAACAGAAATATAAAATCCAAAACAACAGCAAACATTTGGTACATTGCAAAAATTATTTATTTTCCCTTTTAGCTCTTTCCTTCATTTTCTCAGAAACCAAACACATTATCAAAAATTCTTAAAGTCGAAGCCCTAGAGAGGCGGGAGAGAGAGAGAGAGAGAGAGAGAGAGAGAGTGTGTGAGTGTGTGTGTATACGGACCGGCAAGAGAGAGAAGGCCAAACGAGGTTGTGATTAGCGAGCCAATCGTAGAGGACAGGCACCAGAGACTTCCATTGAGTGTATCTCTCCTCCACTGATCTCCCTTTCTCAGCCTCCATTTTTTTCCCTACCCTTTCCCTTCTTCTAGTTTCTCTCTCCTCCCTCTCTTTGTTTTTCTTTTTGCCTTTGTTTTCTTTATGTCTAATAAATTTTCCCGCCTCCGCCGATTTTCTTGGGTTTTGCATAGAGTTGAGTCGCGTTCCCGTGTCCCCGTGAGGAGAGACCTGTCATTATGGACTCGTTTTGATTCAGCCGTACTGATCAACTAGCCATGGTACGGCAGACAAGAAAAATAGGTAATATTTTGAATTTAATTTTTATATTATAGAATATATATGTATACATTATCCTGATAAAAAGACGAAAATTTTATTTTTAAAACATTTTATGTATAATTCAAATAACAGAAAATATTTTTAACTGTTTATTTAAATAATTTAAAATATTAAATTTTTTTATAACATATTTTACACAAAAAATTTTACTTAATAAATTATTTTTTAATTACCCAGCGAACCCTTAGTATAATTATAACACTCTCCAATAAATTTAAGGTGGTATGGAATATGAGTTTTTAGCAATGATATTAGTAATTTGATTTGAAGAAAACATGAAAGTAAAATGAAGAGTCCCTCGAGTGACATGATGATGTACAAAATAATAATTAATTTTAATATATTTGGTGTGCTCATGAAACACATGATTTGTAAGCAATTTGGACAGCTCTCTGAACATCAATGTGAAGGGCAATGACAGAAGATTGGGCGATGCATGTATCCTCCAATATTAAACAAAACCAAAGTCATTTTGAAGTAGCATATGTAAAAGCATGATATTCAGACTCAATGCTAGAATGGGTAGGTATAGCGTACTTCTTACTTCAAAATAATGTGAGAAACATCCAAAAGAAATAATACTTGGTGGTTGAGGGAGGATTTGCAAGATAACTAAAAAAATGAGATGTATAGAAAGCAATTATAAGTCGACCGACTAAATGAAAGACATTAATAATATCAAGCAAGCCACTTTGAGATAGACTGGACTCTCAAATAATGGACGAAATAAAGTAACATTTGTAAAAGGAATATTGTCATTTTGAATAAGTTTAATATTAGGGTGACATTTGGTATTTTACAATTAAATATGATTATAAGTAATGTAATTACAATTAATATGATTGAGAGAAGATAACATTGTAATATTTGGTATATAAATAAAGTAATAATTAAAATATAAGACAAACAATATTACAACATTTAGTTTATAAGTACTTAACTAAGAATATAATATAAATTTATAAAATTACTTTTATTTATTAAAATATAAGTTTAACATACTTACATTTTTTATTATTAATTTTTATATAATATTATATATATTTTTAATGTCATATATTATTTATTTTCATACTTAATATAATTATTTATGTTATATATTTTATTTTAAAAATAATATAAATTTTATTAACAGTTATCATCCATCATCAAATAAAAAATACTACGAAAAGTAACAAGGAGATATTTTTTGAAATTTATATATATAAAAAAATTATAATATTTTTAAAATATTTTTAATAAAGTAATAAAATAAAAATATTTTTAATAATATTACGAAATGTAATATAATATAATTACATCGTAATCAGTGATTTGTTGAATTTAATTGAGTACGCTACAAAGAATGTATGTGCCCTCATTCCCCTTGATTCCGATGAGTTTTTGCTATTAGTATTAATTAATTATTATTATTTAAAGAGTCATTCGTTGGTGGGAAGAAAAAGAGCAAATGAAACGGTGCCGTCTTTATAGCGGCGCTAAGCGCCTAGACCAAAATTAAAGATCCAAATGTTCATTTCAAAATTCAATCGACCAAACCGTTGTTAAAAGAGCAGGGAAAAAGGTGATGGAAATCGAAGGAGCAAATGGTTCAAAATTGGCGCTAAAGTATGGTTTCAAGACCGTATTCGGAAGAGGCTCAGGGTTCAACACCAGCGACCGGACCGTGTCTCGCCATCACGTTTTACTTGAGCTCGGAACTCCGGTAGACAAAAAAGGCGAGACCCAAAAGGAGCCTAGGGTTTCATTCGAAGTTACAGGCAAGAACCCGGTTTGGGTACGTAGCAGAAAAAACGGAGCGATTAAGGTTTTTAAAAATTCCGACAAAGATGAGCTGGCAGATGGCGATTGGCTCTGCGTTTCGAGTCGAATCCCTGTTTGGTTTGTCTTGAAGAAGAGTGAAGAAAATGGAAAAGAAGAAGAAGGAGATTTAGGGAGTGAGAGTGGAGCAGAGATTGTTGATATAGAAGATATTGACCCTGTTAAAGGTAAGAATGACTTTTTCTTTGTTAAGTTCGTTAGATTTAGTTTGAGTTCGATCACTGAGAAAAGAAAATCCAGGAAGATTAATTTTAATCATCTTTCATTTGAACTGTTTATAACTTTCATATTTGGCAAATTTATTTTTTCTAGTTGTATAATAAAGTGGTAAATGCAGAATTTGGCTTTCTCGTAATGGGGCATGAGTTTGATCAATATCCGAATGAAAGCATCCGTAATATAAAGAATTGGGACTGGTTCCTTGAGGAATCCGGAAAAGATAGTGAGGATGATGATGAAGCTGGTGGAGAAAGGAGGAGGGGACGTAAGGGGAGCAAGAGAAGGAAAGGAGACAATGATGACGACTGGACTGGTGAGAGTGAGGATGATAAGGATGTTAACGCGAAAGGAAGAAAGGTTCAGAGAGCAGTTTATTCTACGAGATCAAAGGAACGTGACAAATCAAAGAAGGATAGTGGTGGAAAAAATAGAAGTTCTGTGCGGAAGAAATCTGTTTCTGCAGGGGAAGGAAACGGTGCAGATGAAGATGATGAAACACTTGGAGGGTTTATTGTGGAGGATGATGATGCAGAATTAGAAGAAGAAAGCGAATTGGATGAAGAAGAGGAGGAAGATTTTGATGATGAAGATGAGGACAACGAGGATGATGAGTAAGTAGACAGCTTTCCCATTTAACCTGTTTTAACTAGCATGACATCCAAGTTAAGAGTGGCTGTCTTGTCTGCAAACATGGGGTGAAGAACAATGAGTATGCAACAAGTGTTGTAGTTTATTTCTTGAATCTTTTGTAAGGCTAATTTCAATGAGTTATATATATATATATATATATATTTTTTTTTTTGTGATATATATAGTCCATAGGCTATTCGGTTTGTTTCTTTTAGTAGTTACCTGATGAATGCTATGAGCTGCATCCGAGGAATATGCCTTAAAGGCTTTGACAAAGGAGGTGAAGATGCCTCAGCTTTTTTGGCAACTTGCATATTTCTGATGTAGAAATGCTTGCTAATCTCATTTCCGGGAAGGAATATCTGTCGGGGGCATTCAAATTTCAAACTGCTATGAAACTTAAAACCTTGTGATCTGTTTGGGTTAGGATGGCATGGGAATTGGGAAGTGGAAAGCATAGAAACACTTCATTTCAGTTTTATTCAAGACCAGAAAGAAAGAAACCGCATCGTCATTCTTCTTCTTGGCACTACTGTATAAAAGCCATTCATTGAATTATCCCAAAACTAATTTTAAGTACAAATTTATCGAAATTTTTAATGAAATAATACATGCTATTTCTATTTATTATTTTTACCTTGTAAAAGCCAAATTTCCAAATAAACAAATAAAACAAAAGGGTGGTTGAAAAGTAGTAATACAAAGAAAGCATTACAAGCGTCATTTCAGATTTCAAATTTCAAATTTCAAAGAGTCTTGATAAATATAGTTAGTACGAATCTCCACACATTTCACTGATGGTAGTAGATATCTCCAGTAATTTCATTAATTGATCTGTTATTATGGATTTATGGTAATGTCAGTTCAATCCTACAAAATAAAATGAAACTATATCTTACTTTCTATCTTGTTCTCCCTAAATCTATTTTCTTCAAATTTATTTATAAAAAAGGCGGCAAATTAGCCGTTTAATCTTGTCATCAGCAAAACAGTCAGTTCAGGTGGTTTTTGTGGGTCCAACTGACATATCCACTTCCTTGTTAAGTAGGACGTTCCTCAACCGCGCGTGACATTCAATTACCACCCTCAGTCAGTGTCTCTGGGACTCCCTCACTTTACTCTCCATTAAAATAACGATTCCTATCACTCATTCTCACCCCCTCTTTTTCCTCTCCCCTTGCCGAGTTTCCTTTGTCTTTCCCTTTCCTTTTCCTTTTCTCGCTTCCAAAACAGCCATTTTACGCCAGAAAATGAGTAACGACAACGCAGATAACGTCGACGTGTCTGACCTCCGCGCGGCCCTCCCGGCTGCTGCTGCCGGTATCCCACCTTAAACCCTTACGTTCTTCCTGTCTCGCTTTTGTTAAAATGGCGTGTGGAATAATCCTTTTGATTATCTTTTACCTATTTTGCAGTTTTTTTATGAGTTCGCTTGTGATTTTATTTGAAATCAGTGTCTGATTAATCAGTATTTGAGATTATCTGAAGTTTCTTGATCATCTCATTGTTTTGTCTCTAGCTCTTAGCGCAGAAGATCGCGCCGGGCTTGTTAATGCGCTTAAGGCAAGTGATTCTTGTTATTTATAATGCTTCTGCTTTTCTATTTTGATGTCAAAATGGAATGGAAATCTTTTTTAGAATAGAAACAAACATATGAAAGCAATGCTTAGCTTGTATTATTTAGAAGCGGTCTTAAAGTTTTGAGCACTGATCGCTCACCATTCATATACATAGTTTTGAGGATGGTATGTGAACTGTGAAGTTGTGTTATTATTACGATGTGATTTAGATTTGTGTGTTTTCCCCTCTTTTCTTGGCTATTTTTGCAGAATAAGCTTCAAAGTTTAGCGGGACAACATAATGATATTCTAGAAACTCTATCACCAAATGTCAGAAAGCGTGTGGAGGTTCTCAGAGAGACTCAGGTTTGTGTCCTTTTCAAATTCTCTTCTTCTTTTTCTTCCTGTTTTGTTGTTTGACTCCATGCACGTGTGTGTATTGTACATCTAATTACATGCTCCTTGTTGGCAATTTGAGTGATGTGATTCAACATGCCAATTCATGCTTTTCCCCAATCAAGATTGCTAGCTTCTCAAAGTTGTTATATTGGTCTTTACTTAGAGAAACTCACCGTCATTCTTTCGAGTGGGAGTTGGCAATTTGTGGTTTGTCAATTTGTTGCCTTGCGAATAAACTTTTGCTCTGTAAAAGTAACTTGTGCTAATGAGTATGCTGTGCTTGTTTGAGGATAATTTATTGGAATGCTGATTGATGTTTGAATAAGTTACATGGATCACTTTTCAATTGTGGTTGCTTTGATTGTTTGATTTCTAAGTCACAACAGTTTGACATTCAGGTATAAACGTTCTGTTGTTTGGTTTCTCTGGCTGTTGTTCTCAAAATTGCTTGTTTTCAACTAGTTAATATGTTGAGTTACTCAGAGAGACCTTACTTACATCTCCTTAAATACTGGTTTTATGAATACCTGAACAGTTGATAGGAATTACGGCTCATGCACATCATGTATAACTATAATGTTCATAGTGTTTTCAAGCTTAGCTCTTATTTTTTTCTTTGGTTCCTTTAGTATCAACTTTCCTTGAACTCAAAACCAGATTTCCTTGTGTGACTTTTCTATTTACCATATTACTGATGGTGGGATTTAAGATGATTTTTCACTTGGTCTTTAACGCTTACAGTGATGGGATTTGGCTGAAGAATGGTGATGTTAAACATAATTGGAGTTTGACACTCTTGCTCCTGAAATTAGTTGGAGTATTGGACTATGACTTTGTTTGGTTTTATAAGAAGAATACTGTCACACACATTCAATTTGCAGAGTGAACATGATGAGCTGGAGAAGAAGTTTTTTGAGGAGAGAGCTGCATTGGAGGCTAAATATGAGAAATTTTATGAACCGCTTTATACTAAGGTCTGTAGGGACTATTTTTTGGGATGTTAATGTTTCATTATTTCATATCTCAACCTTGGTATATTATGATGTTTCTTGTTTCATGAGGCTTGATTTATTCACATGCATATTTCTTCTGGTATTGCTTGGCTGATTGTGTTAGCCTTCCTCTTTATCTTCATTCTTTCTTCTTTTTCAATAATAATAATAATAAAAAAGCAGAGATATGAAATTGTGAATGGAGTATTGAAAGTTGAAGGAGAAACAAATGAAGCTGTAATCGACGGAGGAGGGAATAAAAGTGCAGAAGGTATTGGAGTTTGGTTATCTCATGCAATATTTCTGAAATTGTATCAATGCATTATTCCTGAGCTTGGGTTGATGTAATCTTAAATGCAGAAAAAGGAGTGCCTGACTTTTGGCTCACTGCAATGAAAAGTAATGAAATGTTGGCTGACAAAGTATGTGAATTGTATAAGCCTTTGTCTAAGGAGTTTTATCTTTGGTTTTGGAAAATGTATGTTGTGATATATTCTTTTCTGGCATAGATTTCAGAACGGGATGAAGGGGCTCTCAAATATCTTAAAGATATCAAGTGGGGTAGAATCAATGATCCTAAGGGTTTCAAGCTGGAATTTTTCTTTGATTCTAATCCTTATTTTAAGAACTCTGTCCTGGCAAAAACATATCATGTGGTTGATGATGAAAATGAGCCCATTTTGGAGAAAGCAATTGGGTAAGTTAATGTATGCTGCTGTACTGAGAACATTTTACATCACCCCTTCTATAAATATCTTATAACATTGGGTAATTTGTAGAACGAAGATAGAATGGTATCCTGGAAAATGCCTAACACAGAAGGTCCTGAAAAAGAAGCCAAAAAAAGGATCGAAGATCGTTAAGCCCATCACAAAAACTGAAAATTGTAACAGTTTCTTCAACTTCTTCAACCCTCCGCAGATTCCTGATGATGATGATGATATTGATGATGAGCTTGTAAGTTCAGCATTTTCTTTTGAAATAAGAAGCCAAGGAAAATTCAATAATTGTATGGATTATTTTTCTTAGTTCCTTTGATGTATCTATCAACAGGCTGAAGAACTTCAAGATCGGATGGAGCATGACTATAACATTGGGTGAGGTTCTGGTATCTCTCTTCATTAGATATAATAAGAAGACTGATTTATTTGTTTATTACCTTGCCAGGGTAAGGTCATTGTGGCATTAAAAATGTTTTTCATTTAGTACCTTTTTAAGAATAAAATCATTTTGCACTGAGAAGAATTGTCATTGATGCTACGTAAGAAATGAAAATGGGGAAAATTGTAAGTGAGAATTTTCATCGCTATTTCTTGAAATGTGAAGAAACTAGTGCCATAAGTGAAATATGTCATCCTTTCACTTTGCTTGTATGAGATAGGTGTTGGATCTTATCTGTTTTTCATTGCTCAAGTGACATGTTGGAGTGTTGTGTGTAGTTCGACGATTCGGGACAAACTAATTCCTCATGCAGTATCATGGTTTACGGGGGAAGCTGTTCAGGGGAATGAGTATGATGGCTTAGAAGGTGATTTCGATGACAGTGATGACGAAGATGGTGACGATGAAGAGGATGAAGATGGCGACAAGGAAGAAGATGAGGAAGATGAGGAAGAAGAAGGCAAGGGGAAAAAAAAGGTTAATAGCTCATTAACATTTCACTGAACCCATAATCTTGCACTTGAACTTCTGTACTGGCTTGTTTCTGAAATTTCCGTCTATTTATCATTTCGTTTGTTGAAAATTTCCTGCATTCAGTTATTGGGCCTATGATGAGATGGTACTATATGTACACTCTAGACGTGGGCTTTACAAGGCATGTGATGTTTTTGTGATTTGATAACGTCCTCTTTAAATTGCAGAGGAATGGAAGTGCAAAAGCTGGTCGAGGTCAGCAAGGTGAGCTTCCTCCACTGTGCCAGCAACAGTAGTATTTTTGATGCCTTGTTGGTTGCATAAAATTTTGAGTGATCAATATTCTCCCTAATTGTTTGCCCATTGCTTTGGTTTAACTTTTGTTTTAATGTTTTTCTTTTATGGAGTATTTGGTTGGCCATTGCTGTTATTTTGCAGTGGAAACTCTAAACGTATGCACTGTTTAAATTGTAAATGGTCAGTTAATATAGTATTGTGCAACTTTTGTTGAAATCGTTCCACTGTTGTTCTCAGCATTTTCTGATTAGCCTTCGGAAGATTACGAATTTGTTTTTCCATTTTTCAAGTTCTATAATCTCTTAATTTGCTTGGTAATGGAGAATAATTCCCTAGTTGACAGGGATTAGGAGCAAAAGTTAGGAAATAAGAAAGCTTGTTTGATTTATTCATAATAAAAATATTTTAAAAAAGATTCAAGTTAGAAGAATAGATTAGAAACTTTTTCAAAAAAATTTCTAATTAGAAGAATAATTTGCTTTGGAGGCGTCGGTCGACCACTGCCCTTGCCACTATCTTCTATGTTTGAAGACGAAGAGGGTGGAGAAATTTAGAGAGAGCAAGAGAAAGGCAAATGAGGTAAAGTGAAGGAAAAAGTGGAAAAAGAAAAGTTTTCTATGTTAGGGTTAGGTTTTATTATATATCAGGTAGTAATTTCACAAAATTTGCAAGGGTATTTTTGTTCAAATTTTGTTTAATTCATTTCAATCCTTTTGGAATAGTTATTACCGAAGGGGTTGATAATAACTATTTTGACTTCTCTCAAAATGGTCACTCTGTGAACTAAATAAAATTAAAAGAAGAGAATTAAACAAAATCAAAAGCGGAGAACTGAATAGTCATTCTCCATAATTAAACATGTTGCAACTATGGCAACATGGTTAAGCGTTGTAAACCGGGTACTCATGTCGAAGGTATTAAATATAGTTGCGATATTGATAGTTGCTGGATCTTAGACAATCCTTTCTTGATATCATCATCCAAGCTTAGATGATTCGTTAATCCAACCCCATAAGATTTCGCCGATTCTTGGCTGCTGTCTAAACTAGTCTTTGAGGCATAAACTATTCCATAATTTATATCTTAAACCTGAATCACTCTCCACAGCTCCTTTATCTGGAACATGGATACCCTTGGCACCGTCATATGTTCCAATAGTGTCATCTGAGCTGACTTTGAGCACGTGTTTAGCATTAGGACCAATAATTGAACACCATCTTGGCTACGAACAGAAGCAGGGAAAAATCTGGGAACTCCGACACTTCCAGTGTCCTCGTCAGAATGTAAAGGGTGTGTAGCCTGAACCAAATGTGCTTTTGTTTTGTATACAAGTGCTAGTCCCTGATCATTTCCCGTCAGGGCCTGACCAGCCGTGGTTGGGTCTCCAAATGAACTTTGCATTGATTTTGGTCTGGGCTGTGGGTGCCATCAGAGGATCTTTTGGTGACTGGATCCATGCTCTAAAGTGTTGGTCAGTAGTGTGTTTGGACCTGGCCGTCTTTGGAGTCGATTGTGACACTGTAGAGAATGGCCAACCGGTCCAGACCAGCAACCGACCAGATCGTACGGCTAGTGATAGATAGATGGCATGGCGTGATTAATGGGGGTTCAGTTGAGGAGATCCGTATATGTGGAGTGATCCCATGCCTTAAAGCTCCGGACCACACCTTCTGGTCTGTATTGGTATAACAAGTGATAAATTCCTTTGTGAATCATGGGTCCCGCATTGATATGTAATGTATGCCAAATAAACGAACTTTTTTTCTTCTTGCCGAATAACACTACCATGTTAGGCAAATAATTCAAAACTGGCTATCCCAAAAAAAGAGTCAACAGTGCCACCATTTGTCCATTAATCTATGCTCACCACATAAAGGAGGGAGAGAGAAGAAAAAGTTAGAAATACAAACAAGCAGAGCAGCAAGAGACCACAAAATTCACGATGTACATTAATTCATAACAAAAAAAAAAAAAAAGGAACTGAAGGGGTAATGAATACCATAAATCCAATTTTTGAGAGGCAGGAAATGATAGGCACTTGTCTATGGTTGATTTGTAGGAACAGTAGATTCAAGAGTTTTAAGTCCCTCGTGGACATGAGATGAAGCTTTTATCTCCACACAACACCATGGTTAACAAAGTGAGAAAAGAACCAAAAGAGCTGACCATGTTTCCCTTTGTGGGGATGAAAAGAGAAGAGTCTATTTCTTTTTTTCTTTTGGCTATATGCATTCATTCTATATATTTTTCTTTAACTTGAGTTTGAGTTATATGTTTTGAAAGGCAAAAGTCAATTTCTTTAATAAAGACGAAAAGCAAAAGCATATGAGCAAAGAAGCAAGTTGCTATGCATAGTAGAACACGTAAACCAGTAAGCAGGAAATAATCTTCCAACTCTGCAGCAGCAACACAAATTAACTATTTCAAAAGCAGAAAATCCTGAGTTCTAGTTGATTTGGCAAGACCATATGCAATATCATTGATGACCCGAGGCATAGGAGAGAAATCTGCCAACCTGAGAGCTTCAATATGCAAGGTGAATTGCTTCAATCGCGAAGGAGTTCTTTGTGGAAGTTCATAAATGGCAGGATTTCTTTGTTTATTAGAAAGTAATAATGGTAACTTAATTTGTAGGCTTTTTGGAACATCTGTTTTTTGGTCAAGTGGTGATTATTAACATGGAATCAGATGACAGTTTTCTAATATTACACCTAGGCTAAACAAGTATATACTGTAAGATATAGATATGGGTGCTTGCTTCAAATTGATAAATGAAAAAAAAAACCCAACAAATTAACATTCCATGTATATATCAGAACCAGTTTGCAAGAAAGGAGCAACAAGGGCATGTTCAAGCCAGGTTGAATTCTAGCTCTGTAGTCTGCACCTCCCAAGGCATGCTTGGCCTTGTTAATAGCCGCCTAGTCTACAAAAGGATGCTTAGTCGGTTTTCTCTTTACGTGTTCAATGATCGTGCTTGCTTTTCACAAGTCCTTATTCTCAATTTTTTGGAGTGCAATGCACTGTCATTAGCACATTGCTCGTCATCATTAATTAAAGCAGTACTATTCCCCAACAAATATGAGCCATATGTGAAAACTATTGTTTGCCGCCTCGCTTATAGCAGCAGCCATGTAGCTTGAAGGGCCATCATCACCTTTGCCTCGTTTGAGTTTTTGAAATACCACTAGTTCTTTCCTTCTTCCTTCATTTAGTGCATCATCAAAGTTGAACTGCTACACATTTCCATTTGCTGCTGGCTACTCCAGAAGATTAATTCAGCACAATTATTGTAGATAAATCCCTGTCAAATCCACTTAATGCTTGAATTAAATGATAATTGGGTTAAGATGTGTAACACTTATAAATGTTGTATTATACCAATTGGAGGGCATCCAAATCCAATACAATGCAATTGAAATTTGTTTGAATAACTTGATCTACGGTCGAATTATTAGTTTTATTTCATTATCCTAAGAGATGAAATACAAAGCTTAATTGAATCTATAACATATAGCGTAAGGTAATCATAAAAATTGAGCAAAAAAAAAAAAAGGGTAATAATAAAAATGTGAGGTGAATAACATAAATATGTAGTTACAGTAGAAATGGTTTGCTTGGGATAACATCAATGGGTTTCTCTCTAGCTATCTTTTTATTGCAACAATGAATCCATGATTAAAATGTCGTTTGCTATTCTCGGATCTTCATCCTCTGTATCTTTTGACCTAATCTTTCAAATTGAGTTTGGCTTTCTTCATGCTCCAAGCATTCAACTCTGCAATCTTCACGGCCTCGCTCCCATTATTGAAAACGTACAAGTGGGCAGCGTTGTTAATTGCCAAGGTGGGATAAACTCTAGCTGTGATGCAAGCTTTGCCACCTCCACCAAAGCTCTCCACTATGGAATGATCTATCTGCAAAAGAAGGATGATTTGAAGTGTGTAAGAGACAAAAACTTATCCAAAATGAAAGACTCATTTGATCTCAAATTATTTCCAAATCCTGAAACTTTGGGATGGTAAAAGAAAACTTTTTCTCAATGATGTCTGAATTTTTCCACTTGATGATAGTGGGCCTGCTGCCCTACACGCGATGGCTCTTTCGCTATCAACGGAGATACAAGACATACGTAATTGTCAAAAAGAAGCAAAGCTGTGTATGGTGAAGAAATGGAACCAAGTAGCAACTTCTTTTTCTTGAAAAGTTTAACCTCCTAATCTGATCAAATTTTATACGTATGAGAACTAAAATGAAATCCCATCGGTTGGACGAAAGAGTTTAGGTAATTGGATAAGACTGCAAAATGTTCAATTAACCTTTTGGAAAGCTGGATTTCCACATCATGCTCGCTTCTAGTAAAGTTACTGAGCAGGGGTACTTGGTTGACTCTGAACCTTCAAAAAGTAAACTATATTTTTGATTCCATATATTATCTAAATCAACTCACCAAGCTCCTCAATGACAAGTATTGATGCTCAGGGTCCACATCCAGGAAAGCCCCATATGTGGTCTTGTCGTTATCTTCATTTAGGGAGGACCTGTCGACAAAAGCACACAAAGAGCTGAAGAATTTTGTCCTTTTGGGAGAAAATTGAAAAGGTTTGAAGAATTTTAAGTGTGTTAAGGGGAAGACCTGCTTTGGTCGCTGCACATTAGCACCACATATTTGTTCTGGCCTTTGAATATTCTGAAGAACACCGCCGTGTTCTCTTTTAGGCCCTCTGAAGCCAAAACCAGCAACCCGAATGGACCAAGACCACCTTTAACTGACGCACCCTGTTGGCTGCATAGGAGCTGTGGATTGGTCCAGCTTGGTTTCAACACTTCAGCTTTCTCAAAGTCAGTTACCTTAAATGAGATGTCAACGTCTGCCTGCACAAGAGGAATTAAAAAGAATAATCAAATAAGTGGGAGAAGTATGTCAAATTGCCATATGATTTACATGTTGACTCTAAAATTCTTCATGCGCGGGGCACGTAGCAAAAACCCAGTGCCTGGTTTTGCCAGCAATGGATGAATTGCTCATCAATTGATTAAGATAAAGAAGAATAAACAACCAACTTACCTGTGCAGCAGTGACACCGGAAACTTCAATTTCTGATCCTCCCTTGAGCAATTTGCTAGGCAAGCGCAAGTGGTTTGAACGTAGCTTCTGTATTTCCACTATTGGCCATTGTACCAATTGTTTTCCAGATTTGGACAGCCAAAGTTTCCTAGGAATTGCCTGCAAAATGAGACCATAATGGTGATTTGAACAGACTTTGCAGCTGTCAAGAAACAAATCTTCGTGTCTTGATTAAACCATCAAACCAAACTTGCTATTTTCAAGTGTAAATTAAATAGTAATCTAATCAAGTTTTTGACTAGTTAAGGTTGGATTTGGCCCTTTGCTCGGCATCTTATATTTTGGTTGGAACTTTCGACTTAAGTTACTTAATAAACAATCAATAATTAGATGGAAATGTACCTGAACTCCTGCCCATCCTTTCTTAACATCATCATGGACACTTGATGATTCATTAATCCAACCCCATAAGATTCTCCGGTGCTTGGCAGTGTCAAAGAAAGTCTTAGAAGCATAAAATTTGCCATAATCATATCTCAAGCCTGAATCACTCTCCACAGATCCCTTGTCTGGTGTATAGATGTCCTTGACAGTATCATATGAGCCAAGAGTATAATATTCATGCTTGGTATCATCTAAGCTGACCTTAAGCACATGCTTGACAAAAGGACCATTAACAGAAGTATCAACACCATTTTGGCCACGAACTGAAACAGGGAAAAAGTCAGGGCATTCCCACATTCCAGTGTCCTTAGCAGAATGCAGAGGGCTTTGGGCTTGAATCCAGTGGACAAAATCTTCGCTTTTGTAAAGGATAGCAAGGCCCTGGCGATGAATTTTGCTTCCAATGATCAACCTCCATTTCTTGTCAGGGCCTAACCAGGCTGTGGTTGGATCTCTGAATGAACTTGCATTAATCTGATTCTGAGCAGTGGGTTGCATTAAAGGATTTTTTGATGACTTAATCCATTCCCTAAGGTAAGGGTCGGATAAATTCTTGGGCATCGCCAGATTCTGGACTTGCTTGTCTTGGGGGTCAATTCCAGTATACAGAATAGCTGGCTTGCCACCAGGGAGGATTGTGGCTGAACCAGACCAGCAACCATTGATATCAGATGGCTGGGATGGATAGATGGCAGGATCATGAGGGGTCCAATTCACAAGATCTTTTGATGTAGAGTGAGCCCAGACAATGTTGCCCCACACAGCGCCTTTTGGATTGTATTGGTAGAACAGGTGGTAAAGTCCCTTGTAAACCATGGGTCCTGTAAATTAGCAGTAAGTTTAGGCATTTTTGTTATTCAACAATATCATAGAAATCTAGGATTAGAATTCAGCTTGTCTGGTTTCCTTTTTATTTTTTAATCTAAGAATAATTCCCAGAACAAAGGATGTGCTTGAGGACAAAAAATCAAGGAGCAAAAAACAAGAAACAGGAAGAGGAACTTACCATTAGGATCTGTTCATCCAGAGGTAGTCATTTGTCCATTCCAAAGTCAGAGCACATCAAATGATAAGAAAACGAGGAAACAAGAAGACACATAATTAGAGATACAAAAATGAACTTTAGCAGGAGATAATAAAGTTAATACAGATAACATAAGAAAGCAAAGAAAAGCAAAAAAAAAGAAATGGAAAGTTCAAAAGGCACCTGAGAGATTATAATTAGGTGAAGGAATATATACCATTTATCCAATTCTTGGGAGGCTGAAAATGATAGCCAGTTCTGTAAGGTTGATTTGCAGATGCAGTAGATTGGTCAGTTTGAAGGTTCTTGTAAACATGGTGTGAAGCTTCAAGTTCCACAACTCCATGGCCAAACAAGAGAGCAAAGAACAAACAGAAGCCAACGAAAGAGTGAGCCATGTTTAGCATAGCTGGGGATGGATGAGAACTGAAGGCTGAACCTATCAAAGGCGTATATTTATAGGAAGAGAAAATGCTTCCTTTGGCAGGATATGAACAATGAAGTGAATAAAAATGAGAATTCAAAGCTGTCATCAAAGTCTTTGGGTGAGAAACGACACAGAAGTTGCTGACATTTCCACTGCGTTTTCCGTTCAAAGTGAAAAGTCAAGTTGAGACAACAACATTACGTGGAAATTTATTTATCTCTATATTCTTCTCCCCTTTTTGGTTTTCCATTGTTTTATCACTCTCTGCATACTGTATTACAGGTTGACTTTTATTCGTACAAGGAATCAGAGGGTTTGGTTAAAAGGATGCAATTCAAACACATTATCAAATTGGCTAACGCATTATCTAAAACTAGTGAGAAAATAAAATTGAGCTTATGTCGGCCTAAAGGCTGGCTTAGCTTGCTAAATATGATTATACAAATGGAGTAAATTATGGGTTAATCTAATCCTACTGCATAAACGAAAACAACATTATATGAAAATCTAAAGATACTCAAAGTAGCCTTGGCCTGATGCAACTTAGCCATCCCCTCAACTTCAGAAAAATGCAGTTATCAAAAGATTCAAAGCTCTACTCCGGAGTTTAAGCTGATGCTTCCTTAATCGTTGAAGACTTTTTTTATTAGGAAAGTTTATCCAATTTCCAAGTGAAAAAATAAAAAAAAAACTGGAAAAAAACGTGTTGAAATTGGGATCAATTTGCACCTGAAAACTTGGCTAAGCATTAGGTGCATTGAATCCTCCCTTAAAGGATCAATTTACATATTGAAAGATGGTTTGATTCTTACGTTCTTTTCTTCTGTGACTGACAAAGTTAATTTCATACAAAAGAAAAGTAATAGTACTAGCTCTTACTATAAGACTAAACTTAAGTTAATTATTATCATCCAACTTAACTATATTAAATTTAATGATTATGATTTAGCAACAGGTCATATATGTCAGTTAACAAATAACTAGTATTTTATTTTCTTGATAAGGCCTAGTTAACGGACAAAGCACCTAAGTCTTTGGCTTCACTTCTACCAATACCATTGCTTATACATATTGATTTGTTTATGTGCACTTTTGGAATTAATCTGTCAGGTTTTGACTACTAAATATAATTCTATGTTTTGGGTACCGACCATTGAGTTTGTTTTTCCTTCTTTCTTTGCCTAGGATTGCAGTTTTCCCATTGGGTTTTCTAAAGCAAATTTTGCTTCTCGTAGATCTCGAGTCATGAGCTGATAAAAGTCCACCATCCACCCATGGATTCAATTCTTGGGATCTGTCTACGTCTACCCTTCTGCAAGTTATTTATTCTTGGCCAACGGCTCCATAACACGAGATACCCCGCCACAGATAGCTAGTACAATTATTTTTTTTCACTGGCAAATTCAAAACAACATGTACAATTATTTATGATTTATCTATAATATTAATGTCCTACATCTAAGGATGGATAGATATTCATATTCTATATTGCTAGTATATTTATTATTACTTGATACATAGCCTCAACCCCTCTACAAATAAGCCGACCAATTGGATCTTAAATTATGTTAAAAAACAACAAGTATTAAGAACATTATATAGTATATATTATATGTTCAAAAATTTGTAAAGTCCTCAAAAAATAGATTAAAGATATGAGAACGACGAATTAATACTTCTGGATCAATCCAACCGGTAAAAAAAAATGAAAATATTTTGTTAGTATTATGCTATCTTTATATTCAAATAAAGAATAAAGTTAAATACATAGGGTAAGAAGCACAAATAGAGATTAAATGATTTTTGTTCGGTACCTACCTCTTCTTTTTTTAAAGAAAGTTTATTTTTCAATATTGAAGTTACAACAAGATTTTTTTTAATGAAAAAAAATATTTTTAATCAGTTAATTTAATTTAGATATCAGGTGAATAAAACTTATAATATATGAAATAATCAGTAATAAATTTCATCATTACTTGAAATCTTGTAAAGAAGTAACACAATATGAATTTTGTTTTCGAAAGAAATAAAAAATTCAAATACAATTTTTTTTGGGGAATAAAAAATACATATATTCTTGATATGTGAGTCAAATGTGGCATTATGTGGAAATTGAACAGATAAGGATTTGGATTTCCAAATCTATGAAATGCTTTTCATGGCTTTTTGTTTCTCATGATGATCATGCATAAAATAGGTAAAATGGAAAAGTGTTGGGAAGGCACTTGATAGTCCGTGCCCCAAGCATTTTTTAGTGGTATTCCACGTGCTAAATACACATGGAAAAGTCCACTGAATTTTTTTTTTTATTTCCCCAAGCATACTGTTGCTTTTCAATTAAAATAATCATTTTTATCGTCAATTTCTTTTTTTTTTTTTATCTCATCCCTTTTCCTAACCTCTTTCACTTTTATTTATTGACCTTTTTGTATTAAGCTTACGAAGGCCAAGGGGTTAGTCAATTATAACAAATTAAAACGCGATTCTATGACTTTTAAAATGCTTTTCACGTTAAGAAAAATTAATCAGGAATTAAATTTAATGCTCATTGCTTCGTTTAATAGTCATCCATGTTGTCAATCATTCAGCAACTACTTCAGCGCCAATGGAAAGTTAGAACGCGGCCTATCTTTAAGAAAGCATATACTCTAACCTATGGTTAATAAGGGTTTTAATATAAAAGATGACTATGTATTCTATAATTCTCCCATATTCGAAATTTATCGATAAACGATATATAAAGGATATGTTTTTCTTATTTAATTAGAATATTTTTTCCAAAAATATTAATATATTAATGATAAAATTTTACTATTTTATAAATATAATTAAATAATTATCATATATCCATATATTAATTAATTATTTATTTATTTTTAAATATACTTAATAAGATAAGTATCAATCCTTTAACAGCTAATTTTACCAAATGCAAAAAATAATAAGAGAAAATTCTAGTTCTATTTTTTAATTTTTTTTTGGTTATTGAAAAATCTGTGATTCAGCTCGATGATGCCATGCTTTGCAATGGTAATATTATTGAAACTTAAATATGAATAAAATTCATCCGGCCTAAGGAAGCAAGTAAATAGAAAATGAGATGGATTTTGGAGAAGTAAGCAAATTAAATTTAAAGTCAAAAGCCAACGGCTTGGCTATTAGCACTCATCTTTTATCTTATATTCAAAGCCTCAAGATTTGAAAGTCCCGTCGCCCATATGTGTATGACACAATTTGATGGGTCTCATTCAAAACAATTACTCACCAATATTATTCGTTGACTAGTCTTAATCGAAAACTCGTTTCTAGGGGAAAATTTGTTCGTGTACTCCATTTAATGATTATTTTAATTATTCATTCTTTTTAAAGACGAAAAAAATTAAGTGCTTTTAGATATAAAACAAATATTAATGCTATTTTTGAAAAATTATAAATAAATTATGTTACAAAAGTATTAACTAAGTTGGAACATTTTCAAATAAAATATCTATTGAAAAATTATATTGAAAAAATTATATTTGAAAAATTATATTTATTGAAAATAAGAAAATAAAAGAGGAGTCACGTCCATTGAGAAAAATAAAAAAATTATATCTATTTGAAATAGATAGGTGTAACTGTTTGACAGAAATACAAATTGTGTCTGTTGAGAATAATAGGCATCAAAGTTTATAAAAAGGACTTTTCTTTACCAACAAAACTTATAACAGAAAGTAATAATGTCTTTCCTTTCTTTCTCAAACATTTTCTAAGTTTTCTTTTATATCATTTTATTGTAGAAAAATTTTATAAAAATTTGAAAATCTTGTTATACTCTGATGAGTGTTCAATCGATTGATTTCGTCAGTACAAAACGCTGTCAATTATTGAATTTCATTGTATCTTCGATGTTTATACACCAGTAACTGTTTTACACATTATAAGTGAAGACGAATAAAACTTTAAGGATAGTGACATTGATATACACCTCAATTTCTTCAATGTTCTAACATTGACCAAATAAAATCTAATTTAAACAATATATACAAAGTCAAAATATATACTTATACACTTTTTTTCTTTTTTGGTTAGATAAATTTGGTTAGTTTTATTTTAATTTTTTTATTTTGATTTAGAAGAAGTGAAGATTCAAATTCAATTTTTCAAATACAATAATATATTTCAAACCCACATTTCTAAACCAAAGACAAACCAATCTTTTTTTTTTTTCTGAAAAGCTAAAGGCATATATATTTAACAAAAAAAAATTTCACTTATAAATTTAAAACTCATTTCATTTCTTATTAATATGAGATAAGTAATAAATTCACACACTTAATTATTAAATTTTAATTTAATAATGTACCAAAGTACGTTAGGTTAGCCCTAAAAGTAAGCTTTACTAATTATTAATTTTGGGTTACTATATATTTCGAGTATAAGTAAACTCCATCCTATATAGTTTGCTAGGCATCGTATTAATTAAAATGATATCTTGTTCTAGCTTTGTTCCCACACTCTTAGCATAGCATCAACGGAAAAATTTACTTGATGAAAAGCATGCTCCCAAGGAGCCCTTTGCAATAATTATTAAGAAAGTTTGGAAAGGTAAATCAATTTCGATAATAGCACACAGAGCCTACTTGTGGTCCTCATAATTAAATATTTACTGTTTAGAATTGTCACGACCCGGAACTCCCATCGAATCCGTGACAACAGCCGCGAAGCCTCGACAGACATTTTTTCCTCGAATGCCTTTCTAGACCTCGCAAGGCTTTTGTACCAGTTTTTTCATTCCTCTCTCTTTCTTTTTTTTTTTGAATAATAAAATAAAATAAAAATATTAATTAAAGTAATCTATTTTAATGTAAAACAATATATATATATATATATATATATATATATATATTTGAAACATCAAAAATTAATTTTCTGCACATAAAAACAAAATAATTTATACATACTGTAATATAGAAAACTGGAGTATGCAATTTAAATTACAATGACACGTGTGCCCCAAAATAACTGAGAAGGTTTAAGTCTATAACCTTGCTTTCTATGATGCAACTCTGAAATTTATTTCTCGATGCAATTGACAGTCTACTGCCTATTCTGAACTTGAAAAATGTATAGGAAGAAGGGGTGAGATTATAAAATCCCAGTGAGTAGACAGACATCATCAAAATAATCTAAAGCCGAGTAATAGGAGACAATTAAAATAATTCATCGCAACCCATATAAATAATTGGATTTCATCCAATTACTCAACATGGCTTATGTACTTTTTAAAAACTTAACCCTTGCCAAAAATCCATTCTCGGGGATACCCCACGAAGGCATCTTACCGAGACCGTCAAGGCTGTTTATTATCACACACACAAACACATTTCACCTCTGACAACACAGCCATTCCTCGACGTTAGCTGAGTCCCAGTTTCACGTGGTGGCCAGCGTAAAGTGTACTCAAATCCTACCTCGAGAGTTATCCTACGCGCCTCTCCAATTGAGGTAAGCTCAATAATTGAGAACCGTGCCCCTCTAATTAGGCTGGCCCACGGAACCCCCGTCACTGCAGTGCCCACTTTATAATCCACCAACCAATAAAATCACAATAGTATGACATGACTCACTTAACACATTCAAGGCAAATAAAAGCAATTCACATATTCTTTAAATCATAAAAATAACCAGTCATACCGACATTTATCATAAGCCATTTAATGTAAAATCATGAATAAACAACACAATCATAGTATAGGTCTCCAATTACTCTATTTTTGAAATCATTACTAAATTTTTAAAATTTTTATAAAATTATTTTATAAAATCCCATTTTCCCATAAAATACAATAATTTTTCAATTAAACCATTTTTCCATAAAATCACACAATTAAATAAATCTACTCTAGATAATTAAGATGATAGTAAGTTTACTCACTGTACTAGGAGTAGATATACTCCTATTCTCGATCCTCGGGTGTAGTCTTTTACCCGTATCAGATAGTTCACCACCTATCCACAATACATGACACAAAAAATTCAATAATTTGTGTCAAATCAATATATATTATTTCAGGCTCTTATCCATGCGTATGCACTAAATAGGGTGTGAAATGTTTGGACAATCGCTTAATCACAGTATCCGACCTAACTCGCCTATACACGGTGTAAATTTCTAAAATCTCAAATTCAACTCCAATTCCATCCATTTCAATTTCAATTATCCAATTATATCCACAATACCTCAATGACTGTGAATGTGGTCCAATTTATCAGCTCGGACCACAAATTACACTTTTACCTCTAGTGGGTAAAAATTTCAATTTTTGGCACCAAAAATTCCCATTTAATTTTCAACCTCATAATTCATCATTTTCCATCTAATTCTCTTAAAATAAAGTCAACCTCATCCTCACACACCATTGGCTAGATTGGGCCTAGAGAAATTCATGAAGAAAATGAATATTTTTCTTATTGTTTTACTCATAAACATGCTAAACTAACACTAAACACTAACATAGTTCAAAATCAAATTAATCTAACAATTTTCTCTCTCTAAATCCATATGATCAGATTTGAATCCATCATCAAAACACATAATTTAATTATGAAAAATAAGGAGAAATGCGTGAAAATGATAAATCTTAAGCTAAGCTTGAAAAATCATACCTTTAAACACTTGATTCCTTGAAAAATCTCACTTTTTCTTTGAATTTTCTCACTCTAGGGTTTGTTCTTATTTCTCTCTCTCTTCTGCTGGTTTTGGCTGACCCTCCCAATGAAGAATTCTGAAATTTTCAAGCCTTTTAATAGGCTTAATAAAATATTATTATTTTATTTACTATTTAAATATTTTATTATTTTATTTTTTTCTAGTCATCTTTTTAACTTTTTTTTTCTACCACTCAATCCTTTTCACTTATCCATGTCTTCCATGAAATTTTTAGACTTTTTCAAAGTTTTGGTGGAGCAAATTTTTAAAAATTACACTTTTACCCTCATAAAGTGAAAAATTATATTTTTGCTCCAAAAACTGAAAAATTGCCCATAGATATATTTTTCATCCCTTATACTCATACCATTCTCCAATTTATCAAATGTGATCTAAATTCTCTCAAAATCTCAAATTTTATCCGCGGGTGGAAAAATTACGATTTTGCCTCTAAATAGTGAAAATTCCGGTTTGACTCCGAATTGATCATCGAACTCCGAATTACCATTTTGCGTCATCCTAAACTGTGAAACTCTTAATTTCACCTTAAAATTCCTATTTGAACTAGTTCGAGGCTTAATTGACTTAATGGTACCATTAGGGGCAATATCGTCTTTTAACGATTCTTCGAACTTCCTAAATATGCAAACATTCTATTGAACATATAAATGACGTCGTAATTATTTTATAGAACAGGGTTTGACAATCAGGGTGACACTATTAGCCTTAAAAGATTGTGATAAAGAATATATACTAAATGTCCTTTTAAATATTTATATTTAATTCAATTAATGTATTATAAATTAATTATGCTATAGCAAATTGTTAGTAGGTACAAGCAGTCATTTCCAATAATTCATGTTAGTAGGAATTCTCTTTTCTAAGTACTATCCTTATAAAATGATTTTAAAGCACCGATCATCAGTAAATCTCTTATTTCAAGTTACAAATTTGATAATATATGGAACAGGTTGGGCTGAAACAATGTATTTCCTATCATGTCAAGTATTATAGCATTGTAACTTGAAAATTTTACCGAAATTAAATTTTTTTTTTCACTTCTAAACCTCAAATCATACTCCAATAAATTAAATGGGGCCAAAAAAATCTTGTTTCAAAATTTTCATTTTATCCCCAAGTGGCAAATGACCATTTTGCCCATGGATAGTGAAAATTTCGGTTTGACTCCAAATTGATCCTCGAACTCCGAATTACCATTTTGAGTCATCCTTGAACAGTGAAACTCTTAATTTCACCTTAAAATTCCTATTTGAATTAGTTCGAGGCTTAATCGACTTAATTGTACAATTAGGGGCAATATCGTCTTTTAACGATTTCTCGAATTTCCTAAACATGCAAACATTCTATTGAGCATGTAAATGACGTCGTAATTATTTTATAGAATAGGGTTTGACAATCAGGGTGACACTATTAACCTTAAAAGATTGTGATAAAGAATATATAATAAATGTCCCTTAAAATATTTATATTTAATTCAATTAATGTATTATAAATTAACTATGCTATAGCAAATTGTTAGTAGGTACAGGCAGTCATTTCCAATAATTCATGTTAGTAGGAATTCTCTTTTCTAAGTACTGTCCTTATAAAATGATTTTAAAGCACCGATCATCAGTAAATCTCTTATTTCAAGTTACAAATTTGATAATATATGGAACAGGTTGGGCTGAAACAATGTATTTCCTATCATGTGCAATACACATGAATACTTGTTTTTTAATTTATTTTTAAATAATAATTATATATATAAATAAATATTTCTAAAGTGTAACTTTAAAGTTTAAATAAATGAAATTTGTAATATTGTCGTGACGTGCGGGTCCGGGAACCCGTCCGCCAGACGCGGGGCGAAAATTAAAATCGCAAGGTGTGGGAGTCGCCACCAATCTTTTTTTATCTAGGTGTGATTGGTCACCTATTAACCCGATTCTTAATCGACGAAGTCCTAAACTAATTTTAGGTCCGTCGAAAGAACGAGAACTGGTCCACGTTTTATAGATGGGTTCGGGAGTGCGGTTACGCACGGAGAAGGGTTAGCACCTCCGTGACGCCCGTTCTACGAACGGTACCATTCAATCTTAAGTTATCTTAATATAGTATTTTCTTAGTTTAATCCCTATTTCATTAATTAAATTTTTTATTGAATTGTCAGACTGAGTTATTCACTTGGTCTTACGTATGCATATGATGCAAGCGTAGAATGATGTCGTGACTTATTTATTTTAAATGATGGAGTCGGTAATCTTTTATTGGAAAATTATTCGAAGACTATCCCAACGCTTTGGTGAAGTCTCGAAATCCTCCTCACCTAGAGATATCCCCGGAAGAACTCGTCTCTACAAGCTCCTCGGGGAAATCTCATCATCGGGATTCCCGTGCCATTTGCAAAATAAGAGTGGCATGCAATGACAGTATAAAACGATGGTATCTACATGCACGCGTTTATTGATTATTTAAAAATTTTGATTATTTGTTATTTATTATTTTATTATTTTTTTATTTATATATATACTTTATTTTTTGGTTATTTAAATCCATGTTTGTTGTTGGTCAATTTTTTTACTTGTTTACAAAGCTTATCTAAATAATTAATTAATTAACTTTTAAACGATTAATTTAACTTTGTTTAGTAATATTTATTTGAATTAACAAAATCTTTCTACATATATTATTTTTTAATAATGACTATTTGGCTTAATGGGTTTTGAAATTTAGAGTTCAGATTTATCCCGACGCTTCGGTGAAAATCTGTCTCTAACTTCGCACCCGAAAATATCCACCGGAAAGAGGCAACTCTTTACCTCCTTTTTGGTGGTAATGCTCAAATATTTGTTCCAATTATATTATTTATTATTATTATTTATTTATTTTTCTTAAATATATTTTTTCTTATTTATTATTTTATAAATACATTTATAATTTTTGTAAAAATTATATTGAATGTTAATAAAATTAATACTAATAATATAATAACTCAAATAATATAAAATACAAAACTTACCTAATTTTGAGTCCGACGAAATCCAGGTGAATTCAAAAGCCCACATTTTTTTCTTGTCTTGTTTCTTGATCAACTTACATTATCTTCTTTTTTATTTTCCTTTTCTTTCTTTTTTTCCTTTTTTTTCCTTTCTTTCCTTTCTTTCTCTTTTTTTCTTTTTCTCTTTCTTTTCTTCTCCCTCCCCGCGGGTCCCCCTTCTCTTTTTTCTTTTTCTTCTTCCTTCCTTTCTTTCTCTTTCTCCTTCTTCTCCCGTTGGCTTCTTCTTTCTTTCTTTCTTTCTCCTTCTCTTTCTCTCCTTTCTCCCCGCGGGTCCCCCTTCTCTTTTTTCTTCTTCTTCTTTCTTCCTTTCTTTCTCCTTCTCCTTCTTCTCCCCGTTGGCTTCTTCTTTCTTTCCTTTCTCCCTTGCCGACCTCTCACCTCTCTCTCTCTTCTTCTTCTCTCTTTTTTTTGCTTGCTTTTTTTTTGTTTTTTTTGTTCTTTTTCTGTGGCCAACTGTTGGTGATTTTTTTTTTATTGTCTCCTCTGGTCTGTGTCTTTTTAAAGAGCCGGGTTGTCCAAAAATTTGGACAACCCGGCGAGGGGGGGTTCTGGCACCAGGGAGTTAGTGGCCAAAACCCCTGGTGCGTGGTGGTTGGGGACTTGATGGGAAAGGATGGTGAAGGGATAGGATGGTGAAGGGATGGTGAGGGGATGGTTTAGGGTGTCTACAAATATTAATTTATAAATCATTTAAGACTATTAGAATTAAGAAATACATTTTTTAATAAAAGTCATTTAATTTAAATAAAATTCTTATTTATAAATTGGATAAAACTTATTAATATTTATAATATAAAATGTTTTTAATGAAAATTATTTGATATAATTAGGGATCCTTATTTATAAATTAAAAAATATTACTATTATTATTAAAATAACAATTTAGAAATATAATAAAAAGTATGTCCACTTTTACCAATCAATTTTTTTTTTGTAATCCATACTAAGTATGTCCACTTTTACCAATCAATTTTTTTTTTGTAATCCATACTTTTATATATTTTATAAATATAAGTAGATTGTAGATTACAAATATAGATATACACGAAAATATAGATATAGAAATATATAAAATTGAATGGGATTGATTAGTGTGGAGGGAGTGTTCGCCGTTTGGTATGGTGTAAGCAGGAAAGATTCTCCACATTTTAATTGGCTGTAATGTGCTTACAGCGTTTGATTTGTAAAAAAGATGTAGGAAAATCTTCTCATTGTAAAGTGATTGCAGAGCGCAAATGGAATATCATTTCCTTCTCTCACGGAGGGAAAGCTATTTTTCTTTCCGTGAAAATAAAATTATAGTTTTTTTCTCTCAAATTATCCTCATCATAATCTGACCCTCTCTCTTCTTCTTCCAAAAATGATCTTAATACCAGTGGTCATGGTTTTTTATTTTTTCATCAAATTAAAAGCTTGTACAAAATAGTGGCTTTACCAATAGCATTAAGACCTATCATCAAAATAGGTCCATCTCTGTTCTTCTCTTTCTAGCTCAGAGCATTTTGTGGTATGATTAGAAGTTGGATCTAATCTTTTTACTTTGCAGAGCCATAGCTTGTTGAGTAATTTTTGCTTTGCCAAAGGCTTTCAACAGTCCTTGGATTTCGTTGCCTTTCTTTTTTTATTTGGTGTTTTTATTTCTTTCTCCTTATAATTTTATTTATCATTTTAAAAAAATAAATAATTTTATATTTTTTTACTTCAATCAATTTTTATAAAAGAAATGTACATTTAAAAATTTATATTAAAACGAATATAAGTGTTCAACTTTATATTTTCATTTATAAGATAATTTTGTATATTTACAATACATTTTCAATAAAATATTTTTAAATCAAATATTATAATTTAATCTTATCAATAATCACATTACTTATCATTATTTTTCATATTATACCTAACGTGTAATTTCATTTTCAACAAAATACCAAAAGAAACCTGAGCATTGACTATTGATGATGCAACACAACATGACACTGAAGAGTTGGGATCGGAGCGGTAGAACCCAAGTCGGCTGGGTGCGTAGGGTAGCCAACGGGGTGAACTTCAGGCTACGACTTAAAAGCTCGGTCGCTCGTTTTAAACGCCAAAACATGTAAGTTCCCTGCTAATTTATGTAAAACCTAATTTAATGTATTCTCACATTTCAATTTAATTTCACTTCAAATCAATAAGTTAATTAGCTTCCTTGGTAATTAATGACGATGAAGCCCTCCCTCCTTGTTATATGCGTACACTGCCTAATTGATTCATTAAGTAGTTGTATGACATAAATTATGGAAACAAAATTAAGTAGAAGTAGGGTACTTGATCGTTATTTTTAATTTTTTTATTTATAGAAAAAATTCATTTAGATTTTTATTAAAATAAATCTTAATTTCTCATTTCTTTATTCAATAATATTTTTTACAAAAATTAATTACAATCAATGATAAAATTTGAAAAATCCACGATATTGTCTCCTTATTTTATTCACATGATAAGAATAATCAAAGTGTTTAACCACTTATGCTTCGCTAAACCTGAAGATTATTTCATTTAAAAAATAATCTTTTTTAATTGCTATCTATTCTTCCTGACTTGCTAGGTGGGATATTTTAGATTCGCCTTATGTAATCTAGTTTTGACTTCAAAAATGATAAAAAAAAATTAAAAAAGAAAGGGAAAACTGGAAAATTGGTCTTGTATAATTAGTTAAAAAATTACACGTGGCTCATGATCCATCTCAATGCATTAGCCAAATGCCAATGAAGTTGGAAGGTAAAAGCCAAAAGCAAACTGTTTCTTGGCAAATTCATGCATGCTATACAGCTTCTTAGCAGATACATAAATCTTTTACTTAATCTTCTTCAATGCTTCTTTTATTTTTAATAGGGTCATGGTTGCACGTTATACATCATACATTATATAATATAATGAAAAAAAAATCAGTGGATGATTTAAATAATATGAAATAAATTCCTCCTGTTCAATTATCTAATTCTGGATCAGCTTAAATCGGCATAAAATATTAGAAAAAGAAAAGAAATGGGAATGCGGCTACAGAAAGGAGCAAAAGAGAGCTGGTGAGATAATAATAAGATTGGATTTCGATATATCTATATATGCAAATATAAGTAAGGGCTATACCCATATCTATAGATATATAATTAAATATTGAAAGGAAAGTTGACGAAACTGACTTTTTATTCCTTTATGGGACGAATCGTTGAAAAGTCTTGAGTATGTGGACAAAGGCCAAAGCCAATCCCCATCCTTCTTTATACTTATTATATTTGCCCCATCACCATGCGTACGTATTCTTATGACTAGAAGTCGTATATGCTCCTTTGGAACAAAGTTCTTGCATATACTCCAAGAAAGGACCAGGGAAAATAAATTTAAAAGAAAATATTTTATAATATTACTATCAATACTCTAAATCGAAGTCTCAAGTGTTATTTATTAATTGGTACAAGCTGTGATCTTTTTGGGCGTATTACAGTTACTGCTAATATAATTAGTTAGTATAGAAAAATTAAGAATATATAGTAAGAACAAAGACTTGATGGATTTAAAAAAAAAAAAAAACCTGAAAACAATTTTCACATTATACATAAGAGCACACCTCAAGAGTGACGACTAGTGGAAGGGTCACTATAAAGTGTAAACATAAATTGACATAAGGAAATTATATATAAAAACTTGTAATCTTTTACAACTTGAATGCACTCCACAACATATTTGTTCCCAACTCAACATTACATCACATGTTTTCGTATCCTTTTTCTTTTCCTTTCATTTTCCTTTTGAGTCATGATAATATAACAAAAGGTACAGATGAACCCAGGCGGGGAAGCATATGCTTTGCTCATTGGAATGGCCCGATTCGTTATTGGGCTCCATCCCAGTCATAGTCAAAGTTATTTTTCTATAGTATATCAGAAAGAAAAGCCCAATGTCCCTTTTATGCGTGTGCAATTTAGTTGACAGATGAGTTGTTTTCTCTAGGGTAATAAGAGAGGCCCAATTTGTGAGGTGGGCTCTGTCCTCTGGAAATCGTTTCTTACTTGACTGTCTCTGTAAAAATTAACAGAGACAAAAGCTAAAGGCTTAAAGTTGACATCATTTTTACTCCCAAGTAATTCTTTTCCATTTCGAGTGAATTTAATGGACTTTATTCAGAAAGAAGTATATATACGTTATATTAAAATTTTTTATATTTGTAAAAGAGATGAGTCTAGTAGAAAAAGCAGTTCATCAATGGGATTAGGTATAGGGAGCTTTGCCTATCGCTTTATGTTCAATTTTTTTTTTGTCACAACATATATAATAAATATTAGATACATTTTTATTTGATAAACTTCTGAGTTTTTTTTTTTTGGGGAGGTGGGGGGTGGGGTTACATATTCCATAACTAAACAGCAAGCTTTCGTATCCATATAAATGAAAAAAAAAAAAAAAGCTCCACAGAAAACCAACCATTTAATAAAAGATTAAAAAAGCAATCTGTTGATATGTCCCCTGTTTATCACAATATTAATTATATATCATCCCTTAAAGGTTTTGGAGGGCCAATTAGATTTGATGCTGACAGTATCCATGAACTCTTTATCCTTTTCCATGGCTTGGAATGTCTCAAGTGAAAGGCAAACTTCAATGTCAATACTCCCTTCTTCTACTCCACAGTGCACTGTGATCCTCCCATCAAACTTGTTGGCTGGCCCGCTTCGTATTGCAACTGGCCTTCCCAATCCAGTGTCACCACCGTAAATATCGAATCGAGGTGAATCACTCGTGCCAATAGCATTCCGTACCATATTGCTCATTTTCTTTATCTTAGGGCATTTTGTCCAAGATTCCAAGAAATTGCTTAGCTTTTTCATGTTACAGGAAGCAACTACCTTGTTCATTTCCCATGCCGCGTTGCCAAGTCCGTGGTCTAGCAGCTCCTTAGCGTTCATAGTTACAATCCCAACCTCCAACGCATTCCCAAAGTATCCTTCAGACAACTCCTGCAATCTTTGTCTAGCACCGATCAGCAAGCAATAGCTGGTCGCTTCATCGGGGTCAATATTCTTCTTGTTGCGAACAACGGATTGCCAAAAGTGAGACGAGAGAGCTTGAAGAGAGGAGATCTCGTGGGTGCCAACCTCCGCATTAGCTTTTTCTTTGAGTATTGCAATAACCTCCTTGGTGAAATGAAAAACCCTTACTTTTACGGGTACTGATGGGCTGAACTCATTTTTATCAATGTGATTGATATAAGAATGAGGGATGCGAATAGGACAATCTGTAGCATTAAGGAACCAACGTTGGAAAATAGGTTGTTTAGATAAACAAGAGGAACCCCTAGCAGTTTCCAACCAAGAACTGAAGAAATGGAAAAAGGATGCACCATCGATGACTGTGTGGTTGATGGAAACACTAATGAAGACGCCATCGGCAAGTTTAGTTACTTGTACAGCAAGTAATGGTTTGACAGTACCTTCATAATTTTTAACTCCATTGAACGGGAAAAACGTGTCGACAACGGAAGGAACATAAACAGGTTGGGTGATATCTTGAGTGGTTACCTCATCATCAACTGTTGCATGGACAAAGCGAGCCCCAGCATTAGTGCAGTCAATGGAAAAGGAAGTGGGTCGTTGTCATGTTCAATGGTGGCAAGGCGACCGGCAAGAGGTGGGAGGTGGTCCAGAGCCTGTGAAAGAGAGGTTTAAACGTAGTGTACCAAAACGGTTTCTGATTCTTCCTCCTGATTCAACTCTGGCATGTAAAAGAGAAGGCCCCTCTGAATGTACCCTGCTAGAAGGAACTGAAGATAGCGTGGGGTTAAGTCATATCTTCTGAGCTTGTCCCTTGGGATTTGCAGCTTGGACAATGCTGGTGGAGATCAGCCGAATTCCTGTCATTTTGCTATCCCACCTCTCAATTCTGGACCCCAGCACTCAATTGCTGGACCTTCATGTTTGCATATAGTCCAAAATTCGACGTATACTCTTCAATGTCTGTATGCATTCAAAGGAAAGGTAAGTACAGCTAAAAATAAGTGCTGGATGTTGTTCAGTAATTTATAACTCACAGATTCAAAGTTAGGTGGTGGTTGTTAGATATATCTAAGTATAGCCAATGTAGATGGTAGAGAGAGAAAGGAGGTGTTATTATAATAAGTAAAATGAGATGCGCTATCCTTGAAACGTAGGTGGTGAGGAAATAGAAAAATGGAGAAAACAATAGAACATGACAAATAGAAAGAGTTGGGTGGAGAGTATATTTGGAAGAACTTATAAAGATTTTTGAGAGTAATCTCTGATGATTTGTTTTTCTCTTACTTAATTACGAAATTTTCATATTTATACTAAATAGGATCGTTCTCTTAAGAATTATTGATAGACAGAGAGTATTTTTAAGAGAACACATTCTGTATGAAAGAACATGCTTGTTACAGGAAGGTATATCTATTATGGGAAGATCGACTTATTAGAAGTTAGAAGTTATGAGAAGAGTATATAATTGAATAGTATTTCTAAGAGAACATGTTTTGTATGGAAGAATGTGCTTTTTATGAGAAGAGCATGTTCACTGTGGGAATAATAGCTTATGGGAAGAGCACATTAAATAACAGCTTATTGAATGTTATGGGATGAGTATGTAATCGGATAATATGCGTAGGTTTTGGATAGTGGTGTAGAGACACTTAAAAATATGTCACGTGTAGTGTAAAGAAAGAAAAAAGAAAAAGGTAAAACAAGTGTACTTTAAGGAAAAGTTTAGAGAAAACCCTTTTAACTACTTCTATATCTAAGTTACAAAGTCAAACTCTTTAGAACAACTCAAATATGAAAAAAACTCATGAAACTTACTTGTTAGGGGAAGAACATCCCTTCACACGACCCCCAAAAATTTTAAAATTTTTTATATATTACATATATTTTAAATGAGCCCAAAATAAATTTTTTTATTAAATTATTAATACAATATATTTTATATATTTTTTAATGGGCCCCTAAAATAATTTTTATTAAATTATTAAGATAAATAAAAAATAATAAAATAATCTTATAAATCCATTTAACTTTACCCTAAATCTTAAATTTTTTTCTTTTAAGTTTCTTCACACCTCTTTCCATTTCTTTCTTTTTCTTTCTCTTCTCTTTTGTCTTTTAATTGTGAAATTACGATGAAATAAAAGTTTTTTATCTTTCTTTTTTTATTTATATTATTATTATTAGTATTATTTATATTTGTTTATTTTTTCAATTCTATTCTATTTGATCATATGTTTTAAGTTTCTATAAGTTTTCTTCTTCAAATTTCTACAAATCATCAACTATATTTTTTTTTGTAGTTTTATCTTTTACTTGTCATATTTTTCTTTTTTTTTTGGTTATGTATTTTCAATAATTGTAGTCTTTAAAAGTTAAAAAATTATTATGTAACTCTCAAATATGTATTGTAACGTTACATTATTGATTATTGCTTAAAATTTTACCAACATGTCATTTTTTATTAATCTTGATTATATAAGATATTTTTTTATGAGCTTTATGTTTTATATTTAGTTGAAAGGAAATTATTTTTGAGTATTTAGTCTTTAAACAATATTGATTATATAAGAAGAAATTATTAATATTATATATTATATTTAATTATTTATATTTTATGCATTATTCTTCTTCATCTTTGACCCTCAAATAAAAATTAGTTAGCTCTGTCCTTACCTGTCGCTCATTTTGAGTTACTTTCACTTTTTCATATAACATGATTATTCTGTTCCCTATAGATGTATTTTTTGGTGTTCTGTAGGTCTGTTTTGTTGGTGGCTGGAGATTTACTTTCTCCAATAACTTTTTTTTTGTTCTATCATGACATGAAATGAATTCTGCTCTTAAAAAAAAATGATTGTTCCACTCTTATTTTTATTCTATAAAATAATATTTAAACAAATAATAATTAACTAAAATTAGACATCTACAGCCTGTAACCACCCTTGTCTTTAAAGCTAGAACATTGAATTTGGTAACTATGAATGAGAGGATTATCGGTTGTGTTTGTTTGTAAAAGAGGAAGACTGTTTATATTAATATTTTTAATATTGTTGTGAAGCAAAAAGTAGAACCACCAAGAAGTTATGAATCATGCTTGAAAAGTTGTGACTAAGAATGTTAGGAAACACTTTTTATTAAAGCCCACCATTGGAAACTTTGGGGAGTATGGAATAGCCCCATGCTTAATTATGTTTTATGCGGTAATTAGGACCAGCTTATTTCCACCGAAGTTTTCTTTGCACACGCAAAAAGTTTTCAAAGCAGCGCGGAAGACGAAAATCCCCGCATGGAAACTGGAAATAGAGCTGGTCCCAGTAATTAATAGGAGAAAGATCTCTGCACTTTGAGTGTTGAACATTTAATCGAGGAGTATGAAGTCCCATGCTTATGCTCCATACGCATATTAATACGTCCAAGTTTGAGTATTTGACAGTAAATTTGATCCGTATGTAGTCCCATGCTTCTTCATCTTCATGAATTTTTCCAAGGAGAGAAACCCACAACTCTAGATGAACAAGATAATGGAATAATAAAGATCTTCAATATCTGACTCAATTGCCGACCCCATCAAAAACCAGACTCTTAAAGTTGCGAAAGAAGTACATAGATATATAGCATATCATTATCAGAAAAGATATCAAGATAAATAAGACCGCAGGCTGTAGCTAAGACCTGCAGAAAAAAATTCAACGGCTCAACTGGCTTTCCTCTGACATGACTACTTTCTAGCTGTCACAGGCCAGCAGTGATCAAAGTGCATGCACACCTACTCTGCTTTGACTTTCCAGAAAAAAAAATCTTAACTGCCACTTTGCCTTTCAAAAAAAAAAAATCCTAGCATCCACCAACATAAATATTTGCTTGGTTTACTGGCCTCCGGGCTCCATGCATCTTCTTCTTAGTTTTCTTTGTCGTGTTAGCTAGGCTTGAAGTCCAAGGATCTCTATGCTTTTAATTGGCAGAAACAAAGCGAGGCACAAAATCGGGATAAAAATTTTTTATTTTAAAAGAATGAATGTACTGATATATATTCAATTTCAATCACGACATTGGTACATATTGTTTAATCTATTTTAATTACATTAAAATATCTTTTAATTTTACATACATATACAAGTTGATGTACATGATTAGTTAACCTTTATTTGCTTATTACTTTTACTAGGTTTTCACGTATTTGTTTTCAAATAAAATGGAAAAGGTAATGTCTTGCTGAAACACCATCTTTTTTCTTTTGGAAAACCAAAAATTTGAGTATGAGCAATATAATCCAGATTGGTTTTGCACACACATATATTGATCCACATACATTGATTAGTAAAATATAGTTATTAAATGTTATACCCTTTCATATATTTAATTAATTTAACAATTTTTATTCATATAGTTTCAAGTTAAATAAAAATAAATAACTGCCTTTGACATTATGTAAAATTATAACCATCGAATATATATTACTAGAGGATTGCCCATGCTCTGTTCTCGGGTTATTGAATTTATGACAAACTTTAAATAGTACAAGTAAAAATATAAAATTCATTTGAAAGTATATTTAAACATGTAAAAAATGATTTATTACATTGTAGCCATTAATCGGATTTTATTGTCTGAAACCAGTATCTGTTCAAGATAGCTATATTATCATCGATAATATGTTTATTTTTGTATTGCATCTGTTAAATTTAAAACTTCATTTGAGTCTAAGTTTTAATTTGACAAACAAGTGATCAAAATTGTTTTTTAGATGTTCAAACAAGTCTAAACAGTCTTTTAAAAAAGTTTAATAAAAGAGCTAAGCAGTTTAACTATAAAACAAGCAAAAAGTCTCTTCAAATTTGAAAAATGCTATCAATCTATCAATAGATGTTCTTCATCTATCAATTTATCAATCTATCAATAGATGTCTTGTAAAATCATAGAGATGTCATCCCTATTTGATTTTTTGTCCGTATTTACCATAGAGATTGTAATACAATGGAGCTGCAAAAAACATGTTCAAACTATAACAAAAATTACCTGCTCCCTTTTCATAAAGCTTTAATTTGGTTCCTACACTTGTGCTAGTTTCTACAAAACTATTGTTAACATAGAATGATAATATGTGTTTAGAATATTGATTGTTATTACATTAGAAGGTCAATAAAAGGTATGTTAACTAACATAATTTACATTCTTGGTTTTAATTTTCTTTGCTGGTGAGTCATTTGGGAAGCCTTTTCTTTGTCTTTGAAAGCAATAACAAACTACAATTGCAATTAATCAACTCTTATAAAATTACCACACAAAACTTAACACTCAAAGATTGTATAACCTGTTCACGTGTTAATTGTTTTTTAATAATTACATTAAATATTTATTTTTTTTGACAATTTTGTTTCACATTGTATTTATATAACACATTCTATAAATAACTTAACATGAAAAAGAATATAAGCTAATTTGATTGACAATATTTGGCTCATCATCATTAACATTGGAAGTAAGTTAAGTTTTAGTAAGCATAGCAATTGACTAATTTGATGTAAAGATACCCTAATGCTTTTGTTTCTCTCTAAGCTCAAAACCAATAACCAAAGGAATAAAAAATTACATCTCTAGTTTATTAATTCCTATATAACAACCATACAAAATTGAACATTCAAAGATAAAATAAACTATTCATGTGATGACTCTTCTTTTGGGAGTTGCATTTAACCTTCAAATATGAAACCTAAATTGAGAGTTACCAAATTATAAATTTATTGTCTTTATGTGAACATATCCTAATAGCTCTATTTGTATGGAAGACCAAAGTTGCTTACGAAACCAAAAATGAACTACAACTTTATCAAATGGTCTGGTATGGAACTAATATTGTAATATTAAAACAAAATTGATTGTTAATATCTTTGTTTAATATTATTTTTTTTTCATTTTTCAATGTTTAATGCGTAACTCTATCTTGACTGGTATCGAACTAACTATATTATCTTGTCTAATTCTTTTTTTCATTTTTATTAACCATATTATCAAAATTAAATTAACCTAGATAGAACTAACCTTGTATAGCACTAACATCGTTTAATGTTGTCTTGTGTAATTCTCTTTTTTTCTTCTTTTTTATTTAAGGTTATTTTTTTATTTAATGTTATCCAAATATCTTTGTTTGTGTGGAAAACCAAAATTACTGATAAAGTAAACAATCAACTACAATTCTACCAAAAGGATTGGTATAGATGTGACAAAACGATAATTGAATAAAAACAACAAATTAAACCATTCAAACATAACAATATGTCTAAAGTGCATAAGAAGAACAAAAAATTTTTGTAAACTTACTCCTCAAAGAATATATTCAACTGTAAATGCTTGAATAATTGACAAACACAACTCAACAACCCTGAACAGTAACTAGAACCAAATGAAAACAACAAATAATTTAAAATTAATCGTAACAAAAAATAGTAATAAAAAAAGAATTAGACCGGATACATTAAAGGAAATATCTTATTTATCATTAATGCAAAAGCAAAAGAATAAAAATATAAGTGTAATAGTATCATGCTATCTAATAATGATATTACTAACAAACTAAAGAAGGAAAAGATTTTAGTTCCTTTACTTGAACTAAGACAAATTTTCTTCTTGCAACTAAACAAACAAAATAAATACAATTAACCCAAATTTCATATCATACAAATTTGAGAGCAAAAGCCAACCCAACTAACAAAAAAAAAAACATATAGTAAATTAAAATCATAAAATGTAAAAAAATTAAACCTTCAAATCATAAAGGAAATCATTTTCAAAATTAGAGGATTATTGTAAGGAAAGGAAAATATCTGTAAAATATTAAAAAGAAATAGAGAAGAACTTGTACAATGAAAAAGAAAATCAACAAAGAAAAAAAATACTAAATTGTAGTCTGTAACCGGAACCAAACAAAAATAACAAATAATTAAAAATTAATCATGACAAAAAATAATTATAATAAAAAAAAGAATTACATAGCATAATATTAAATAAAAGAATCTTTTTTTTATCAATAATGCAAAATCAAAAGGATAAAAATCAATGTGTCATATTCAGCGGCGGAGCGTCCCTTTGTAATGGGGGGCCATGGCCCCCCCAAACTTTTTGAAATTTTTTTATATTATATATTTTTTAATATTTTTTGAAATAATTTGTTATTAAATAATCAATATAATTAAAAAATAATCAAACGACCTTACAAGCTCATTCAATTTTACTTAAATTCTTAATTTTTTTAAATTTTTTGAGTTTCTCCACTTATCTTTTTCTCTTTTCTTTTTTGTCCTTGTATTGTGAAATTATAAAAAGGTAAAGTTTTTATTTAATTTTTTATTTATATTATTATTATTTATATTTATTTATTTTTTCAATTATATTCTATTTGCTCATATATTTTAAGTTTCTATAGATTTTCTTTGTTAAATTTCTATGAATCATCAACCACATCCTTTTTTTTTTTGTTATATAGGTTATATCTCCTACTTGTCATGGTTTCTTTTTTCTGTTATGTGGATTTTATTTTTAATAATTTTAATTTTTAAAAATTAAAAAATTATTGTATATGTAATTCTCAAATATAAGTTCTAGTATTGCATTATTGGTTATTGTTCAAAATTTCACTAATATGTTATTTTTTATTAATCCTAATTATATAAGAAAAAAATTATCTTGAGTATATGTTTTTAATGTGCTTTATTTTTTATATTTAGTTGAAAGAAAATTATCTTGAGTATAAGAAGAAATTATTAATTCTGTATATTGTATTTAACTATTTATAGTTTATGCATTATAGTTTAATATTTAATATTACAAACTTAAATATAATAAAATAAGAATATTAGATGTTGACAACATTAATTTTTTAGAAGTTTTTATTGAGAAAGACAAGAGTTCAAAATAAAATGGATGATAAGTTTCTTACAAATAATTTAGTTATTTATATTAAAAAAGATATTACCATCGTCGAACAAAATTTTCCTATAACATTATTATAAGTTTTTTTTCTTTTTATTTCTTTTGATTTACATGTTATATAAAATTATTATCTATTATAAATCTTTTTATTATTAATGGTTAAGTTCAATATATTAGTTTTAAAAATGTTTAACTTTTATTCTTCTTAGCCTTTGGCCCCCTCAATAAAAATTAGCTAACTTTGCCCCTAGCCATATTATCACGTCATCCAAAAACCATATTATGATTATAACATACATTATCAAAGCCATTTCTAACAAACTAAAGAATGAAAACACTTTAGTACCTTTACTTGAACTTAAACAAATTTTGTTGCTACAACCAAACAAACAAAATAAAAACAACTTACCTAGATTTCATATCATACAAATTTAATATTTGGTTATAAGGTATTTAAATCTTATAAATTGAAATTTCAGGAAAATATTGAGTCAGAAAGAAAAAGAAGAAGGAAAGAGAAGACAACCCTATGAATAGATTAACTATTCTAAGTTGGAGAATAGGTATAGCCCACAAGAAGCTACTTAGTCAGTCTTTAAAATGTATTTCTAGGATGAAATTACATTTGGGAATAAGAAAAAGAATGTATGCTCAAAAACTATTTGTTCACCATGCCTAATTTGATTTAGATTAAAATTTAAAGAAACATAAACTTTTCTTCACGAACTCTAAGTAAACGGCAACTTTAGCTAATCCAAGTTCTTAGTTTGATATGAAAAAAGACATTTGATTTCAAATTAATTAAACCTTCACCATGAATCTACTTAAAGATATCCCTCAAAAATGTCCAAATATTCATTTCACTATCTTTTTCGATTTTTTTAATCAATTTCAATTTACTGGAGAATTGATACTAATAATTATCTTATACGCAAGTAAACAAAGGAATTGGAAATAAAAAGCAGGTATAATCATATACCAATCTTCACTGGCACCAAACATGGCAACCACCACCCTCACTTTGGAATAAGGAAACAACCTACAAAATAAAACTCATTTATCTCAAAACTAAAAATAATTATGGGAAATTAAATTCTAAAAATAAAATGGATTTTGAAATATAAACCTGAAAGCTTGAATTGGGGTTGAGACGTTGTAAATTAGTCCATACTCTTGCTTGCGTCAAACTAAGAATATATATACAAAGTTTATTATGACCTTAGATGAGCTTGAAACTGTTAGGACGAGCCTTGTAGCCAATTAGGATTGGTTAAAGATTGATTCCAATCATGCAACAGTATCATTCATATTGAATGATTAGAGGTTTTCTTTCATCAACAAGACATAAATTATAATGAGTTATAAGTCTAATTGGATGAAGTCCATGAGATTAATATGCTTTACAAAGGAACTGTAATGGGTTGCAGTTATGAAATCCTTATACATCAAAGCATAATCTCAAAATGTTCCTGGTTAATGTATCATTGAGATTGAACATGTCACGACCCGGAACATGCCTCAGGCCCATGACAATCGCCGCGACGTCTCAATTGACACTCATTATTCGGAGTGCCAACTGGAACCCCGCAAGGCTTACATATCAGTTTCTTTCCTTTTCTGTGAGCAATCATTGTTAAATATCGAGTTTTTAGAGAATATATACTATTTTAGATAAAAAACAATCAAAATAAAATTTTTACCACACAGGAGTATTTTGGTCATTTTTTTCTCAAAAATTTCGAAACTGGCTAAAACGTAATATACAAGTACAAAACACATAATTCATATTCAAAATGAGTTTAAAAGTCTAAAATCTTCATTTAAAACGAAATTACGGTTATTTGAATATAATAAGAAAATAAAAGAAATATTAAGAAAAATATTCTATTTTCTTATAAAACAATATTTATAGTGTTATACGTGAATAATTTTTATAGCGTAAAAGCTAAATAAATTTATACATACTGAAATACAGTAAGCCAAAATATTTAATTTAATTTACAATAACAAGAGGGCCCCCGAATAAATAAAAGTAAAGAGGACTGTGAACCTACGGTTTGGAAAATGCAGATCCAATGGTAGTCCTCGATGAAATCAGCTATCTACAGTCTATACTGAACCTGAAATGGGTAGAAAGGAGGGTGGTGAGATTATAAAATCCCAATGAGTAAACAGACATTATCATAAATATCTAAAGGCGAGTAAAATGGAGGTAAGTTTAAACAACAAATTTCAACCCATTTCATAATGTTTTCAATTTGTTTCTTAAACCATAAAATATTTGTAATTTACCAAAACTGTTGTTAAGGCTTATGTCTTTTATTAAAACAAGGCTCAAGCCAAAACTAATCCTCGGGGATACCTTGATCGAGGCATCTAACCGAGTCCGTCAAGGGTGTTAAAATATTCACACGTGAAACACATTTTTATTTTTAAAACCAGCCGTTCCTTGGCGTTGGCCGAGTTACACATTCACGTGGGGGTTCGACGTGAAGTGAGCTCTAATACTACCCCGGGAGTTACCCTCCTTGCCTCTACACCCGGAGTAACTATATAACTGGGTTTACCGTGCCCCTCTAATAGACAGTCCACGAAAACCCGTCACTGCAGTGACGAACCCACCAATTTTAATAAAATTTCGACAGTATAACGTAGTTTTTATTTATTTATCAAGCCTGCATAGTAAAACAACTTACATAAATTTCCCAATGTATTCACAAAATATAGCCACACATACTCATTTCTCATAAGCCATTCCTAGGAAAATATATATTTTTCAAGTCAATTTGTAGCCTCCAATTACTCAATTTCATAATCAATACAATATATTTTTATTTGTCACATTTATTCCTAAAACATCAAAAATCCCGTTTTAATCTCGTTCTCATTTCATAAAGTACATAAAGGGCATTTAAAATAAACTCTAGATAATTTACAATAATAATAAGTTTACTCACCGTTTGTACAAACTAAAAGCTTTCTAAGCGCCCCGATCACTACTCGTCGGGTACGACTTCTTTGCCTTTTCCGGAAGGCTCTCCTCCTAGACACATTACAAAAATTTACACAATTCATCACATTGATGCTAAATCACTATATAATTAACTTAAATCCTATACTAATGCATGGTATGAAATGCAATAGCCTAAAACGGCTTAAACGCGGTATTAACCTATTTTTGGCGCTTTGCCCGATAAATTGCTAACGCGCTCCATTTTAGCTCTAAATGATCCCATTCTCTCTCCAACATTTCTAACCATTAAATATCAGCCAATAACCTTCTAAAAACAACAAAATCAGCTCACTCCCTTCCTTGAAAAATTCGGCCAAAAATGGGACATTAACTCGGTTAATTTTCTACTTTGTTTTTCTATCACGTTTAATCGTTTTTCATCATTTTCTCTTCATTTCCCTTAGAATAAAATCAATTCATCATCATTGTACAGCATTGAGCATCCAGCCAAGAGTGGGTATTGTGAAAATTTAATGATTTCTTGCCCAATTTAATTTCTAAACACATTTAACTAACTAAAACTATCAATTTAACTAAAAATCAAAACCTAAAAATTTCAATTTCTCTCCCCTAGAATTTTGTCCAGACCTTGATATCACTTTTTGATCTCTCTCCTCAAGCATGCTAAATGGAAATAAAGGCATAGGAAAGGTAGAAATCAAGCTAAAATCGAAAAATCTTATCGTTAGACGAGTAAACGGTCGAAAACCGTGAATTTCCCTTTGAATTTTCTTGTTTCTCTTTGGTTTTTCTTTTTTTCTTCCTTTCCTCTCTATTTCCTCTCTTGTTCTTCCTTATGGCCGGTCAGTACTTAAAATTTGGGTTTAAATGGGCTGATTATTCATTAAAATAATATTATATCATTAAAAAAATGCCACATGTCACTTTCCCATTGGCCCATTTTTAAAATTTCATCCTTTTGTTTTCAAATTTTCACCATACACTTGTCTCATATATGCATAGCTTAGATAAAATTCTCAGACTCATCCAAAGTCTCGGTGGAGTAATTTTTGAAATTTACACTTTTACCCCCGTAATAGTCAAAAATTACATTTTTGCTCCAAAAATTGAAAAATTGCCCATAGACATATTTTTCATCCCTTATACTCATACCATTCTCCAATTTGTCAAATTTGATCTAAATTCTCTCAAAATCTCAAATTTTGTCCGTGGGTGGTAAAATTACGATTTTACCCCTACACTCCAAAAATCACCAAAATTAAACTTTTTCACTTCCTATCATTAAATTATACTCCAAATAGTTAATCTTGGTCAAAAATTTCACTCCATGATCAAATTATTATCTTAGGTGGCAAAATGACGATTTTGCCCTTGAATATCAAAATTTCTAATATTACCCCAAATGAACCCTCGAACTCCGAACAATCATTTTTAGTCATTCCTGGACTATAAAATATTAAATTTCATCCTACAATTCCTATTTGAACTAGTTCGAGGTTAAATCAATTTAAGTGTACCGTTAGGTACAATATCAGGTTTCGTCTATTCTTAGGTGTTTTTCTAGCGTAATAACATGCTACTCAATGCATGTATGTCATGACATGTATTTATAGGGTCGGGTTTTACAATTCTACCCCCCTTAAAATAAAATTTTGACCTCAAAATTTCACTTACCAGATTCGACAAATAGATGCGGGTATTAGTTCCTCATCTGATGCTCTACTTCCCATGTCATTTCCTCCATTCGAGCACTTTTCTACAACACTTTGACCATTGAAATACTCTTGTTTCTCAGTACTCGATCCTTTCGATCCAAGATACTCACAAGTTGTACCTCGAACTTCAAATCGTCATGCAACTCGATCGGAGGTGCTTCGAGGACGTGAGAGGGATCTGGTACATATTTCTTAAGCATGGAGACATGGAAAACGTTGTGGATCCGATCTAACTCCGGAGGTAATTCTAACCGATAAGCCACTGGTCCAATCCTTTCAATGATTCGGAATGGTCCAATATATCTCGGGTTGAGCTTTCCCCTCTTCGCAAATCGAATCACACCTTTCATTATCCAATAAAACACCATAATTTATCATGATAGTATAATCAATAAGATTTAATACTTCAAAGTATTCAAATTATTACCTTTCCAAGGAGAAACCTTAAGAAAAACTTTATCATCGATCTCAAACTCCAAGTCTTTTCTCCGTTTATCTGCATAGCTCTTCTGCCTATCCTGGGCTACCTTTAGCCTTTCTCGTATAACCTTGATCTTGTCATTAGTTAGCTCGATCAATTCCACACTCACTAACTTTCTTTCACCCACTTCATCCCAACAAAGTGGAGTACGACATTTCCTTCCATATAAAGCTTCGTATGGTGCCATACCAATGCTAGACTGAAAGCTATTGTTGTAAGCAAATTCCACCAATGGCAAATGTCTGTCCCAACTCCCAATAAAGTCAATGACACAAGCCCGTAACATATCCTCCAAGGTCTGGATAGTCCTCTCTGACTGACCATCCGTCTGTGGGTGAAAAGCAGTTCTAAATTTCAATTTGGTTCCGAGAGCTTCTTGAAATTTTAGCCAGAATCGAGAAGTGAATCGAGGATCTCGGTCTGACACTATAGAAACGGGAACTCCATGTAGCCTTACAATCTCATCTATATAGAGCTGAGCCAGCTTCTCAATAGAGTATGTACTATGGACAGCTAAAAAGTGAGCGGACTTAGTCAACCGATCTACGATCACCCAGATCGCATCCTTTCCCCTTTGTGTCCGCGACAATCCCAAAACAAAATCCATAGTTACATGCTCCCATTTCCACTCGGGAACAGGTAAAGACTAAAGTGTACCTGCTGACCTCTGATGCTCCGCCTTAACTTGCTGACATACGAGACACTTTGCTACGAATTCTGCTACGTCTCGCTTCATACCCGGCCACCAATAATTCTCCCTGATAGTCCTATACATCTTGGTGCTTCCGGGATGTAATGCATAAGCAGATGAATGGGCTTATTCCATGATCGCCTGTCTCAACTGGTTTCCCTCAGGAACACAAACTCGATCTTTAAACATCAAGACGTTATCCTCTCCAAATCTGAACTCACTAACTCCCCCATCGATCAGTTTTTGAATTTCTTTTCTTAACTCATCATCAGACCTCTAAATGTCCTTGATCTGATTAAGTAACGAAGGTCGCACAATGAAGTTTGCCAATAAGGATCCATCCTCACCATTTCTCAACTGGACCCCAAGAGATTTCATCTCTATTAATGCTGGAAAATAACAACTTTGAAGTGCTGCTAAAGACGATGAAGACTTACGACTTAAGGCATCAGCTACAACGTTCGCCTTTCCCGGATGATAGTCTATCACCAAGTCATAATCTTTTATCAACTCCAACCATCGCCTCTGCCTTAAATTAAGCTGCTTTTGGGTGAGCAAATATTTTAAACTCTTGTGATCCGTAAATATCCAACAATGCTCACCATACAAGTAATGCCTCCAGATTTTTAAAGCAAACACCACTGCTGCTAACTCTAAATCATGGGTAGGGTAATTTGCTTCATGCCTCTTTAGCTGTCTAGAAGCATAAGCCACAACTTTTTCATCCTGCATCAATACGCACCCCAACCCCAACTTTGAGGCATCACTATATACTACAAATCCCTTACCATTAACAGGAAGTGTTAAAACGGGAGCGGAGGTTAACCGGTTCTTTAGCTCCTGAAATCGATTCTCACAAACATCATCCCACACAAACTTAACTCCCTTACGAGTTAGACGGGTCAAAGGAGCTGCTATTAAGGAAAACCCCTGAACAAACCTCTGATAATAACCGGCTAATCCGAGGAAACTACGAATCTCCGTCACTGTCTTAGGTTGCTCCCATTGTAAAATTGCCTCTATCTTCTTGGGGTCAACATATATTCCAGTTCTCGATACTACGTGTCCCAAGAATACCACTTCCTGTAACCAAAACTCACACTTTGAAAACTTTGCATACAACTGTCTTTCCCGCAAAGTTTGTAATACTATACGCAAGTGGGCAGCGTGCTCATCCTTATCTCTCGAGTAAATCAGTATGTCATCAATGAACACAATAACAAACTTGTCCAGGTAAGGGTGGAACACTCTATTCATGAGATCCATAAAAGCTGCCGGTGCGTTAGTTAACCCGAAAGGCATGACCAAGAACTCATAATGACCGTACCGAGTCCTGAACGCTGTCTTGGGTACATCCTGTTCTTTAATCCTCAACTGATGATACCCAGACCTTAGATCAACCTTGGAAAATACTGTAGCTCCCTGTAATTGATCGAAAAGATCATCAATCCTCGGTAACGGATACTTGTTCTTAATGGTCATTCTGTTAAGCTGTCGGTAATCGATACATAACCGAAGTGTACCGTCTTTCTTTTTCACAAATAAAATCGGTGCTCCCCACGGAGATATACTAGGGCGTATAAAACTCTTGTCCACCAACTCTTGCAATTGTACTTTCAACTCCTTCAACTCTGTCGGAGCCATTCTATATGGAGGGATAGAAATAGGTGCAGTACCCTGAAGTAAATCAATAGGGAACTCAAGCTCTCGATCAGGAGGCAATCCCGGTAAATCATCAGGAAATACATCAGGAAACTCACTTACTATCGGGACATCCTCTAACTTAGGTTCCCCCTTTGAAGTATCAATTACGTATGCCAAATAAGTCGGATACCCTTTCTGCACTAATTTCGAAGCTTTGATGGCCGAGATTACACAGGACGGTAATACTCGGCGTTTCCCTACAAATACAATCTCTGCTCCCTCCGAATTTCGGAGAATAACTTCCTTTCGAAAACAATCCACGTTCGTCCGATGTACAGTTAACCAGTCCATACCCAATATTAGATCAAAATCCAGGATCTCTAGAGGAATTAAGTCACCTCTAAATTCTTCATCGCCTACCCTTACCCCACAGTCTCTATAACAACTATTTCTAACTAGCTTTTCTCCTAAAGGGGTGTGAATTACAATTTCTTCCTCTAATGGTGACAGGTTTCTATCAGCAATTGATGCAAATGTGGTGCTCACATAAGACCTATCTGAGCCAGAATCTATCAAAACATAAGCATCTTTCTCAAATAAAGACATAATACATGTCACTGCTCCAGGTCGGACCCGTGTCTCATTTTCCATCACAGCGAAAACTCTTGTTGAGGTACGAGTCTGTGGTCTCGAAGGTGGATGTGTCGGGGTATTACTCTCCACACCGGACCGTATGGCCACTCCTTGTCTCGGTGGCAACCCAGAAGAATCTTTCCTCTGTATATTAGTGCGAGCTGGTGAAGATGATGCAACTACCGTGGCTCGTCCTAACCATGGGCAATTACTCCTAATATGACCCGTCTGTCCACATTGGAAACATCTTGTTGGCCCTCTACATAGCCCACTATGATAATTCTCACAATTTTTGCATCTGTCAGAACCTCTGAAACTCTTCCCAGAACCAGTCATAGCAGATCTGCTAAACCTCGAAGGTCTCTGTTGTGATGGTGGAAATGGAGGTCGAGGAGATGTCACGGAAACAGAAGTAGTACTCCCTGAAATCGCTGTGTCCTTACCTCTTTTTACTGGCTGACTAGAAGACATACCAGGATTCTTCCTTTTTGCAAACTCAGTCTGAATCCTCCTATTCTCAGTCGCGAGCTTCTCAGCTCGTAAAGCCATCTGTACCACCTCCTTATGTGGCTCCCTACCAGTCACTGTCATCCGCTCTCTAATCTCATTACGGAGCCCTTCCTCGAAATAACTGGCCTGATCCTGCTCAGATTTCACCAGATCCGGCACATATAACATCAACTCGTTAAAACGAGTCTCGTACTCCTCTACAGTTAGATTCCCCTGTTTCAAACTCAAAAATTCTCTCTTCTTTTCTTTCTGATGAAAATAATTGAAATACTGACCATCGAATTCCCTGAGAAAATCGAACCACGTTTGAGGAGTAGTGGAACGGGACTTCACTGAATTCCACCAAGTACGAGCCCTCTTCTCTAATAATCTCGTAGCCACCATCAGCTTCATGTCGTCGTCTAATCTCATATCAGAGAAAGTCTCTGAAACTTGATTAATCCAGTCCTTTGCCACAGTGACATCCAACTCACCCGTGAAAGACACACAACCGAGCTGTCTAGCCTCCTTTAGCTTCTTGGAAATGGATACATCTTGTACCGGTGGTGGAACTAAAGGAGTAACTGGTGGTACTATAGGTGAAACTTGACCAGTCGGAGCTCCACCAGCCATTGCGGTAAAGAAAGCTGCCAATACTTGTGCTGCCTCAGTAGGCATGGTGGGAATACCCGTAGGTGGCGGAGGAGGTGGAGGATGTGGAGGACTATCAGCCTGCTCAGCGGTAGGTGCTGCCCGAATGGTAGACACAGCCGATTCTTCCCCTACTGCATCTAGCTGACGACGTTGGGAACGACCTTTTCCCCTCCCAATCGATCTAGTGAGAGGTGGGCGTCCGCGTCGAGGAGGCATAATAATCTATAAGAGAAAATGAGCAAGCTTAGGGAACTTTAGGCTCTATATGAAAATGCATGCATTCTATTCAACCTAACTTAACTTAATCCGGGGCCACACTGATATTGTAATTTTTTAAAACCATTTTAAAACCAAAAACTCTTATCTTTAAAACCAAAAGCTCTTATCTTTAAAACCAAAAGCTCTGATACCAATAGAATTGTCACGACCCGGAACATGCCTCAGGCCTATGACAATCGCCGCGACGTCCCAATTGACACTCATTATTCGGAGTGCCAACCGGAACCCCGCAAGGCTTACATGTCAGTTTCTTTCCTTTTCTGTGAGCAATCATTGTTAAATATCGAGTTTTTAGAGAATATATACTATTTTAGATAAAAAACAATCAAAATAAAATTTTCGCCACACAGGGGTATTTTGATCATTTTTTTCTCAAAAATTTTGAAACTGGCTAAAACGTAATATACAAGTACAAAACACATAATTCATATTCAAAATGAGTTTAAAAGTCTAAAATCTTCATTTAAAACGAAATTACGGTTATTTGAATATAATAAGAAAATAAAAGAAATATTAAGGAAAATATTCTATTTTCTTATAAAACAATATTTATAGTGTTAAACGTGAATAATTTTTATAGCGTAAAAGCTAAATAAATTTATACATATTGAAATACAGTAAGCCAAAATATTTAATTTAATTTACAATAACAAGAGGGCCCCCGAATAAACAAAAGTAAAGAGGACTGTGAACCTACGGTTTGGAAAATGCAGATCCAATGGTAGTCCTCGATGAAATCAGCTATCTACAGTCTATACTGAACCTGAAATGGGTGGAAAGGAGGGTGGTGAGATTATAAAATCCCAATGAGTAAACAGACATTATCATAAATATCTAAAGGCGAGTAAAATGGAGGTAAGTTTAAACAACAAATTTCAACCCATTTCATAATGTTTTCAATTTGTTTCTTAAACCATAAAATATTTGTAATTTACCAAAACAGTTGTTAAGGCTTATGTCTTTTATTAAAATAAGGCTCAAGCTAAAACTAATCCTTGGGGATACCTTGGCCGAGGCATCTAACCGAGTCCGCCAAGGGTGTTAAAATATTCACACGTGAAACACATTTTTATTTTTAAAACCAGCCGTTCCTTGGCGTTGGCCGAGTTACATATTCACGTGGGGGTTCGACGTGAAGTGAGCTCTAATACTACCCCAGGAGTTACCCTCCTCGCCTCTACAACCGGAGTAACTATATAACTGGGTTTACCGTGCCCTTCTAATAGGCAGTCCACGGAAACCCGTCACTGCAGTGACTAACCCACCAATTTTAATAAAATTTTGACAGTAGAACGTGGCTTTTATTTATTTATCCAGCCTGCATAGTAAAACAACTTACATAAATTTTTCAATGCATTCACAAAATATAGCCACACATACTCATTTCTCATAAGCCATTCCTAGGAAAATATATATTTTTCAAGTCAATTTGTAGCCTCCAATTACTCAATTTCATAATCAATACAATATATTTTTATTTGTCACATTTATTCCTAAAACATCAAAAATCCCGTTTTAATCTCGTTCTCATTTCATAAAATACATAAAGGGCATTTAAAATAAACTCTAGATAATTTACAATAATAATAAGTTTACTCACCGTTTGTACAAACTAAAAGCTTTCTAAGCGCCCCGATCACTACTCGTCGGGTACGACTTCTTTGCCTTTTCCGGAAGGCTCTCCTCCTAGACACATTACAAAAATTTACACAATTCATCACATTGATGCTAAATCACTATATAATTAACTTAAATCCTATACTAATGCATGGTATGAAATGCAATAGTCTAAAACGGCTTAAACGCGGTATTAACCTATTTTTGGCACTTTGCCCGATAAATTGCTAACGCGCTCCATTTTAGCTCTAAATGATCCCATTCTCTCTCCAACATTTCTAACCATTAAATATCAGCCAATAACCTTCTAAAAACAACAAAATCAGCTCACTCCCTTCCTTGGAAAATTCGGCCAAAAATGGGACATTAACTCGGTTAATTTTCTACTTTCTTTTTCTATCACGTTTAATCGTTTTTCATCATTTTCTCTTCATTTCCCTTAGAATAAAATCAATTCATCATCATTGTACAGCATTGAGCATCCAGCCAAGAGTGGGTATTGTGAAAATTTAATGATTTCTTGCCCAATTTAATTTCTAAACACATTTAACTAACTAAAAATCAAAACCTAAAAATTTCAATTTCTCTCCCCTAGAATTTCGTCCAGACCTTGATATCACTTTTTGATCTCTCTCCTCAAGCATGCTAAATGGAAATAAAGGCATAGGAAAGGTAGAAATCAAGCTAAAATCGAAAAATCTTACCGTTAGACGCGTAAACGGTCGAAAACCGTGAATTTCCCTTTGAATTTTCTTGTTTCTCATTGGTTTTTCTTTTTTTCTTCCTTTCCTCTCTATTTCCTCTCTTGTTCTTCCTTATGGCCGGCCAGCACTTAAAATTTGGGTTTAAATGGGCTGATTTTTCATTAAAATAATATTATATCATTAAAAAAATACCACATGTCACTTTCCCATTGGCCCATTTTTAAAATTTCATCCATTTGTTTCCAAATTTTCACCATACACTTGTCTCATATATTCATAGCTTAGATAAAATTCTCAGACTCATCCAAAGTCTCGGTGGAGTAATTTTTAAAATTTACACTTTTACCCCCGTAAAAGTCAAAAATTACATTTTTGCCCCAAAAATTGAAAAATTGCCCATAGACATATTTTTCATCCCTTATACTCATACCATTCTCCAATTTGTCAAATTTGATCTAAATTCTCACAAAATCTCAAATTTTGTCCGTGGATGGCAAAATTACGATTTTACCCCTACACTCCAAAAATCACCAAAATTAAACTTTTTCACTTTCTATCATTAAATTATACTCCAAATAGTTAATCTTGGTCAAAAATTTCACTCCATGATCAAATTATTATCTTAGGTGGCAAAATGACGATTTTACCCTTGAATATCAAAATTTCTAATTTTACCTCAAATGAACCCTCGAACTCCGAACAATCATTTTTAGTCATTCCTGGACTATAAAATATTAAATTTCATCCTACAATTCCTATTTGAACTAGTTCGAGGTTAAATCAATTTAAGTGTACCGTTAGGTACAATATCAGGTTTCGTCTATTCTTAGGTGCTTTTCTAGCGTAATAACATGCTACTCAATGCATGTATGTCATGACATGTATTTATAGGGTCGGGTTTTACAGAACATCAATGATACTTAGAGATTGGTATATTCTATGTTCCTTACTTTGAAAGTAAGCAATCGATCTCATAGATTGAAGTATAGAGATACTTGAAACTAGAAGATAGGTGCTTGCCTTGGAGAGTAAGTTCACTGAATATGACCTGCCATGAGAAGTGCATTTGGTAATACACTCCAGTGTTTATGCAATACTTCTCATGTGTCAATACTGTAAATACTCCTTAAACTTGAGACACTAGGTTATTTTATATGTGGAGTGCTATGCTTTGATTTCATCCCTACGGGTGTTTAACCAAAGATGCGAAAACAAGATGCTTTTGAGTATAGTATGAAGCATGTGAAGGCAAATGAGTGGTCAAGATAGGAATCATCACCTCAAGTGTTTTAAAAGACATATCCTATCAGTTTTTGGTTAACATTAGCTTATTGAAGTTCTTGGCCAAGACGACATGGAGATTATGAAAAAGGGTTCATAACTCTCTATAAAGCTAATGCTATAACTGCAGGAACAAATATAGAGGTCAATAAGAGTAGACATTGTATCAAGCTCTTATCATCTCTGAGATATATGACGAGGGAATGAATTTTACTGATGACTGTACACTGAAAGGTTGTCAAAGAACCCTTTGACTCTCTTAACAATTGGGTGGCCATGATGCATTGCTAGATGCCAATCTTGGTCTATGGAATTGACTATAAATTAATTGATTGAAATTTATATTAATCAATTAAGTCATTAATCAATTCCATTGCCAACATGTTGAAAACCTAATGGGTCACACATAATGATTGCATTTGAATTAAATTGGGAGAGTGATGATTTAAGTTAGACTTAAATCACATGCTAGGTAATTAACTTTTATAAACTTAATTAAAAGAGTTTAATTAAGTTTTAGACATAATTATAAATAGTTATAATTATAAGGCCTTGATTGCAAAATATAAAGAAAATTAATTTTGATTTTAATTTTCAAGAACTTAATTAAAAAAGTTTAATCAAGTAACATGCCTAACATTATAATATGTTATAATATTGAGGGCTTAATTGTAAGATTGAATTATTTTAACCTAACTATGTAAGTCACCTTTTAACTATTTTTTATATGAGTGTTTTTCACAATTGAAGAAATCCTAGTTTTTGTCAAAAAAAGAAAAACGTTTTCTCTCTTTGCCACCACTCTCTTCGTGTGAAAGAGAAAATTGCTTATGAAGCAATTTTTAAGAAAGGTTCGGCTAAGATTGTGAAAAAAAAGAAAAGGACAATTGTTGTCTTCTTTGCTAGCACAAAGTATAGTTAAAAACTCTCTCTTTTGTTGAATGTTCAAGTGCAATTGTGTGTATTACCGTTGGAGGCCAAACACTTGATTGGCTAGGGTTTTTGCTCCTTATGGTGTTTGCGGGATTGCTTTAAGAAGTGTCATTGAGATTACGAAATTACTTTGTAAGGTAACTTTCTGAATAATAATTTATTTTGTGCTTTTATGTGTTAAATATCAGCAAGGTAATTCATGGGTGGAGGCATGTTTTTGTTGTTTAGTTATAAAATTTTAATTTTCTTTCCGCTGCGTATTTTGGGCATGTCGTCCATAGCTAAACCCATCAGAAACATGAAGTAAATACTTAGTATGGTACTCAATTTTTAATTTTTCAGTTATAGCTGTTTGGTTTTAGATAGTATATTATATTACTGGCCCAAATAAAAATACACAAAAAAAATCAAAGACCATAGGGGTTTCTTTTATTATGTATTAATTCCTTTGATGAATCTGAATATTCTTTTAATGAATTTGAAAAGATACTTATTTCATCAAGGCATTTAATCAACCACACTCTCTTTAAGATTCGTGATGAAGCATGAGGTATTGCAACATGGATTGAACGAATAGTTCTATGCTCAGCAAAAAGTGAAGAGGCTCTTCAAAACCTGAAGACATGGCTAGTGCCTAAGCAGAGTGTCTCAGCTCCTTTCCAAAATTTCTCACTCTACTAAAAGCAAAGCTATATCACAATCAACACCTTTGGAAAAACTTGCTGCATAGGAAGAAATGAAGATAGTTCCTGAACTCACCCAAACAACATAGTAAAGCAACCAAATACGTTAAACCTCAACAGATTAAATATCAAACAAAAAAAAAGGAAAAATAAAAAAGAGAATCTAATAGATAATTTCTATGACATTAATAGTAAAAAAAAAGAGGAAGAATACAACTCCGTTTGACCATTTCTGAAGTAAAATACAACTCTATAAGAAAAGGTACACACCTGCAAATTACAAAGAAGAAGCAACTAAACAAATAAAAATGCATGTAAAATTATCCAATTCTACCATGGAAAGTCCCACTCTTTGCACCACCAACCTTCCTTAATTCATTAATTTGCTAGAATAAGATAATTATTGCAAAGGCTTAGTTTATATACATATCTTCAAGATGTTTTGCACATAAAATGTTTTATTAAGTTTTCGATTGTTTGCCAAGTAAAAATATTAATGAATTGAATAAAGTAAATATATAATTATTTCAAGATTTAAATTTGCTGAAAATACAAAAGAAAAAGAAAGAAAGTGATAATTCTATTTTATAGAATTATTTTAGTCTAATTTTGTTATTAAATATTAGCTAAATCCTTAATTTTCAATTATAATTTAGTTATTTTTGGTTGTTTTTATAATTAGTTTATTTTTAAGTAAGTTATGTTAATTTTATATTTATTTCTTTTAATTTGGTTATTATTTATTAGTTTTTATATTTTTGTAAGAACTAAGGGAATTTGGCTTAATTTTGGAAAGTAAGGTATTGAAAGATCTGAAAGTCTGCTTATATATACTTCAGTATTTTGACCATAACTCGCATTACAAAACTCCAAATGCTATGATTCTTAGACCATTGGAAAGTTAAGAGACAGAGCTAAAACTTTGATTAAACATCACTTTGCCCAGTTCTGTTTTTAAGATAGAGAAAAACACATCGGAAAATGGCTAGGCGTACTGTTGCGGGAATGATAATTTGAAGATTGACAATTGATATTTGGGCCTCATAACACTATTAAGCCCAATCGTTGGAATTAGTTGGTTAATTTAGGGACTTATAGGTTAAGTTTGTTAGTATAAATAAGATATTTTCAAGAGACATTAGGTAAACAACTTTTGGAGATTCAATAAGCTAGAAGTTAAGGCTGAAACTTGGAGAGTAAGGTTACAAATATTTGTTTGTTTTCTTCCTTAGCTTTTATTTTTCTTATTACTCTCAATGGTTGAAATTTATATAATGTTATTTGTCTTTACAATTATGAGTAGCTAATTTTCTTTTTCTAGGATTGCAATTGATTTTTAATGTCTTTCTTTCTTATCTTTAATGGAATTTGAATTGTTTATTTTAATTTATTCTTAATGCTTTTAATTACCTGATCACCAATTAAATTGATTTAAGAACCTAAACAAACTTGAGAAAATGAGTTTAGTGTAGACTAAATTAGGATAGCATATGATCATAATAATTAATTTGACTATAGAATAAGGATATACCTATAGACCATATGTACCCAGATTAGAACCTGAACTTAATGAGACTATTTTTAATTTCAATTCATATAAGGATCTAGTGTTTCGATTAAAATAGATATTTTTATAAGATGAGTCGGGATACCCTTATAAATAATTGAGAGCTCTAGGTTAGCAATTCAAACCATTGAAATAAGTTTAAGAAGAGAATTAAGATTTAAATGAAGTGTGAAGGATATTGTAATCCTAGGCTTGTTTAATTCGATTTTTACCCAAGTTATTATTACTTTGATAGTTTAAATTTTGGTTAACTAGTCTTTGTTAATTAATTTAGTTATTTGAATTTGATTGTTTGGATAAGATTAAATTGTTCTAATTTTAGTACTTAGTAAAATTTTAAATCAATTCTCTGTGGGATCGATACTCTGTTTATTTATATATTATATTTTCGATACGTATACTAACGTAAGTAAAAATTTAACTGACAGAAAGAAAGAAAGAAATGATATTTGAAGGGCTTGAACCTGCAGGTAGTGAGAGTTTTCTGATAAACCAAACACGGTAAAAGCATCCGTACACCATAAGCCCTAAAAAAAACAAAACCAGAAGGAAAAAAAATAGTTGAGAAATAATGGCTAAATTTTAAGAAAAAATCAAAGAGAAAAATAAAGATAATTCTATCAAGGCCTTCGTGACTTTTCGTGTACCCATCAGACGACAACCTTTTTGGGTTCCTTAGGGACTGATTCACTCTGCATAGATTGATTGAATGTAGAAAGCCTTTAATTGACACTTGAAAAAGCAACTTTCAAGATCCCGTCGATTTTGTGAGTCACTTGAGCCCCTACACATTTTCGGTACCATGGAGGTAGACTAGTGAGCTTTTACGCTTTTTTCAAAGGATGAAAAGATGACGGCTTGCAAAGGAGACTGAAGGTCAAGAAGAAAGTAGGAAAAAATAGAGTAAAAAATCCAATTAAGAAGCTTCTAGAGTTTCAAGAAAAACCTGAAAAAGCCCTTTTTTTAAACATGAAAATCCAAAAATAACCCCAACATTTAAAGAAATCATAGAATGACAGGCCAAAAAAAGGTCAAGCTCTTTGAGGTAACTAGTCAAAATGATGTTGTTTAACCAAATTAGGCAAAAAAACGACGTCGTTTTGATTAATTGAAGCAAAAAAAAAGATGGGCAAACTCTTCCACAACCCACCATGTGTCACCCAAAGGATGCCATAACGTGGTTAATTTTGAGAGCCCTATTGGGGCTTTCTTTTATATAGGGTTAAGTGAAGAAAAAAAAAAGATGGACAGACTCTACCACAACCCACCCCATGTCACCTAAAGGGGCCATGAAAAGAAAATATGGGTAAACCCTTCCACAGCCTACCATGTGTCACCCTTTGGGAGCCACCACATAGCCAATTCAAAAATCCCCATTGGAGCTTTCTTTTATATAGAGTTATAAATATTAAATTCTTGATTGATGCCATACAAATATTAACTTCATTTAATATATATATATATATATATAGTGCCGACTGGTGGATAAAGCCACCTAATCAAGGACTTTCAATCCCAAATTTGGGGAGGTCACATAATTTTATAATAATAATAATAATAATATAATTAATTATATTAAAAATATATAAAAATTAATATAATTATTAAAATATCTACCTATTCTCTCATGTCTGGTAAATATCTATTTTCTCTCACTTTCACATCTTATTAATTCTCAATTATTTATTTCATTTCTTATTAAAAATATATAAAAGTTAAAGATGATTAATAAAATAACATATTCTCTCACTTTCCTAATTATGAGCCTAGTAAATCTCAATTTTTGATAACTCCTCAATTCCTACAATGCTATTAATTTTCAACTATTTTTTATTTTTAATTAACTACTAGTAATATGTATTTATATTTAATGATCTCCTACAACTATTTTTTTCATATATAAAACAAATTATCTTTTTTTCTTAATTTTCAAAGCTAAAATTTTTTAAAAAAATTATACAAACGAAAGATAATAGTTCAATTAATATACTTAATCATATAAGAAGATTCGATTTTTTTAAAATGCATATATATATATATATATATTATTTTTAAAATAATGATAACAATTCTAATAAGTGTTGCTTCTGTAAAAATAAATTGTTCAAAAATAAAATTAAAAAAAATTATTTAAGATTTAAACTGTCTTAAAACAGATTAAATGGATTAATTATATTATTAATTAAAAAAATATTAAAAAACTTGATTATAATAATTTAATTAGAAATTTTGTATCTAGAAAAATTAAAAGAATAAAATTTTAATAAAATTTTTTTTAATTTCAATAAAAAATATTTCATTTTAAAATTTAACTTTAGATCTTTAAAATTATTAAATCGCCTTTATATATATATATATATATATATTTCATTACCTTAGAGTACGAGCCTGGCAACTTGGGTATCATAAATCTAATGAAAAAATAATTGTTGGTGATATTAAATTGCATTATTAATTCAAGAATAACCCAGTGAAATATCACATCATTAGCTGGCCAGGAGAACTGCAAGTAGAGTTTTTATGCCTTTAAAAATTGAAGAAAAGTGGTTGGCGACATGACAGCTGAATTAAATTTCATAAGGCGTAATAACTACGGTTTTCTAATAAAATCATATAAGTTTTTCAAAAAAAATTTCATATATAGTAACAAAGTAGCATGTAAACGATAGGATATTCATTAATTTTGAAGTATCCAAACTTAATTAGTAAATGCAATATTTAAGTTTTATAATTAATTAAATATTTTTAAAATTTATTATTTCAATTCGAATCTTAATTTATATTTACTATCCGATAATTACCTGAATCTATTTAAAAATTTAATTATGTAAAAAAATTATTAAAATGTTCTTCGTAAGTACTAATTACTCAAACTCGAATTCGTACTCATATTTATATATAATAATATTTTCATTCATATTCCATATAATTCACCAATAATTAAATTTATAAAAACAAACAAACAATAAAATTAAAATTTAAATAATCAAAAATAAATATCTCAAATATCAACTTAAATATTTAAAAACAAATATCCAAATAATAACTTAAACAACATTACAAGTTTAATTAACTATATGAGTTTGTTATTAATTACATGAAATTAAAAAAATAGTTAGATTCCAAAACTATTCTAATCTTACAATTTCTTTCTAAATATATATTTTATAAATTTATATAAACAAAAGTATATATATTATAATTAATAATTTTATAAATTATAACTTTTATAATGTTAATACAAAATAGAAAATAAATATGTTTATATATTTAAAATATATATACTAAAGGTATATATATAATAGTAATTATATTCTTTATATATTAACACAATATATAGAGTATATGTATTAAAAGATATTACAAGTTAATTAATAATTATAATTTTATAAATTAATTTAATTAACAATATAAATTTATCTTTAATTACATAAAATTAAAAAAAATAATCAAGTTCGAGTATCGGGTACCCAAGGGGTGGTATCTAAACCCTATTTGAACCTAATACAAGTAGTGAAATTACTACCCAAATCCAATACTAAGATACCCTAATCCTATATAATCGAGTTTGATACCCGCAAGTACCTTGTAACAAGATACCCATTACCATCCCTATAACTAAGTGAAGCATATTAACTAATGATCTTCTTCATATTGCTTATCCCTAAAATATGCATTTGTTAATACTGTGCTTTTTTAAAATAAAATTCTTTTTTTTTTAAGAAAAGAGTCAAGCATTTTGATACGTGTAAATAAGTTTTGAGGGAAATTTAAGGCAAGATTGGTAAGATAGATAATAGTGCAGTGAGACTGAAAGTTACAAGGCTAAGATAATATATGTTAAAAAAATGACAGTGGTAATATACTATGTAATTTTCTAATATATTTCACATATACGAAGTCAATACAATTAGTAATAATATATTTATAAATACTCCATATTGGTTTCATGATTATTTTAATCAATTATTTATTTTTTATATTTATATATAGCTTTATCTTCAATATTGAATCTATTATTATTTATAAAATCAATTATATATTTATTTATTTTTATTATATTAAAGAAAATATAAATAAAATAAAGAAGAACTTTTATGGGAAGAGGGAAAACAAAAGAAATAGCATTTTATGTCATTGAGTGTAAAAAGAAAAAATAACAAAAAAGAGTAGGACAAAATTGGAAACAAGGAAAAGAGGTCTAGCGTGAATTGCCTACTAGGAAAAATTTGGAAACAGCAGCATTCGGCAGCTTTAAAAATATATCATAGTATATCCCACTCATATAGATAACAATAAGAAATTAGAGAAATCCAAGCACACACAAGTACACCTACACATATTCAAGGAGATTCAAAGTCCAATTGACAGAGTACAGGCTTAATTAAACATGTTGTCATTCGGAAAGAGAAGATCAGAAAGGATAGAGACGTGACGTGAGACAATTAAGGCAGCCTTTGGATTGAGGTCAGAGGGTGACAGCATCCATGAACTCGTTATCATTCTCCATGGCCCCAAATGTCGGAGGTGCAAGGCATATTTCGATGTCAATGCTCCCTTCTTCCACCCCACAGTGCACCGTTACTCTCCCATCGAACTTGTTCGCTGGCCCGCTCCTTATTGCAATCGGGGTTCCCAACCCTGTTTCACCACCATAAATATTGAACCGAGGTGAATCACTGGTTACCAAAGAGTTACTTACCATGTTGCCCATCGTCCTTAGCTTTGGGGTTTCCATCCATGTTTTCAAGAAATTCTTAAACATTTCCTCGTTATGAGCAGCAACTACCTTGTTCATTTGCCGTGCTGCGTTACCAAGTCCAAGGTCTAGCAGCTCCTTCACTTTCATAGTTATGGCCCCAACCTGTAACACATTTCCAAAATATCGTTCTGGCAGCTGCTGCAGTTTCGGTCTACCGCTAATCATTAAGCAGTAATTAGTCTCTTCATCGGGGTCAGCTTTCCTGTTTCGAATAACAGCTCGCCAAAGGTGAGACAAGAGTGCTTGAAGAGATGAGATGTCTTTGGTGCCAACCTCCGAGTTAGCTTTTGCTTTGAGTTTCGCAACATTTTCCCTCGAGAAATGAAAAACCCTAACTCTCAAAGGTGGTGGAATGAACTTATCATGAGTTTGATGGAAGTACGAACGAGGAAGGCGAATGGGGAAATCAATATCCTTAAAAAAATCACGTTGGAAAACGGGTGGTTTGGATAACTGAGTAGGATCACAAGCGATTGCTAACCAAGAGTTGAAAAAATGGAAGAATGAGGCACCGTCGACGATGGAATGATTGACAGAGACACTGATGAAGAAACCATCTACGAGTTCAGTAACTTGTACTGCAAGTAAAGGATTGGAAGTGCCCTGGTAGTTCTTAATCCCATTCAAAGGGAAAAAAGAGTCGACGACGGCAGGAATATAAGCAGGTTGAATGATATTGGAAGTGGTTACCCCGTCAGCTACTGCATGGACAAATAAAGCCCCAGCGTTATTGCAATCAATAGAAAAGGAAACAGTATTACCATCATGTTCCGTAGTGGAAAGTCGTCCAGCAAGAGGAGCGAAGTAGCTTAGAGTCGATGAAAGGAACATTTTCATGTAGAAAACTACAATGTTCCCTATCTCCTCTTCTTGATCATAAACGTCGGGCACTTCCGGGATCTGGTAGAGAAGTCCTCTTTGGATGTACTCCGCAAGAAGGAACTGAAGATCCCATGGAGTTAAATCCATCTTTTGAGCTTGTTGCTCATCGTGATTCTCAGCTTGAACCATGCTCGTTGAGATTACACGAATGCTGGCCATGATTAATTGCTTTTTCAGTTCTTGTGCACGACATTCCTAGCGTTAAAGAGTTTCCATATTTATAAAGGAAACTTGTACTCGGGGTTCAAGGGGAGAGAACGAATTATGCTTTAATTAGCTGGAAAACTAGAATATACATGTGATTGTCATTAATAGTTTTGTTTCCCCCATTAATTGTAGCATTGAGAAAAGTAAGAAAAAAACATTTCAGACATTTATGAATCATATATTTGGATTTGATAAAGTAGTGTTTCTTAGAGAATACAAGTTGTGTTTGGTCAGTGAAGAGATTGGACAGGTTGGTGGTAAGCTGATGATAAAATTGATGATGGTAGTTGTGGTCGGTTGTAGAGTGGCCAAAGTCAAAGCAGCAGATTTATGGCAAGTTAATGTTGCCTTGGGACCCGAGAATATAATCAAGATTTAACTCTTGCCTAATTTAGGCATGGTTAAGGAAAGAACTAATGATTAATCCTTTAAGTGCAAGCTATATATCTAAAGTAAATGGTGATTGATGGGAGCGGATCCTAAAGAAATAATTAGACAAATAATTAGTTCTATAATCAAGCTTTTTGTTATCAATATAAGTGTAAATGTCCATTGCACTAAGCAACCTTTTAAATTTTTTTATATTCCATATGCCTCTTTACATAGGAACATCCCATCTTCTAAATTCATTAAATGTAAGTGCATTTTCATTTACGAAATTCATTCTCCCTCCATCTATTTAAGCTTATAAATAAAGATATATTGTAGTTGATGGTAAATAGATTTAGAATAAAAGAAATAAAATTTTTATTTACATTTTTAATACTCTTCTCTCATAATTATTCTTTTGAATTATATTTCACAACACTTTTCAAGTTCTATTTTCTCAATACTTTTATGTTTTTGTCTTAGTTTCAACTGAACTCTTTAATTTTATATCAATTTTGATCTTCAATTATTTGGATGGAAACAGTGTACTCCTATAGTTCCTTCACCCTAGTAATGGTCGTTTGATTTGAAAAATAAGGGTTTAGGTCTAACTATTTGAACAGATGGATACATGTGTCGTAGATCTCACCTCAGTAAGAAATAGGGTGAGTATTGAGTTTATAAGTAAAAGTCTTCATTTATTTAATAAGTACAATATGTCTTTCACTTCCGTTGGTAATAGTTCAGATTTCGTCGGTATGTGACAATATTGACGAAATTTTTGACAAAATTTTTTGTTAGAAATAACGTAGTCGGTAATGGAAAATTTGTTGACAATTCAGTAGTAATGAGTTCAATCCATCAGCCGATTTGTAGTTGGTAATGGGATAATTTTGTTGATAAATTATTTTTTTCTCAAATTAAAACTTAGATTAATAATACAAGCTTTGACTTTAATATTGGATAAGTGGTTTGCAAAAGCTGAAACTATAGCTTTCTATAGTGGTAAGAGAGATCATGGCAGCCTCAACTATACATTTAGAAAACCAATTTTTTCAAGATAATTATAAGGAATGCTATTGATTATATAAAATGGGTGAGTGATTTTTTCTCATTATAAACCATAATTTTGAATGTGATTTTAAAGTCTGTTGTATGCTAGGAATATCTTTCATATTTATACTTTAAAATCACATTTAAAATTATAATTTATAATTGAGAAAAGATTACTCAATAGATTTCCATAATTAATAGCATTACTTGAAATTACCTTTAAAAAATGGAGTTTTTTGGACGTAAAGTTAATGAGGCTACGATAATGACCAATTCTTTGGTTATTGTAGGAAGCTATAGCTTTAGTTTTTTCAAAACACTACTTCTCCAATATTAAAGCCAAAACTTAGATTATTAATCTATATTCTAATTTGACACAAAAAAAATTTAACTCATACATATCACAAAACTTTTAGTTGCAAACCAATTCACGTGACCACCCCTTTGTCCTATGAAACTTTAATCTATCAAAGGTTGGACGAATATATACATCAAATAAATATAATATTATATAATATTACTTATTTAATTAATTGCTTAATTACTTAATTATAACACTAAACCCTACTCTCTAAACATCTTAAATAAATTATTTAATTAATTCATTAACACCTTACTTTAATTACCCTAAATATTTTTAAAATTAAATAATGTTTCTAATTTAATTAACTAATTTATATAAATAACCCTAAATTTTATTATATAATTAAATTATATGTAATTAATAGATGTTAACACAAACATCAATCAAAAACAAAATCCAACTTAAATACTAGAATTATTAAAATTTTATATGTTACCAACATATTAATTTTTAAAATCTTACTTAATTTAGATGATTTTAAAATATTTAGTAATATTTAATTAATGTAACCTAAACCTTAATTAATTTAAATATTTTTTAACTAATATTAATAATTTAATTCATTGCTAGATAAGTAATTAAAACAATTTTTCATTTGAATAGTTAAATTCCTTAATTACCCCAATGCAATCTTAATTAATTTAAAAATCCTAAATTAATCTAAATTTAATAATCTAATTAATTGCTTAATTACTTATTACAACACACAACATTACTTACTTAACTATATTATTTAATTAACCCATTAACATCTTAATTAATTTAAATAATTTTAAATTAATCTAAATTCGTTACTTTAATTAATTGCTTAATTAATTACTTACAACACATTACATTACTTAATGAACTATGTACATTATTTATTTAAGTCATTAACACCTTAAATTAAATAATATTACCCTAAACCTTAATTAATTTAAATAATTTTAAAATTTTCTAAATTTGCCAATTTAATTTATTAATTAATTGCCAATACATGATTATTTTTATTTTTTAAAATTATTTAATATATATATATATATAACACATACTGATAAGAAATGCCAAAATATTATAATCCAAAACACAAATATCTTGCTTCTCCTAGCACACCAAATCTTATATCTCTTGAAAACTACAATTTTACCAGACGCTGGGGCATTGTGAAGACACTTGGGCGTTGTGAAAGACATCAATAGTAGCGAGGTTGAAAACCTCACTAAAGTGAATCACCAATCTTAGCAAAGTTGAAATCCTCACTAAGGTGGAAAAATAACCAAAATTTCACTTTAGTTAGTTAGGCCAAAGATAAGCAAAGTTGAAATCCTCACTAAAACCTCTTACTCTTTAAAAAGAGTTTAAAGAAATAAGCACTCATACTGAAGAAAATATTAGTTATTAACTCTCAACTTAAATTTGTATAATAACTAAGCCTAAGGGTCCTATTTATAATATTATAGACTAACATTATCATAAAACTCTATTTCTAGTTGTCTAATATAATTAGAATAGTTAACCAGAGACTTAAATAAAATACAACATAACTAGCCTAATCAAATAATAATCCTTAAAAGTATTAAAATCCTAATAAAAATAGGAAAAGAATTTCAATGTAAATAGAATAAAGAAAATAAATCCTAAATAAACTAAATTTCAATGTAAATAGAATAAATAAAATAGAATCCTTAACGCTCCTCCTTCATTCTCCTCGAGTCAGAAGAAAACTCGACTCGACAAGTAAGCCTTGACATACTTCTCATAGATGTTTCGATTCATATACTATCATGGTCTACACTAACCATTCAAATAATCCATCTAGTGTTTTGAAGGTTGTTTTCCATTCATCTCTAAGTCGTATTCGAATTAGGTGATAACCACTATGTAGATCAATCTTGGAGAAGATAATAGCACAATGCAATTGATCCAATAAATCATCAAGTCTAGGAATGGGAAAACGATACTTGATGGTGATTTTGTTCACGGCACGACTATTAATGCACATTTGCCATGTTCTATCTTTTTTTGGAATTAACAAAGCAGGAACACCATAGGGGCTAACGCTTTATCTTATCAGGCTTTTCTCCAAAAGTTGTGTGACTTGATGTTGTAACTCCTTATACTCTTGTAGACTCATGCGATAAACAGACTTGTTTAGAATTACAGAACCAATAATGAAATCAATGGCAAGCTGAATATCTCGCATTGGTAGCTGTCCATGGGGTATCTCATTAGGTACAACATCACAAAACTCCTCAATTATGAGTTTGGCATCTTTAGATAAAGGTGAAGATACTTCATTCTCCTCACAAACTAATAAGAGGTATAAGAAGCTTGACTCGTGATAAGCTTTATTTAAACCAAACACAACGATGAGTGCTTTATCTTCCTCTTGTTTCTTTAGTCGATCTTATAACTTTAATGGAGTCAACATAATTTTTACTCTATCCTTGATGAAAAAATAAGTATTTTTGTATCCATGATGGTGAGCTCAACAATCATATTGCCATAGGCAACCTAACAACAGGTGGCATGTGTCCATTGTGATAACATCACACTAGATTTCATCTTGATACTTATTTTCAATAGAGAATTGAACACAACAACGCTTCGTTAACTTAACTTCGTTTCCTTTTCTTAGCCATTGTAGCTTGTAAAGATGAGGATGTACTTCAGTTGAAAGTTTTAACTTTTCCACCATGTAGTTGGCAACAATATTCTCACAACTTCCACTATCAATAATGACATTGCAAACCTTCCCTTGGGATGTGCACCTTGTATAGAATATGTTGTGACAAAACCAACTTTCATCTTCAATCATCATGGTAGTGTTGAGATTATGACGAACAATAAAAGCTTCTCCATGGTCAACAAAAACTTGTTTTATCTCTTCGTTGTTGAATATTTCTAGCTCATCATCTACTTCTTCCATGCTAGGTTCTTCCATAACTTCTTATTCTACTAAGGAGATAATTCTTCGATTCAGATAATTAGAAGCAATATGCCAAAATCCTTGGCATTTGAAGCAATTCTTGTTGACATTAGAAGCACGAGTAAAGTAGTCTCTTTATTGTTTGAAGTTTTGAAAGAGTTTACTTTTGGAAGTGGAATGGTTGCCAAACTCTGTCTCCCACGATTTAAGGTGGAATCCTTTTGTCTAGATGAAGTCATTGAGCTTTTTCGTATTATTGTTTCTCAACCTTTAATGCTAATCTGATGACATCATTTAAATTCCAATATGGCTGTAAATGAACAACATCTGCAATTTCAACATTGAGACCTCTAAGATAATGAGCTACAATTTGTTCTTCAGGTTTATGGACATCACGCTTCACGTGAAGTTGTTTGAACTCCATTGTATATTCTTCCACCAACATTGTTTTCTGCCTCAAGTTATGAAATTTGATAGAAATTTCTTGTCGATAATGCTCAGGAAGGAACTTACGATTAAGTTCTTGACGCATCTTGTCTTATGTTCTGATCTTGTTGCAGCCTTCTCTTTTTTGTTGTCTTTTGAGATTTTCCCACCAAATAGAAGCGTGCTTTTTCAATTTAATTGCCATAAACTTTACACGTTTTTCATCAAGAATATCTTTGAGCTTAAAAACTCTTTCCACTGTGTAGAGCCAGTCAATGAAGTTATCGGGTGAAGTTTTCATTCAAACTTAGGAATGTCGACCTTGATTCACATATCTCTAGTAGCAGTAGTTCTCAAGCGATGAATAGGTACTTCTTCATCAAATGATGAATTTTGATGAAATAGGTTGGTATCATTCTTTTCATCATTAGAGCTGCTATTATTGATTTGAACATCACGTATTGCGAGTTGCTTTTATAATTCTTGAATTTGCTGACGTAGTTCTACAATTTCGATCTCGTAATCATCTCTTTGATGATTTTGACGTCTTGGCGGTATTTTATTGTATGGTGATGATGATGGGGTGATGTAGAAAAAAGATGATGATATAACTATAAAACAATAAAAGAAATAGAATTACCGGAACAAGGAGTATCGAAACCTGATAACGAACCTGAACTACGCAGCAAACAATGATCCTCCTACTTTGATACCAAACTAACGCTGGGTGTTGTGAAGATAACTGGGCGTTGTGAAAGACACCAATCGTGGCGAGGTTAAAAACTTCACTAAGGTGAAAAATAGCCAAAATCTCACTTTGGTTGGCTAGGCCTAAAATGCTAAAAACCTCTTACTCTTTGGAAAAAGCCTAGAGAAATAAGCACTCCTATTTAAAAAAATATTATTTGTTAACTCTCAACTTGAATGTGTATAATAACTAAGCTTACATTCTAATAAAACTCTACTTCTAGTTGTCTAATACAATTAGAATAGTTAACAAGAGACTTAAATAAAATACAACATGACTAGCCTAATCAAATAATAATCCTTAAAAGTATTAAAATCCTAATAAAAATAGGAAAAGAATTTCAATCTAAATAAAATAAAGAAAATTAATCCAAAATCAACTAAAATTATAAAAAACTAAATAAAATAAAATAGAATCCTAGACGCTTCTGCGTCATTACCACCCTAAAGTAAAAAAAATCCAGCCAATCCACTCCTAACTTTTCCAAATACCAAAACCAAGTCTTAAAATCATATCCCCTAATCTCAAGACACCAAATTTACAATTTAGAAGAAAAAATAATTCCCCACAACATTAATTCAACATCTAAGAAAGTAAAGCTAAAACTCTTCATACTTGATGGGTTGATAAACTATATAAATTCCTAGACACTACTATCCTAAGTAATTTACATAAAAATAAAAGTACCAAAATTTTGCAATTTAGAAAACAAATACCCTACTTTCTCATAAAGACTAAAAATCAAATCCTTCAAAAACTAGACCTTTACCGACCCTCCCTCAAAAAAAAAAAAAAAAAGCTAAAGCTTCCAGTTTTCCAAACACCAAGAAGAATTGCCACATCTAACTCTCAATAAATCTCCACTATTTCATAATCACCAAATTCACAACTAAACAAAGAAAATAAAATATAACAAAAATTCTCAACAAATTAAGTAAAAAACCAAGATTAAGACTTTAAATACTACTTATATTAGCAATTAGAAGGTAACGGTCATGTTCTCTCACATTTGAGGAGGACTGTTTTGCTCTCCTTTATCAAATTCACATTTGTTTATTCTGCTGGACTCGTTGACTTCGCTATAGTACCATTCGCCATATCCCAAAAAACTAGATCACTAATTAAAAGAAACCCATTAGTACCCATTAATCATTTATCAATATTTTAATAACAAACAAAGAAAAACCCAAATGTCTTTTTGCCTAAATAAACATACCCAAATGCATACATCCATCCATACAAACACAAACCTCAAATCGGGAAAAAAAAACTCGTTAATCATTTAACAAACAAAGAGAACTGAGAGGCCCCCAAACGAAGAGAGAAAAAGGAATCAACCATCGCAGGGGTTGGGTTGATTATTGGTGTGGGTTCAATGTGAAGGGGGTCATTGAGGTGGGGCGAGAGGCAAGGAAGGTCGAGAGATAAAGAATTGAGGGAGAAGATAGTTTAGGGAGAAATGGGAGATATAAAAGGCCTCGGGAAATTAAATTAATATTATTGACTGAATTTTTGTCGGTATAGTTATTAATCGTTCTAATCGTCTTTGTTCGTTGATTTCATTGGTGATTTTGTCGACGACATAACCACATCACCGACCAAACAAATCGTCGGTAATTTGGTCGTAGCGCCCGTTGTAATACCATTACCGACGACATTAATCCATCGGTAAACTTGATGCCATCTTAAAATATTGTGTGCCATTGTAATGCCAACTGAATATCAATGAAATCTATACCATCAGTAATGCTTAGCACATAACTCCATCGAATTTTACTGACAGAAATAATTTCGTTGGCAAAGCCTTGTTTTTTTTTTTTTGTGTTTTAGGTAGAAAACGTGAGATCGTGACAAGTGGTATCAAAACATACGTAAGTTTTCACTTATGTAAAACTCCTCATGAAAGATACCAAGGTAAAGGTAAATCTAGACTTATCCTTTATAAATCCCTCATGAGAGATACCAAGGTCAAAGTAAACCCTTTTAGGTAAAAGAGCCCGTGCAACAAGTCAAGTAAGAGCATTCCTCCACTTAATATAGCCAGTGCAACGAGTGTGGGTCTTGAACTTATAAGTAAAGGCATTCTTCCACTGAATAGGCATGTTTTTGGGGTTAAAAACCTAGATTCGTTTTTCTCATAAAAAGAGATTTTTTAAATTATTTTACTCAATTTTCACTCTCCTATTATTGATTACCTAAGTTAAGGTGACACCATTTTTTCTTAAAAAGAGTTTTTTATAATTGTTTTATTCAATTTTCAATCTCCTACTTCTAATTTCCTAAGTTAAGGTGACACCTTTTTTTCATAAAAGGAGTTGTTTTATAACTATTTTACTCAATTTTGAATCTCCTATACTTGATTACTTAAGTTAAGGTGACACCTTAATGCAAAATATTAATACTTCAATTTTACTTATAGAGAAATGAAGGCAATTAAAATCATACATAATCATCATTGTAAATTAAAATCTAATTTTAGGAGAGAAATTGGAATATTTATTTGATTTGGCTAACCATGGTTTTGACTGATCATTTCATTTTCTTCCCTTTCATTGTTCTTTCTTTTATATTTGTATTTATCATTTAGAAAATGGAAACTTATAACAACTTAGAGACAAAAATTACAATCTACAAAAAATAAATCTTCTTCTTTTTTATTAATTCCCTTTGTTTTTAATTTTTAGATATATTTTAATTTAAAAAATAACTATATTTTTAATCATCCTTTTCCTAGAGATTTCAAATACTAGTGTACATGATTTTGGGCTTATCACCCAAGTTTAAGTAAATCAAGCCCATTTTCACGTCGTTAAAGCCCAAAGTTACCAACACCCAGCCCAAATTCATATCACTCGGACTTAAGAAAATGTTCTAAAACGACGACGTTTACAAGTGAATACTAAACGGTCAAAAGTGCATACTGAAAAATGTGGCACTGGTAGGCCTTATGCTTCGTCGTCTTCAGTCCACCAACTTTCTCTTAACCAAAACTCCTACCAGAAAAGGGGCTTTTTTCACTTGTAGAAGCACATTTTCTATTAATATTTCATCTTCAAGCTCTAAAAGCAAAGAGTAAAAAGAAGCTTGAAATAAAAAGTAGAGAAAAATAATGGTAGCTTTATCAATGGTCCCTTTTCTGGGCACAGTTCGATACACCCCTTCTTTAACGAGTTTGACACCTTACAAGCGCAAAATATCAATACAAAACACTCCAATTTCATTTCCAAGAAATGGGTTCTTCCCAATCAGGAGGTTTCTTCAAGCTTGCCTTCAATCTAGTATGTACTTTTCTAACTATTCTTTACTCTCTTTCTTTGTTTTCTCCTTTAAGTTGTTCTTGGTTCTTGTTATAATCTGTTTGCATTTTTGGAGTAGTATGCAAAGAAATGGCTGGTTATCTTTTCTGGGTATTAGCTATTTTTATCGAATCTTTTTTTGCTTTCGTTTTAGTGAGAGGGGAATTGTTCTTTTTGTGAGATTAATGTGTCTTTTTTTCGTTTTGTACTCAAAAGTTAGGCTCCTTTGGGTTGCTTTTGTATTTAAATACAGAACTAGGCTCTTTTGGATAATTGATCACACCTAACTATCTCTTGAACATGATATTATCTCGTTAAGATAGTATCGGAGTGACACAGGGGAACCTTGTTGGCTCAATTACTCAACTTTATCTTCAATAAAAGAAGTAGCTTATTGTTTAGTACATTTCTTTATAAATAAGGGGACATATTGAATATTAAACTGTTCTTTATGCACCTAGTTGAAAGATAATGTTGATGTGGTCTATAATGGTTCTACAATGCTGTTGTTTGCACGTTAGATTAGTTATTGTTAGTTACAGTGCCTCGAATAAAGGTTTTGCTAGTGAGGATGCTGGAGCAAAGTTACCCGCAGAACAATCGGAGATCATTTTTATGGGGACAGGAACTAGTGAAGGCATTCCTCGTGTCAGCTGCCTAACTGATCCTGTAAAGAAGTGCCCGGTACTGGCTGTCAGAACTGATCTGTTTATCATTAGTAGTTTTTCCTCGCTTTCTTTGCATTTGTTTGAAATTTCTGCTTTGATTTTTTGAAGATATCAAATGATTTCTGGTTTTCTCAGGTTTGCACCAAAGCTGCAGAGCTGGGTAACAAAAACAGGAGACTTAATACAAGCATTCTTATTCGTTACTCTAAGCCTTCTGGAAGTTGCAACATTCTAATAGATGCTGGCAAGTAAGTGAAGGTTATTTTAATGAAATCAAGTTTTCCTGTTACAGTTAACATATAAAAGGAAAATAAATGAAAATAAAGTGTTCTAAACATACTCAATAAGCCAGTTGAAACTTTGAACATGAAAGGTTTGTCACAACTCAAAAGCGTTATTGATTCACTAATGCCTATACTGGGATAACCTTTCAAAAGTTTGATGCATGTATCATGTTGTTGCCTTAAACAAGGGAGAAAACCAATGAAAGATTCTTGCTCCTTATTGCTAAACTTGTTCTTGGAAACCGCTATAAAACTACCTAATGGCTGCTCAATTATTTCTAGCTTTTTCAATCCCCAGATTATTATACAGTATGATTTCTCAACACTATGATTCTATTTTGTAGGTTCTTCTACCACAGTGCTCTTCGATGGTTTCCGGCATTTGGGTTAGTTTTTACCCTGATCCCTTTCTTAAAATTTTGTATGACTATATCTAAGGCCTATAGATCAATGGTCCATGGTGTTCAATCTAAGTCACTTTAGAGTATGGTCATTGTTGGGAGAAGTTAAAGCCTTTGTGGTATTATGAGATATTGTTACATGTGAAAAAGTTAGTTGTGGAAGTTGTTTGTTTTAATTCTATGATGGAATATAATCTATATCTGTTATGCCTTATTATTTTTCTGCTTCACCTGGCTTGGCTATAGCATGGGATAGTCCTTACCTGTCTCTTAAGCCTCTTGTTGCCAGCCTGATGGAGGTAGCATTTGATTTTAGGTTATCATTATGATCATCAAAGGGCTTTAGTGGCCAATTTAATGTCAATCTTATAGCACTCATGCGTATGACTCTTGATGTTTTGTATTTTTTTTAATCCCATTGAATTTATAAGGTTGAAATACAACTTTTATATTCTTTCATTTGTAGCTTATGAGCAATAGTATTTTGAATGACTGTTTTTATAAAGTTCTGTGATTTTATAATGCTATCTCCATATATGCTAGGCACCATCAACCAGCTAACTTTTTCTTGTGGTAGGCTGGTTTTTCCTACCATTATTGGCAATCATTTGTACACAAGAAATTCTTTTTCATGTTTTCACATTCAAATTTCATTTAGTTTTATTCTTTATACTGAAAAGAATGAAGTATTTTTCACTGTTTCATCAAATTATGTTTGCATATTACAGTTCAGGAATGCAGTTATAAAACTGTCTTATCTTTGGTCCTAGATATGAATGGATGTAAACATTTTCTCAATGCCTAAACTAGCATTAGAGTTATAATGAAGTGTACTATAACAAATGATTATGTGGGTAATGATGCATGCACCAAATTTGAAGCCCATTCTGATGCTTCCTTAAGTGTATTGCTCTTGTAGCAATGTTAATTTTTTCAGTTTATTATCATTTCTTCAAGGTCATTAAGCATCAAAGACCAGCAGAGGAATGTTTTTCTGATTATGTTATGGTATATATGTCGACTTGCATGTATTTTACCCATTGTAACTAGTTGCATTTCTGTCAGGATAAGAACAATTGATGCGGTTATAATTACTCATTCTCATGCTGATGCAATTGGAGGTCTCTGACATGAACACTTTCTAATATTACTTTCTAATAGATAAACCTAGCTATGATGATTGATTAAGTTTTTGCTCCTTTCTTTTCCATTTGTCATAGAAACTCACATCATCTAACATAAAAAATTTGTCTTTATGTTTCCCCCAGGTCTTGATGATCTACGTGATTGGACAAACAATGTGCAGCCACACATCCCAATTTATGTTGCAAATCGTGATTTTGAGGTCCAGAATCCAGTTCTACCTTTATTTACTATATTTTGAACATATGAATACGTAATATATTCATATGTGATTTTTATACATTTTTACTTGTGTCTGGTAATACACTATGTTATTGGATATATCTTGCAATTTTGACAACTTCTAGTAATAAATGGGAAATAAAAACTGGTTCCAAAGTAGATCACATGACATTATACAAAGGGATAGTGTATTGAAGCTAGTAGTTTTCATCAATAAACTTTATACTGGTGCATGTAATAGGGTGGGTCAGAATAATTGCTATGTCAACATCTTTTTGATTTTGATCATAAGGAAATTTGATTTGTTATCAACTCTCAAGATTTTGACAAAAGTGATTTGTAAGCTAGTATAGAACTAAACCATTGAAATGGTTTGTTATGCGTGAATTATTTCCCGCTTCTTTGATATTGGGACCAATTGTATAATAGATGTCCTAACAATTTCAGGTGATGAAGAAGACTCATTATTATTTGGTAGACACAAGTGTGATTGTACCTGGTGCTGCTGTCTCAGAGCTGCAATTTAATATCATACATGAAGAACCTTTCATTGTGCATGATTTACAGGTGATTAGTTGTGCACTTCACTTAGTGTGAACTGGAATTTCTTTAGTGGCATTCCTGAAACTGGAATGAAAGGTTTAATTATGAGTTTGACTGTAAAAAAGCGAATCATGCCCTAGAGAAAGGTTCTCTCTATTCTTGGCTGCTATTAGTATTATGTAGTCAAAAGGGCGTTTAAAATTTTTATGATTAAATTGATTATTTTACTGATAATTTGGCAATGGTAGGCACACCTTCCCCTTGAAAATTGCCTCTGGTCCTAACATGCATTATCTGTCAAAATATTGTGCTTCAGGTTACCCCTTTACCAGTGTGGCATGGTCGTGGTTATCGTTCTCTTGGTTTTCGATTTGGTAATATTTGTTACATTAGGTAATGCATCTATGTGTTAAAGATGTGATCATGTAAGAAGGGTTTTTTTTTTTTTTTTCACTACTTCATTCAGTTTTCATCAGGGTGGTGTTGTTTATTTGGTATTGACATTTGCAGTGATGTCAGTGAGATACCTGAAGAAACTTATCCTCTTCTGGAGAATTGTGAAATCCTCATTCTGGTCTCTCCCATACTTTGTATATACATACAGGCACACACACAACAATGCTCTGTTCTACGAGTATTATCACAGTTCTTATTCAGCTTATATGTCAAATAATCTCTCAGGATGCTTTGAGGCCTGATCGTTCTTCTTCAACGCATTTTGGACTTCCAAGGGTATTTGCTTGTACATCTTTCTGAAAAAAAAAAATCATGACGAACATTAGAATTTTAAATTTATAATTTTATCTCTTAATTTTTGTTACAGGCTTTAGAGGAAGTGCGGAAGATAAAGCCTAAGAGAACACTCTTTACTGGTATGATTAATTTAGGCTCATTTTTCTTAAGGTCTTGACTACCCTCTAGTTTCATGCCTCTGTCACTGCATATTCCATCCATTTAAAGGGTTTTGGTTTTTAACCCTTGGTTGTTTTTGCCTGTTATCATTCTCATTTGCAGCATCAGGGTATACGTATGAAAATTAAAAATTGCATGCTTACTATTTTCCTAATTTTGCACTTTCGATTTGTGAAGGCATGATGCATCTGATGGATCATGAAATAGTGAACGACTACCTCATAAAATTGATGGAATCCGAGGGTCTTGATGTACAATTGAGCTATGATGGATTGCGTGTACCGATAACACTCTAGCGTCATGTTAACTTTCAAATGAGCATTCTTTTCTCTGTGAAAACTTCCTATACCATGATTTGGAGCAATGAATTCAATTGTATTCAATGAGATAACATGATCTAAATTGGGCATTGTACATTACCCCCATATAGTTCTTTTTGAATACCTTCACCATTGAAAGAATCAAGATATGCTAATCATTTTGATCTTGATCTTGACGCTTGCTTTTATCATATTTTCTTCTTTCTGAAATTCCTTAATTGAGCCAGGAATTAAGTCAGTCGAAAAGCAAATTGCCAATTTTTGAACTGAACTTTTCCTGTGAACTAAAACTCTGCCATGCAGCTCGGTATTTGCTACATACCCATAGCAAAATGTGCTTCTACTAGAAGTGGAAAAACCTAGTATTTGCTTGGAAAATGTTTGTGTTTGTGCTGACATTGTTCTACCACAAAGACATTGTAATTTGCACGGCATCAGTTTGTATAGAGGAGCTTTTTAGAAGTTGCAGATAGGTTACCCAACAAAATGGGTGTCTCAATTATTAGGCCCCTCAATCTCAAAGCAATATCCAACAAAATTTTGGGAAGATCCCATTGTCGGTGGTGAGTTTGAATTTCAGACACTGAAATGATCAGTGTTCAATCTAAATTTTATGATAATGACAGCTTATGTTTATTATTTGTTAATGCGACGGCCAACCATCAAAAGGAGATATACCCCCTTTTCTGTTCTTCTTAAAGTTTGCTGTATAATTACTATTAGAAAGAAGATTACACCCAAAGTTACATCAATATTGAATTAAAAATACTTTGGTTTAATTATTTTTAAGTTAGGAGCGTTATTGATGACTTGTATTTATTGTGGTGTGAAAACTTATTCTTCAAAGTCATGTGAAAATATAATGTCTGACACGACGGGCGGTCCAAATCTATGGCTACTAACAGTGAAGTTGAACATGACTGTTGAGAAATGAATGAAATATTTATCATATGCTTGAAAAATTGAAAATGAAAAGATTGTATTTTTGTAGGGTGATTTTGGCACTTAGGGAAGGGTGGCTAGCAGTAGATTGTCATTGTCTGGGTGGGGCCCAAACGGTAACATTTGGAGATTCTTTACAACTTAAAAGTAGCCAAGTTAGGGATGACAGATGTCAAAAGGAATTTTGCCGCCTGTTCTGACAACGAACTCGGAGCGAATGAGAGGGCGTCAAGTCATACACGTTGCATGGGTCTGTCAAATCCCCACCAATCATCGTAGCCCACGTGTACTGGTGGGGTCAATAGTACGAGTCCCTCCATTACCATCCGTCCTTTTCACGGGTGCGCTTGCAAAGCATTGCCGTTTGTGATGGTAATATTATTTCCCCGTTTGAAAGTTCTCTCCTGCTCCGTAGCTCACCGTCTCTCCTCATGGACCCTCACATCAGGGGCTGTCGGAACTCCGAAGGGAAGCTCTTGTCTATCATTCCATCTTATTATCCACGTGTAAGGTGGTGATTTGCGGTGTGGGTCATACTGCATGGGTGATGATGGGAAGGGATACCGTAGGGGGGGTTTGACAAAGGAGCGGGGGGCCAGGGATTTGTCAATCATTTAGTGTGGGGCCCACAGCTTTTGGAATATGCCCACTCGTGAACTCTCAGTCCACTTGACCCAGGTAGAGAATGGAGTGACAAATTTGCGTTTGGTTCTTACTTTGGAGACTAGAGTTTCTTCACCATGTTCACGGTCGAATGAACTTCATTGCCTCGCAATTAGGATAGAAAAGAAGAATAATTCTACCACACGTGTGATTTCACCTAACAAACACATCCCAATCATTTTGTTTTACTAGCATTTACCCTTTTTTTAAGAAAAAATAGTTAAAAGTCAGAAATTGATTAAAGTTCTTTGATTCATGAACTCTTTGTTTATGGTTATTCTGTTCTCAGTATCAATCCTGTTACTTAATATCAGAGCTGTATTCATCCTACAAATAACGATAAACATGTTTTGTAGTAATTAAACAATGTTTTACCTTCAAAACTCATTATCCATAATGCATCCAAATGCATTATGCAATATGAGCTGGAATTAACAAAAGGTGAAAAACTTGAGGGGAACTCGTCATCTTGTCTTGGTTTGGCAAAATTTTTGCTGCTCAAATCGAATTTGCTTCACTTTTAGGCTGGCAATGTATCCTTGGGTTGTTGCCAAATCAAATCAAAATATAAGCAATTAAAGAAACTAGCTAGATTTATGCTAATACTAAATACCACCCATGCTTTTAATATCTTTTTAAAATTCAACAAACATTTTCATTAAACTGCCCATATTATTGATCAATTCATTTACATAAAAGCAATCCAATTTTGCTTGACTAGAGATATCAAATTTGTATCTTTAAATTAGTGTGTGTATATATATATATTGTTTGTACACAAATGTTATTCTCTCATGAAAAGGACGGTTATAACCCAACAATTTTGGAGGCTGTGTGGTTTGCCTCGGTGTAGGAGTAAAATGATCAATCAACATAACTATCTGCTGTTAAGAGCCAGTGGGATTGACCTTTCCCACTACAATTATACAAACTAACAGAGTACCGGGAAACATCTGATTTACTCTGTGGGTCTCATTTTTCCTTGTTTTTACTTTATGTCTTAGTTTTAGTTTTAGTTTATTTAATATTAAAATTTTAATTTTTTAAAAAAAATCATGTATCATAATTTTTAATATACAAAAATAAAAAAATTAATGAAAAATAATTTTAAAATATATAGCAATAAGTAAGATAAAAAAAAAAGAAAATAAAAGGAAAGAATATTATCTCTTACCTTTTTTAAGTCGGAAAAAAGTCCATTGGATACAAATTTTATTGGACAACAGCAAATGTTCCCAAGGATGAGGTAGTCAACTTCAACATAGCCTTTTTTCACTATTACTACTTTAGGCTTTATATTTCTGTCTTGGACAGCATAATCTCGAGCTGTCCAGTGTCCACTGTTATCATCGACCTTTTCTTGCCCCTTAATTGCATCGATTTGTTGGTATCTTTTTTGTTTTATAGTGCAGATTTCTTTCATTTCTTTTTTATTAGTTTAATTTCTCCCTTTCTATATACACACATATATATATATTAATAAAATAAAATTTTAAATATTCCTTATTGTTGTGCTTGGGGGAATGCATTACCTACTCGAACTCCAATTATTCTTAAGAGTACTATTCTTAATGTTTCCAAAGTAAAATAAATTTAATTAATATGTGTTTTCCTTCTTTTTTTTTTTCTCAAATTTGTGGTTATGACCAAAAAGGAATTTGTTACTAGTTTCCAGAAGAAGAAAATATTGCCACGTAAATATTACTTGCATTATGGACTAATTATTTTTCATGTGTAAATGCAAAGTACTAGAGAAGGCGTAAGGAAGACGTATTAACTTCCCTCAATTAAATAAACAAGAAAAACTAGTTTAATATACGAGTAGGTAGCTAGGTGTGCGTTTAAAACGCACCATGTTTTTCTTCCTGCGCTCTTCTTACCGCTATACTATTCAGTCTAACCTTATGCTAATGAAAGAAAACGAAGCTTAATTTGAAAGTAAACAACAAGACCTCTTCTTTTAATAAATATTGGCCCACCTACCACCTAAGCAAAAAATATTAGCATAGTTTTATATGGACCGACTTTTTTTTGACATATCATAATATTAAGTTTTTATTATAGGTAGCCGCCTCATCTAATGTAGTATATTATGTTCGTATGATCATATTTGTGCTATTATATAACTTTTTTTTTATTTACAGAAGGGAGGATTTTCGCTCTTTGAACAGGAAATCATCTATACCAATGGCTGAGTTAAATTTTCGGGATGCATGATGTTAAATAAATATTAAATACTATTTAAATATCTTCCTCTCTCACGCACATAGATATGTTATATATCATGGGTGTCTACAAATTTTACTCAGTCATGTTGGTCTTTTTTTTTTCCGGGTCTTATTCATCTTGATAAACAGAGTGTCAATGGTCACATGCATTAATATATCACAGTATTAACAATATTTTTATTATATATGTATATGTGTGGTATGATATTTATTCTTATGGCATAAAAAAAGATTATGAAGTTAATTAATCAGCTATATATATAGTATTTGGTGTCGTATTTATATGCCATCATTAATGTAAAAGTTTGCAGGCATCTTTTAAAAATATAAAAATAGGTGAAGAAGCCTATCTAGAACTTTTTGAGACTTGAACTTTAAGTCTCAAAAAGTTCAAAGATTCAATTTGATATGAATATGTGTATAAATAGAATTCTTAATTAAAAAAATTAAATATAAGCTGATGCTAACTGTATATGCAGACGTGTCTAAATACACGAATACAACGTTTCCTTTCTAATAATACAATGTTATGATAACTCATAGCTGATTGCCCATTGTTTTCCCCAAAGGAAATCATGCTTAGCTGAATATTTGGATTTGTATTTTCTTGTTGCAAGCTTGGAGCCAAGCTAACTACTTAGGCCCCTTGCCTCTTGTTTTTTCCTTTTTCTTAATCATCAAGAATTTCATTAAAAGAAAGGGAACCCTTTGCCCCTTGTTGTTAGACACATCCCACATGTGGAACTGGTTTTTTGTATAGAAAAAACTGGTGAAGATAAGAGCAATACTTGACGTACATATAGTAAAATAAAAGAAATTGGATATGTGTCTCATACTTTCTGTGTTTATTTATATATAAAAAAAAAAAAACTTTCTTTCTCCTTTTGATTTCTCTTTTGAAGCATTACAGTTATTTTAATGGCAGGGATGAGCTGGGAGAGCATAGTTGACACTTGGGTCGAGCAAGATCCCATTTCAAAATCCAAATCATTGAAGAATAAAACAAGGTAAATGACAAAGGGAAAATATATTTTTTATGTTTACCCCCATCTTTTTTAAAAACTCCTTTTTGTATATATATTTTTTATTATTTGGCGTTAGGGAACACAGGCTCATCGAAAACATGAACAAACAGAAAGACAATGTAGCTCCATAACTATAATTTATTAGCATTAAACAAAGTGTACATATGGCAATGCATTTCTCATTAGTTTAAATTTCTTATGACCTTTTCTTATATCTTTTGTCTCACTGTCGACTGTTGATGACCTTTTTCGTATAGTTTTACATGACTTCCTTGACATGAACTTCTTCAATTTCAGTCTACAATAAGCTATCGACAAACCATTTTCGGGTTCACGAAGGTTTATTTTGGGTCTATATAACATATATTTTTTTAAAAAAAATTAGAGACATAATTAAGCTCGTAAAATCGATTCAAAAGGTTTCATTTTCTTACAAAAACAATTTGAAAACATTTTTTACTCAAGACAAAGGATTATTAGTTTTTTTATATTTTAAAATCCAAAATAGATAAATTATTCAATTTCATATTAAAATAAGATATATCACGTTCTATAAAAATTATGCAATTAAAATTAATATGGATGAATGACATTTGAACTTAAAATCACTAACTATTGAGACATAAAGATTATGCATTTGAACTTAAGACCAACAAAATGACATTAAAACCTAAAATCATTAACTATCAAGCCAAATAACTTAGTAATGAGCAACTCGTTATTGATGGGGGATTCATTGAATCATGTAGGAGTGTGCAAATTATGGGTGGTGTGGTCCAAAAAAGAAAGAAGAAAAATGTTATATGTAATTCACTAATTAGGTAAGTCAATAAAGCCCTTTATCTAAAGATAAGGGGTCAAGTACAATTAACCTTTAAAATGTGAAGGTGTAGACCGGGTATTATTATTAAGCGGTCAAATTCCGTTAAAGGCCCAAATGGTTCCATTCTGATATTGACATTGAAGTCAACTGATCTAGTGTGTTGTTTGGTGTTTATCTACTAGTGCAGCTCATATATATAATATAATTCTCCCACGTTCATGGTTGAATTATAAGCTATGGTTCTATAATTACCTTGATGCATGTAACAACTTTAACAATGATGACAGTTTATTAGCATGGCTTGAATTATGTGGTTTACTAACTCATTATGTTCATATTAATCATGATCATCATGATAAGCAAGAGCTGATCAAGTTTGGTAGGCTTGGAGAGATAGATCTTTGTTACCTGTATTATATGATAAGACTTAGATGAAGTTGTTTCGATGAATCTTGTGAGAATATTAATCAAAAATTAATGACAAAACAATTTTTTTTTTTTTAAATAAACATATTCTAATTTTTATTATGACTAAGCTTTTACCTTTAATCATTGTGGATTGAATTTTGCGAACATAAAGTACTCATTTTAATCAATTCTTTTACTATTCAAGAAATTTTAGCAACTTTAATTACTATTGATGTTTAATTTTACTTTTCATAATATTTGCAATGGAAAGTTCAAGACATCATCCAAGAAACTTCACCTAATTAAGTTCCATTGGGAAAATTAAAATTGATTAAAGTTTAGAACTTAGGGATAGGGCCTGGTCCACTGGTATAAAAAACCTAAGAGGGAAGGTTATCATACTTAATATAATTCATGTACAAGCACAATTGTCAGAGATTTCAACTAATTAGTCTTCGTATATATATATATATATAAAGAAAGAAAGACATAAACAATAGTTAAGTGATAATGAAATGAAACATAAAAAGTAGCAAAGAAATGTAAGAGGAAATAGCTTTTAGCCATGCCTGTTAGAAATTTAATCAATGGTTCAATCATGTCACTGTAAATGTAGAAAGCTGGGAGAAAGGTCTACTACCCCATGATGTGAGATAAAAATATATACAAATCAAGACATCTCTTTCTTTTCTGCTATCTCTCTCTCTTTCTCTTGGATGTACAAATCAGACTATACTATAGCTTTATTTATCTCTTCTTTTGCGTCTTAGAGTCCTTACTTTGTGAGAGAGAAGGGAAAGGTGGGTGATTAAACAAAAGTATATGTTTTCAGTAGTAGAAATTTGCTAGACAATAAAGAAAGAAGGGATTTTTCTGGGGCTGCGAAGAGAACAGAGGAAAAGACAGAAAGTGCAACGTCAGAGTTAGCCCCGTAGGGTTCCCCTCTTTGGTTTGTGATTTTGGGTTCTTGTTTTGGACTGCTTGAGGATTACAGAGGGATCTCTTCTCATCCACATCTCTCTGTCTCTGAGTTTTATGAGCTGAGTCTTTTTCTTTATCTTTTTTATTTGTTCATATTTGTGTGGTTCTTGTTGGATTTTTTTGGTATTAGCAAGTAAGTTTCAAGCATGAAGCACAAAAGTGGATAGAGGATCTGCTTAAGCTCTATCTGGCTAGTTACTTATTACTCTCTCTCTCTCTCTCTCTTCTTGTTTCTTTTGAGTTTTCTTAAAAACAAAAAATTGTCTCTTGGGTTGAGGCCAAACAAAGAAGAAAAAATCATAGGCCTATGATGAGGATTATGGTATTCATACATGTTAAGACGACTTGAGTATGTCAAGTATCAATTTCTTTCTCCTTTATTGGGTTAGTTTGGTTTTGTCTTTGGATCTTTTGTACCCTAGTTATGTATGTAAAACCAAGATCCATGGTCGATGATGCAACCTTCAGAGTCCTAGAATTGGTTATGTAAGAGAAGATGATGAAAGGTTTGTTATTCCACGATCAACAGCAACAAGTTCTGGAAGAGAATATGTCAAATTTGACTTCTGCATCTGGTGAAGCAAGTGTTTCTTCAGGCAATAGAGCCGAAGCTGCCACCAACTATCCTCAACAATACTTTAGTACTCCACCACCTGAAACTCAGCCAGCTAAGAAAAAGAGAAACCTGCCAGGCAACCCAGGTTTGAGTTTAAACCCTTACCTTAACACCATAGCTTTTATTGCTTGTTTTTTTGTTTCCTTAACTACTTTTACTTTCCTCATCTGGGGCTCATTTTCTTCAAAATTATTTACGCATTTTTGGATGTTTTGAATCAGACCCAGATGCAGAAGTGATAGCTTTGTCTCCTAAAACACTCATGGCAACAAATAGATTTGTGTGTGAGATCTGCAACAAAGGGTTTCAAAGAGACCAGAACCTCCAGCTCCACAGAAGAGGGCATAACTTGCCGTGGAAGTTAAAGCAAAGAACAAGTAAAGAGGTGAGGAAGAAGGTGTATGTCTGTCCAGAACCCAGCTGTGTGCATCATGACCCATCAAGGGCCCTTGGGGACTTGACAGGAATCAAGAAGCATTTTTGCAGAAAGCATGGTGAGAAGAAATGGAAATGTGATAAGTGTTCAAAAAGGTACGCAGTTCAATCGGATTGGAAGGCTCACTCCAAGACTTGTGGCACTAGAGAATACAGATGTGACTGTGGAACCCTCTTCTCAAGGTAATAATAACTAACCCAAATCATTTTGGGAATTAATGTAAAACATGAACACAGTTCCATTTAAGCACAACAGTCAAATCCTTCACTTATTGAGGCGTCACTTGAGTATATAATTTGAAAAACGAGTTTTCTTTTTCAGTATTTTTTTTTTCAAAATCCCATATATATATATATATATATATTTTCAGATGATAAACTTTTCATTTTTTGTCTGATGCATTGAAGAATTCATTGCAATACATGCAGCAGTTTTCTACTTTTCATACCCTAGAGAGAGAGATGCCTGCTAGTATTAATAAATATGGAAATTTTATTTGCATCACCGTATGTGGACAATCTGTCCTATGCTCTCTGAGTGAAGAAATGATGGGAAGCAGAAAGAGAGAGAGGGGCAAAAGAGAAAGAGAAAGAGAGAGAGACACTGAGGGAAAAAGTCAAATATTTCTGGCATTGTCATAGCACTTTATGACTGGTTTTGTTTTTTTTTTTTCTCGTTTTTTTAAATTTATTTTTTTCACAGGAGAGATAGCTTCATCACTCACAGAGCCTTCTGTGATGCTTTAGCAGAGGAGAGCGCAAGAGCAATCACGGGAGCTAACCCACTTCTCTCCTCGCATCAACCAGGAGCATCAGCATCTCACATTAATTTACAAGTTCCCCAATTCAATGCCCAAGACATACAAGCATTTTCACTTAAGAAAGAGCAACAAAGTTTCAGTCTAAGGCCAGAGATTCCTCCATGGCTCGCTAGCCAACCAATGCTAGGGGCTGGTCCGGGCCCACCACCACAGCCTATAGATCTTTCCTCATCATCATCATCATTCTTCTCCGCAAGATTAGATCATCATCATCAAGAATTCACACAAACAACACACCATCAGGACTTAACACATCATGAAAACCCCAACCCTAACCCTACTAGTCTTGGCCCCACTCTTCCTGCCTACCATCCAACAACAGTACCATCCCCACACATGTCAGCAACTGCATTACTTCAGAAAGCAGCCCAGATGGGTGCAACCATGAGCAGCAAAACTGGCTCATCATCAGCACCAGCTACTGCTGCAGCTGCTTCCTTGATCAGACCCCACCAACAAGCTCACGTGTCTGCTGATTCTGCTGGCAGTAACAATAACACAACAACAGCTGTTTTTGGCCTCAACTTGTCTTCACGTGAAGAACTGGCTGTAGGTAGTGGGTTTATCCACGGCGTGGCTTCTTTCGAGAACCATAAACCTGCTGCTGCTGCCAATGCAGGTGATCATGCTGGCTCAGGTGCTCCCCCTCCTTCTCTCCTTCAAGACATGATGAATTCTTTGTCTTCTGGCACTGGATTTGACGGCACTTCATTTGATGATGCATTTGGTGGAATTTTGAACGCAAAGACGAAGGATGGGAGGTTCATAAATGAAACATTCTCATCAACAACAACTACACCAACAACAACGACAAATGCTGCTGCCGCCGCTAGGAATGATCACGAAACTGGCGGTATTCAAGGTGAAGGCTTGACGAGAGATTTCTTGGGTCTTAGAGCTTTCTCTCATAGCGATATTCTCAATCTTGCTGGTCTTAGTAACTGCATGAACACTTCGCATGAACAACGCAATCAGTCGCAAAAACCATGGCAAGGTTAGGTAATATAGAAACCTTTTATTTTTTTTTTCTTTTCCTTCTCTCTTTCTAAACTACTTTTCAAATACTATATGTTAAATTTTATATTCTCCTTTTGTTTTATTCTGTTACTTTCTTTTTATACCCTTCGATCTTTGCTACAATCTTTCCGAAGGGAAGGACCTCTCAAAAATACTGGTATATATATATATATCAGTTCCTTATATGTTGCCCATGCTACAAATTTTTGCCCTTTTGTTTAATTCAATGGTAGTATATTCTTCAATCTTCATATTATATATATATATATATATATATATATATATATATATATATATATATATATATAAAACTTAACCTACAAAGGAAAACCCTAAGGTTCTTTTTTTTTGTGTTTTGCCACTTAACATAGTTATATAGTAGTATTAACAGTGGCTGATGTATGTGAAAGCAGTTCCCAAAAGAAAGCAACTTCATGATGAATGTCATCCAATTAATGGGTTTAGTCTTCTAATGTAATCATATTCATTAGGTGTTTTTTCAATTCTTAAGCCCCTTACGCGTTAGTAGAAAACCAATGTAATTAATGATCTAAAGTTAGCTAATATATGTAGTCATGATATTAAAATAAGTCTTTTAATAACTTAGAAAGCTTAGCTACCTAAACCTTCACCTCCTTGCAAGTTATTATTATTATTATTATTTTGTTTTAAATTTTTATTCATAATTGATTGGGTTACTGTTTATCCTTTTTTTGTTTAATCCACGATTATATACATTTAAAATCAAAATACAAGGTTCAAGGAGACTATCAAATTGCACAATCATTGGTGGCAAGTTATATTAAGATTCATGCGCAAGAAATCTTAGAATATAAACATTTTTAATAATCAAATCATGCAATGTCATAATGATTTAGAAAGATTGTATTTATTTCCTATATGTAATGATGAAGTTGAAGACAATCAGGAATGGTATTATTCCCTATGCCATTATGATATTCAACGTGTAATAATGAGATGTTTACATTAATTTCCAAGCGGTTGAGTATGGGAAGAGAATCCTAAATGTTCCTTTTACATTGCAAAGGAAATAACTGTATATGGGCTTACCTTTGCCCCTCGATTTTTTAAGAAAAGGAAAAACATTGTTGGTCACCATCTCATTGTCTCAATAACAATGGGTATGTCCGTTTTGAATTGACACTATACATGATTGTGCATAAAAAGGAAATACATAAACTTTTGATCAAATTTTCGCCACAATTATTTGCCTTCTTTACTACAAAACAAGACAAGTTTTCACCGTCTTATTATGTAAAGGCAAAACTTCCCATTATAGGTAAACTCATGTTGCTCCCACTAGCTATATGTCCATACTCATGGTGGCCCCTCTCCCCCAACTCCTCCATCTCACTCTTCATTATAGTGAAAAATCCAACAATTTTCCATCTTTGCAGATGAATCTAGTCATGTGAATTTCAATATGTTCATATCAATTTTGAAAAGCGGACCAAAAAATTTTAATTTTTTAACCAACAATATTTCTAGGTCAAAATTTTTAGGAAACAAAGAAAAAGTAATGAATATACGAGTTGATGAGAGTACAAAAGCATTGGATTCTTAGGAGGAAAAGATTCGTGAAAATGTGCAGAGATGGGCAAGTTAAGTTAGCTTGGGTTAGATTATATGTTTGTTTTTTCTCTCTCTCTTATTCTTTTTTTTTTCTGAAAAACCAAAAAAAAAAAAAAGAGAAAGAAAGAAAGAGATGCTTTTTGACACCTGGTGTGGGTGCAAGTGGGTTTCAATCCCGAGGAAGGATCCATTCTGCTTATTGGCCTCTACACATTAAAATAGAAAAGGTGATATTTCCTTTTTGACATCCTTTTTTTTATTTCATGTAGTACTACTATTTATACTAGAAATATATTATTCTCACCTATGGGTTCATATGTGTTTTTATTTTACCATGTGTGAGTCAATATGCAAATCAAGTATGTGCACTAATGTTCTAAAATATACATATATACATATACTCTTCTTTGGTATCAAAAAAGAATGATGCCAAAGATAGACATAAAGGTGAACTTTCTTAGATGAAGAGAAAGCTAGTTTTAATGGGTTTCTGAGAATGTTTTCCAAAGAATGTTGTTGATGGAATGAAGTTTTGTAAAGGTCAGATTATAATGAATCTTCCAACAGATATTCCTCCTTTTAGCTTTACCTTTGAGTACAAATAAGAAATGGCTATTCTAACAAGGCCTCTTTTGGTTTTAATATATAACATTATTCCATTGTAGTTGCCCTATATTCTTTTTCTGTCTCTCCCTCCCTCTCTTTCTCTTTGATTTGCAAAATTCAAACTCAAAGGTCTCCACTATACCAGTAGGACTCAAAAAGGTTCCATAATAATTACTCAAAAGTTGTATAGTGGTGCTAAAGAAAGGAAAATCATGGTTGTTCATAAATTATTATTCTAAGAAATCTTTCTTTTTTTTCCCCTTCCTTTTTGTCCTTGAAGCTGTTACCAGCATGGTGTTTCTATTGCATTGTTTTTGTATTTGTGTGGATGAAAGAGGAGAGAGAGACTAGTGTTTGAGTAATCAAATGGGAATGTTATCAAGTAAGGTATGATTAGCCTATCATAAGAAAAAGTAGTTTTCTCTGAGAACCTTTACAAATACCATCAGATCTAGAGAGAGAGAAACGTCGAGAAAGATGCTCATCCCTAAGAAATATTGCTATGTTAGGTCAATTTAAATAGATGTATGAGCTAACTTTGAAAGTGGCATTGTCACATGTCATTTCATTTGGTTTAGCAAAAAAGGAAAAGAAAAGTTAAGAAAATTAAAAAAAAAAAGAAGAAAACTAAAAGAGATTCCTCTCCAAATCTGAATTCCCCACTACCCCTTTTGATCTCATGCTTATATCGTAAGGCATGCTCATCCTTGTAAAAGCAGACACACTCTCGATCCCCTTCTCTCTCTCTCTCTCATGTGTACAGTAAAAGAATGCATGTTGGAGTGTGACATGTTTGCCATAATATATTGGATTTCTCTTTAACACCCATATAAAGAGAACGGCATGCTTGTCATTTACGCACCTAGAATTCTCTTAAGACAAGATGGCAGGAAAGGTAATAGTACTGGGAGTGGTGGGCTAAAGCACAATCCCCTAAATCCCATATGTAATGTCTCAGATTTTGGGGGCTTTTTGTCTGCTGGGGGGGTAGACTTCTCACTTCTTTAAGAGCAAAAGGAAAAAAGAAAAAGAAAACATTATATGGTGGTAGTATCTCCAAAAGCTGCTAATTATCAAAGCTGTGATTGTCTAGCTAGAAAAATGATGGTGGCTTTCTTTGTTGTTTTTGAGTATTTTCATGGTGGGATCGAGGCATGACTATAAACCCAGTTGACTTGTCATTGTAGAGATGCTCCCTTAGTCTCCCTCTCCCTCTCCAACTTTGTGTTTTTTGATTATTATATGGTACTATTTGCCTTTATCTTTGACTTACCTTAACCCCACCATTTTCATTCCTTCATTCTTCTTTCTTTTTCTTTTCTCTGCACACTTTGTTTCTTTACACAGCCTTTGAGGTTTTCACAAAGTTGATTTCTGTTTTCACTATCCCCATAACTAATAAATTTGCTGGGTTTTCCAAGAGAATTTACTGGTTTCACAAGTTTACTTAATTCTTTTTGGTTTTCTATAGTTTCTTTATATATATATATATATAATTTTATAAAAGATAAAATCACCTTGAAAAATTTGACTAAAAAGGTGTCATTTGAAAGAGACGTACCATGTGGCCATGGGGCATTGTTCCAGGCCTACTAAAACTGTGGTGGACCATGGGGCCCAATTACATAACTTCAGGCCCACTATTCACGAAGATTGAAAAGTCCCATTTTTTAAAAAAAAAGTATTATAGAAAAGTCATACCCATTTTTTTGGATGATTATTGTATAAATTGTCACCTGAAAAGCCAAAATCCACCAAAAGTTTGTTAAGGGAATTTTCTGAAGAAAAATCATGTGCTAGGACTTGTTCATGCTTTATTCTATTGTTCAAGAGAAGCAAGTCAGCGGGAAAAGCCCAATTTCAAATTTTAAGGCCCAATCGTTTACCACTCACTTCCCATTATTCATGTTTAAGGAATAATTTCTACTTAAAGCCTTATAAGTGGGTCATTCTTATTTCTTTTTCAAGGTAAATGTGCTAGAAATAATTAATCGCATGAATATTTGATTTGGTGAAAGGTGCATGTATTTTCTATTAAAAGAATTAGATTCTTAAAATAAATTAAATAATTATCTTTATAATTTTTTTTATATGTAATATAAAGTTACATATATAATGAGAGATATCCTTCTCTTCTCTTATAAAATTTATCTCAAATCATTTTGGAATTTAAATTTGAGAACTTCGAAATGGAACTTTAAGCTTGCGTGTTGAAACACCTCCTCAGGATCGAGACTTCTGCTTATGCTTTTTGGAATTCCTTTGTCTCCAAATATAATAAAGAGTAGCAGTCCATGCAAACCTGACTACAATCGTTTGAAGAGGTTTTCCCTTTGAGAGTGGATATTGTCCAATTCATATCATCAGACCAGTTTGTAGAGATTATGCTAACGGAAGAAACATGGAATACTTTGAGCCAAACTTGCTGAGAAGAACAAATGATGTCTGCTCTCTTCTTCTTCTTCATTACACAGTAAACAAAATGTAGATTGTAAAGTAGTTCCCCAAGACTTTATCCTGGACCTGTCAAATATTGCCAACCAAGTGATCATTGAAAATTTAGGCACATGAACCGGAAACCACACCAATTTATGCCAAGGCACTCTGCTTTGCTTATGTCTGAGGTAATTCCATGTATAAGCAGTTGTTGATTCACCAAAATTTGAAGCAGTCCATATAGCTCTACTTGCTGCAACATCTGCGGGGACAGGGTCTGGGTACTTTTACTTGCCAGGAACTAGTATGTCTGAACGGGTAAGCTTGGATCCAGCTACCCGAATAGAGCCTGGATTGCAAAATTAGTGTGTCCAGATGTGCTTTAAGATACATGCAACATTTCAGGCTATCAAGTTCTCTAGTCCCAAGCCCCCTTCATTCTTTGGATAATCAATGATGAAGTCCCAGTTCAGTTTGGCCCGTTTTAGGCTATCTTTCTTTACATTTCCAAACAAAAGCTGAGCAGAGTTGGTTCACTTTTTGGATCACTCTCCCTGGTCCCTGCCAAAATAAAAACCTAAGTACGGAATACCGGAAATTAATATGTATGAATGATGTATGCCTACACTCTTTGAGATGGTAAAATTCAATCACATGATATAACATGCCTTCTATTTAGTAATTTCCCATACTTTCAAGAAACCAAAAAATAATGTTTTTTTTAAATATTTTTTAATACATTCAACCAAATGAAATAAATTTATAGTTAATAAATAAAATTAACTATAACTATTAATTTTTTGACAAGGAAGGGAAACCGCTATAATAACTGTTTCTGACCATCCCAAACGCCAAACGACAATTCGTTTTGGCGCAATCCATTTGATTGACTCAAAGAATATTTAATTTTAAAAAATTATTTAAGTCATCATACTTTGAAGTAAAGCGACACTGTAGCTGTGAGGGTTTTTTTTTTTTTTTTTTTTTAAATTTCTGGCTAAATGCTATAGCTGATAGCTTAAAAGCAGAAGAAATGAATCACAGTAAAAAGCTAGCTGCAACGGAGTCAACCTCCAAATCAACTGCGGCGATGGCGAGAAAGCGAAGCAGCAAAACGACGTTGATCTTCTTCGTTTTGCTTTCCATTGTAGCTTTCGTTGCTTTCGTTCCCGTCTTCGCTTCTCTCCCTTCTCTTTCCTCTCACTCTCACGATCTTCACCTCCATCTTCGTCTTCATCAGCGTCAGCATCGTCTCGAAAAAGTAAAGTATCTTGTAAAAAACTCAAAGTTAAATTTCTTCGTACGCTTCATTTCTGGAAATTCATGCGTAAAACTAAACTTTAGAGTAGCTTTCAAATGTGTGTGTGTCTATATATATATATATATATTCTTATATGTAGATATGTATATTGATTTTCTATTTCGAATTGAGAGGGGAAACGTGGAGTTTTAGAGGAAACGAAATAAGGAATTTGGATAGTTCTTTTTTTCCCCATCAACTGAATTAATTATGATGATGTGAAATTGTGAATTTTGAGTAAATGTTGTTTATTTTCTTCTTAATTTTGAGAACCTGTAGGAAGTTACAAAGAAACTGAAAAAAAATTGAAATTCTTAAATTTTCATGGTAGTTGTTTCTTTGTTGTTGCTTAAACTCTCTGGCTTTTTATTTTTTACTTTTTAAATGTTGACTGGTATTCTTTTGTGTGATTGTTATTCAGAGTGATGCTAGAAAGTTTGAAATTGCGGAGGATATGTTTTGGAAAGATGGAAAGCCTTTTCAGATAATTGGTGGTGACTTGCATTATTTCCGCATTCTTCCTGAGGTATTCTTGTAGTTAGCAATTAGCATATTGTAAATTTATTAATATCTTGCAGTTGTTGTTTTTCTGAGATAAGTGGGAATCAAAAATATTGTAGAAAAGATTTTAAGAATTTTAGTATATGGGAGGATATAAATGCCAAAAAAAAAAAAGAAAATAGAGATTTGTTACTTCTTGGTGGACATTACAAATTTAACTTCTCATTTGTTAGAAGTGGGGAGCCGGTTGCTCTTTTTAGCCATTTGATGACTGACTATCTTATGGATGCAGTACTGGGAAGATAGGCTTTTAAGAGCAAAAGCACTGGGACTGAATACCATTCAAACTTATATTCCTTGGAATTTGCATGAACCGGAGCCTGGCAAACTGGTTTTTGAAGGCATTGCAGATCTAGTATCATTTCTCAAACTTTGCCAGAAGTTAGGTCTCCTTGTTATGCTTCGAGCTGGGCCTTATATTTGTGCAGGTAGTCATTGTTGTGTGTGTGTGTGTGTGTGCATAATATTTACTTTATCTGTTACAGATGCACCAAACCACTTCCTACTAAATTGCTTCTTATATTCATTGAAATGAGGGATGGATATGTATGCACTTTTTAATCTTATAAGATAAAGTTTCCCTGCTCTTGTGAACTGATTATAGCTTTTTTTTCTTCTTAGGTTTCTTTCAGTCTCTTATACTCATGGTTGACTTGAAAGTTATTTATAAACTAATTTAAAGGGTTTCCTGTTCATTCTGTTAATCTTGAGCACTTGTTGTTTTCTTGTATTCTTATCTGAGACATATTTTCCCTCTTTTTACAAGTGTTACCAAAGGAGTATACGGGAAAAAATATTTTAGTACACTGTGCTAACTAACATAATTGCATGTACAGCAGAATTTCTGGCTCTCCTGTGTTTTTATGACAAATAGATGTCTTAAGTTGGTGTTGACCAATTCATGGTTTCCTTTTGGGAACATATGTCACTTGCAGAGTGGGATCTTGGAGGATTCCCAGCTTGGTTACTTGCCATAGAACCAGATATCAGACTAAGGTCATCAGATCCTGCTTACCTCCAATTGGTATGTTCTCATATAGTCCTTTATTTGTTAGTAAGGAATATTAAGAGATATGATGTTGGATAAAACATTGGAGTTTTCATGCTTAGCATGCATGCCTTAGTTGAGTTGTATAGTTTCTGTTTACTTAATATGTTCTCAGAGGATGGACCAACTGGCATTTGTATTTTGCTGGATTATGTTTTAATGTGATGTTACAGGTTGAAGGATGGTGGGGAGTCCTACTTCCAAAAGTAGCTCCTCTTCTTTATGGTAATGGAGGTCCTATTATAATGGTTCAGGTATGTATAGAATATCTACTGCTCCATATGTAACTATGTTCCATGATATATTTTATTAGCTAGTCAAAATTTCTTTAACAAAACGAAGGTGCCACTCTGTTTTATCTCTACGGATTTTTAAGCAATCATAGAACCACTCATGTCTATTTTCTAAAACAAATTTCTCCATCCGGTAACTGTGCCAGATTCTTCATGTGGCTGAGTTAACTATCTGGGATTAAGGCTAACTGGGTGGTTGAGCTGAGTTCAATGTTTATGAACTATGGCACTTGTGGAAACAACCCTCTTTTCTCATGATGAGAACAAAAACGTGTGATATCTAGGAAGATACTTGGACAAAAAACAGAGAGACTAAGATAAAATAAAACTAGACTTTGCTTAAACCGCCTCATTTTCTTCTAGGTTTTTTGGTTAAGAGTGACAAATTATTTAAGGGAACAAATAAATGAGCCCAATCAAGGTCAAGATAGATAACCCTCCAGCTAAGTTAGTTTTGTCGCCCACCTTTTGATAGATTATACATGGTGTACCTGAAAGAAATGCATCTTTCACAGGTTTCTTGTCCTTTCATTTATTTTCTCCATATCACACAGGAAAAAAAGGGTGATACTCCCTTTATTTACATCCCACATTTCGTTCCTTCCAATGAACTATATGTTCATTTGTACTGTGATGTCATTCTCTGAAAGTTTTAACATTTTATGTTAGTAAAATTACACTAAAATGATATATTATTTTTTGGCACAGATAGAAAATGAATTTGGGTCATATGGAGATGATAAAGCTTATCTTCGTCACCTGGTGAAGTTGGCTAGAGGACATCTTGGGGAAGACATTATTTTGTAAGAAGTTTTTTCCTGTAATCTATAGCCAATGGATAATCTTCTGGTTTATCATGTAAAATCTAATTCTGCAGCAAAAACAGGTTTGCATCACTGTGGTACTGACATTCTATTAGAGTGCTTAAGGAGATACCTGGCAGATGAGGCAGGCATTTAGGCCAATGCATTGCATAGCCTGGATTTCTCCAAGCATTGCATAGCCAATGCCTATTTACCTCTGTTCATCTAGGATATTTGACTATGATACGATTTCTAGGAATTTTCTTAAGACTCTTTGAGAGGTGATAACTATAAAAAACTATGTTTATTGCTAACAAGATGAAAAAGGACTTTACTTGAGCCTGCAAATATTGACTGGTTCAGTTTCTTATCTTCTCTTTCTGTGCACACAGAATGGCAGAGTAGTAGTTTATATATCCAGTCTTATATTTTACTTTACTTCGTTGATATTATTATGAATTAGAAGTATTGTCAAGAAACTTACTTTGATCAAATGACGTCAAGCACAGTATTGCATTCTTATTTTTGATTATTTATATATTTATTCGGATGGATTATAATGGTTTCAGGTATACTACAGATGGAGGTTCTCGAGAAACTCTTGAAAAAGGAACCCTTGTAGGAGATGATGTCTTTTCCGGTACTTCTCAAGATCAGCATGTTCTTATTTGATAAGTTGTGAAACTATAGCAACAGAGCATCTCATAACCTAAGAAATGGATAATAATCTACCTATTCTTTACCACTCTTTTCTGGGTCAAGTCATCAGCACTTTGAAAATTTAACTCTTATTATCATAAAATATTTCCTCCCCTCCCAACTCTAAAAGAGAAAAAGAAAAAAGGGGTATAATGTAATGACTTTATCTTAATACCTTCTTTGGATTTACTATATTGTTTTATAGTCTCATATTCATCTATGCTTTTTGAAAGTTTCATCACTAACAATTGCATCTGGTTTATCCATGAACTTTCCCCAAAGATGAATTTGATCGTTAATTTGATGGTAGGTTTCTAGGTTTAGGTGCAGTGCAGAGGTCAGAGAATTGCATGCTTTAAACAAAATGTTTACATTTAAACAAAGATACATGCATATGTCTGCGTGTGCATACCTGCAATTTCTTAAGTTAATACTTGTTTCTGATATGTAGCTGTTGACTTCACTACTGGGGATGATCCTTGGCCCATATTTGAGTTACAAAAGGAGTTCAATTCCCCTGGGAAATCACCACCACTTTCTTCGTAGGTGTCTTTATTTTTTATTTATTGTAATTGATAAATATGTTAATGTTCACAATGCTTTTTTGTTTCAGGGAGTTTTATACAGGTTGGCTTACACATTGGGGTGAGAAGATTGCAAGGACAGATGCAGATTTTACCGCAGCTGCCTTGGAAAAGATTTTGTCACGAAATGGTTCTGTCGTGCTTTATGTATGTTCTTCCTATCCTACTTTTGCTGCTGTGAGCTTATGATCTGTATGGACATGCTATGATTAGGCTTTCAAATTCCAGATGGCACATGGTGGAACAAACTTTGGATTTTATAATGGGGCAAATACAGGTGCTGATGAGTCAGATTACAAGCCTGATCTAACTTCCTATGATTATGTGAGGATGGTTATTCCTTGTTGTAGTTAGTACATTAACTTATGCAAAATCTTTCAAGCTTCAAATTGGTTTTACTTTACCCAGGATGCGCCAATTACGGAGTCTGGTGATGTGGACAATGCAAAATTCAAAGGTATGATCCTATGTTTTCTGGCTGAATATTTCAAGACTAGAGGGATAATATGCTGAAAATTTGCATGGCGTTGTTGAAAGTAAAACTACGTGGTCCATGGTCTCTCAGCAAACTTTACATGTAAATCTTGAATTTATTGGCCTGATTTTTTGCATCTTAATCAATGTGAAAAATGCATTTTGATGAGCTGATAGACACCTTCAGTGACCAAGAATGATACTTATAACTTTGAATGAGTCAGTGGATACAGAGTGATGTGCTGGACAGGAGATAGAGGGATTTAAGCGGATGAATTACACCAATGGCAGAAGAAGCTCACCTATTCAACTTCCCTTAATTTAGACGGGCATCATCCTGTCATTTGGTGTTAGAGGAAAACAGCTTTCTCTATAGGTGTGGCTTTTATGTGAATGTAACCACTAATTACAGTTTTAAGCAATCGACAATTTCTGAAATTGATGCACATGTTGATGGAAATTAATGGACTGAGTGTTACCATCTTTTGAAAATGTCAGAAGTCACAAACAATAGCATTTGAATGCCTCTTGTTTATAGTGGAGAATATGAGTAAATTTGCACCAAGGAGAAATCTGCAGTGTATTACATCTCATACATTGAAAGGCCATTCCACAGGCCTTGCCGTCAAATGACTTGTCTTGTGTTTGCTAAGAACATGATTCATGATTAGAAGTTAAATTCATGGGGAATGGGTTATGTGTTCAAAACCTGAGTCTGGTATCAACTGCTCACACACTTCAAATGCAGGAAGCTTCTATCTTTAAAGAGTATTGCATTTTTGTTAGTTTTGCTGTTTATTTTTACACTCAGCATTCTCATTGAGAGTCGTTTTTGTGTGATGATCGTTTTCTCCAAGTTTGTTGTGGAGTCAGGCTTTTCTGTTACTTGTATACAATTTAATAGTTGAGATAAACAAACTCCTACTATCTTATTTTGCAAGTGATTTTCTAACAGTAGTATATTCTTTTCATTGAATCTTTTCTGCCTTTAGCCATAAGGAGAGTGGTGGGGAAATATAGTTCAGTATCTCTTCCTTCATTTCCTTCCAGTAATAAAAAGACAGGATATGGTTTTATCCAGTTACAAAAAACAAGAAGTTTATTTGATTTACTTGATGGGTTTGATTCTGCACACATTGTTGAAGCTGAAAATCCAACTGCAATGGAGTATTTCTACCAGGTGCGTGCAAATTAGTGGCTCTGTTGCTCATTAGCTTCTATGTTTATCATGTCAATAAAATCCAAAATTGCTGAATATTGTCTCTTGTTATTATTCCTAATGTCCAGATGTTTGGATTTCTATTATATGTATCTGAATATGCATCGAAAGCTGGTGGAAATAAGCTATTTATACCAAAGGTATGCCTTCTTCCTCATTTTATAGTTAAGCTTACTAATTCATTCTAGCCTTATCGCTATATATTGAATTTTCTTTCCTTAATTGTTCAATATTGACAAATAATTCATAGAAATTTAATATTCTAAAAGATTATTACTTCTCTAAATATAATTCTTGCAGGTGCATGACAGAGCTCAAGTGTTCATATCATGCCCTTCTAGAGCTGATGGTGGACGAGTATCATATGTTGGTACAATTGAAAGATGGTCAAATCAAGCAATTTACCTTCCTAATGCTAAATGTGTTTCTAACACCAGCTTATTTATTTTGGTAACTAACTGTCCTCTGGCTTTGAACACCCTCATGTCTTATGACATTTTGGCAATTAGTTCTTTGGTTTTTTTTTTTTTTTTAGTTCTTTGTAATTGTTAAATGGCAGCATAGTGAAAATATTTTGTCTTCTGGAATCATTAAGTTTATACATCCTGTAAATAGACGGTTTATAATCAGTGTTTTGTAACCGGGAATAATGGATGAAATCAATTCAACAAAATTTTATTCACTGTTCAGTTACATACCTAACAAATGTCGCATGTGAACAAAGCTTCTGCACGGCTAACCAGCAATGTCTTCTCAGTTCAGTCTTTATTTTTTTTTATCCTTTTGTCTTTTATTGAGAAACAAAAATTATATAATCAATTTTTAATGTAAAACTTGAATCCATACACGTATTTCATATCTAAGTTTCTACAACTTGATGTATGCAGGTTGAAAACATGGGCCGTGTAAATTATGGACCATACTTGTTTGACAGGAAGGTAAACTTGCCTGTAGAGCAGAAAATTGTTCTTTTCTTTCTAAAATGATGTCAGGTCGATGCCCGTGTTTATTTATTGGCATCAGTCAAATCATCATTCATTGCTATTAATTGGAATTGTGCACTTTCGATAGTAGATATAGAAAGTCTATTGTTGTAGTTGTTGTTTTGATGGGAACTGAACTTATTTTCTTTGGAAATGAAAGTGTGCAGTAGAAGGTGAGAGAAATTCCTTGAATCAGTCAATACATTGCTTACTACCACGGTAGCATATTTAAAATGGTTATTTGATAGCTTTATGCTCCTTTTTCAGGGAAACTTCATTTTAATGAGCTTGTTTGTCAATGAAAACTGGTTCTTTAAAACCACCACTGCACCATATGCATCAATGCCTATAGTCTGCTGCTGCATTTTTCCTAGTTTAACAGAGAATTTGACCATTTTCCTGACTTTGATTTTGTAGGGAATTTTGTCTTCTGTTTATGTAGATGGGAGAGTTTTGAACAGATGGAAAATGATCCCAATTCCTTTCCAAAACCTGAATGAGGTGCCAAAGTTCAATCCTGTCATTCAAGTTGCATCTGAATTCCCTAAAGTATCCATCCGCAAAAAGTTAGAGCACAAGTCAGGTGTGTCTCTAGAACATAAAAGGCATGCTGTATCAATGGTTGTATTATTTCCTCCTGTGTAGTTTTTTTGTTCACTTTACATGTTCTTATAAATATACCTCATTGCTAACAAGTATGCACTAATGAAGAAACAAAATATGATGTAATAAAATGATAATCTTGTAACTATTTGCTTTCCCTATGCAGAGGATGTTTTAGAAGGACCATCATTCTACACTGGTCATTTCTCTATTGATAAAACTAGTGAAGTTACAGATACATTCATTTCGTTTAGAGCCTGGGGTAAAGGGATTGCTTTTGTTAATGAATTCAACATCGGAAGATATTGGCCAGTAAGCTAGGTTTTTTTCCTTGGTCTTGTGTGCTGTTCTTAATTTTAATTGTCATTTAACATTATGTTGCTCATATTTCTCTTTTTGAATAATTTGTTTTACTCTGCAAATCAATAACTGATTTTTCTTTGCAGACTTCAGGACCACAATGCAACCTTTATATCCCTGCTCCAATCCTTCGGCATGGGGAAAATGTTTTGGTATGGGATGCCTATGTCTATATTGTTCAACTTTATAGTGAGGAATCCAAATCCCCCCACCCCCTCCTACTCCCCCTCCCTCTTGTCAAAAATGCTATATAGGTTTTGTGTTTTTTGTCTGGTTGTTAACATGCTAAATAGTTTTCGATTCCTATACATATGTAGATTGCTGCATTCATTTGGTAATTTAGAAAAAGGCTTGTATTTTACGATTTTCAATGAAATTTTCTTCCATAACTGGATTGGTTCACCACTGTGTAGGTGATATTCGAGTTAGAATCACCAAACCCTGAGCTTGTGGTTGATTCAGTTGATCAGCAAGATTTCAATTGTGGATCAAGTAAAGCAAGTGTGCGTCAACTTTAAAGCCACCTGAATGCCAAGTTTGGAGATGGTAGAGCATCACAGTTAAACCTCCAATCCACCATGGCTGGACCATCAGAGAATGTTTCCCTTGCAGCCTTGCAGGATTGTCTTATAACATAAAAGCATCATATCACATTTGTTGTCCTTGCCCTCAGGGAATGTGCCTTTGGGTGGATGGAGGTGGGCGAAAGTTGTAAAAAAAAAAAAAAAACATAGCACTGGATTGTTTATGTAGGACTCGAGAGACACACTTCTATTGTTACCAAAATTATGCCTTTTGGTTAAAATTGTATGAAAATCAATCACAGTTGAATTTGAATGGCAATGTACCATCTTCAGCTGGCCTGGGAAGGCCATCAGTTCTCTGGTGGCGTCGCTAGTTAAGTGAGCCCCGATGATCTGAAAGATGCAAAATCTCCTTCCCATATCTGATTTTGATCTCAGACTACTGGTACAGTTCCTCATTACACTGCCTAACTTTGCAACAAAATAATTTGCAAGTATTTTTTTCTTCAGCATCAAATGGCAATAAGCTTAATTCATTTCAACGGTGTAGGTTTCTCTTATTTCAAGTGATTTAAAAGCTGTGTGATAACCAAAATTACATTCACACATAGCCATTTGCTCCCAACAAGCTCACGGGAGCAGCCAACTATGCTACATACATTACAAATGTCTAGAAGCTGATAAAAGAAGGAAAAAGGGATGATCATTTTGACGTTTGCTTTGATTCATCTTTTGAGTCCTGTTTTGATCCTGACAAAGCAGCAGATGCTGCCACTGTCATGGCAGCTGCTGCTGCACCCAGCTTGGCACCACCAGCAGCCTTCATTGCACCAGCTACTTTTGCAAATACAGCTATTCCTCCTACAAGTACAGCCCTCAAAGCTACTGTAGGTTTCACTGCCATATTTTATTGAATCTGCAATTTTCCAATGTCACATCAAATTCAGATCTCTTTGCTCATTAGAATAACCAATATAGGTCAAAACTGTGAATAAACTCAGTAAACCTAAACTATAAAACTGTGATGCTACCTTTCTCATGCATGTATTGATTAATAATGCAAAAGAATAGAAGCATGCCCCATAAACAGCTATATGCCCATCCTGTAGCTCATACTCATCACTAAAATTTCGGGTTGCCTTCAACATTGAATTTGGATCAGATTTGAGCCTTTGGATTCATGTAATTTCAGAAGTATGAAATCGCTGTCTTTTTTTTTTTTTTTCCCTTTTGGCCAATAAGATTTGAAGTTTTGAACCAAGATTTAGACATTCCCACTCCAAACGTCAACTAAAGCTAAAACTCAACACTAGTTAAAACTGGTAAGTGAGACTACAGATTTAAAACTTGAAACTTGAGACCAAATACTCCAATTGACTGAAATAATCAGCCACACCATTGAGCTTGATCAATAGGAACAATATGTAGATACCGACATTCATTGTAGTACAATTTCTATTTCTATTCACATAAAAATGCACCTTGACTCTTGAAAATCGGTAACATCATCCTTGTTGACAGCTTGAAATACAAGACAACAGGATGACTACTTAATGATGCATAACATTGGGAAGCCTCTTTTGTCTTATACCATGAGAAGCCAGAATTGTTATTCTTGCTAAGTATCGGAAACACTAGTATTCTGTTCACTAATAAACACAGAACAACTATTTATCCAAAGATAATAGTAAGAAATATATAAGAACAGCTCCTCCTTAGACTAAGCTTTCAACATACAAAGCATTAGTTAACAATCATCTCGTACTTCCCTAGGCAGCTTTTTCCTTTCAATCCCTTCAATTGAACTTAACCCCAACATTGTTCTAGAGACTTAAAAACATCTCCATGGCACTGATAACAACACCACCAACCACCCGCAGAAAGCAAAAGCTAGTTGCAATACAAAATGATGAACATTTCTTTCCCTACTGTTTCCTAAGAAGAGTGAAGAAAAGAGTTTTCGGAATGCTAGAAAACAATGCATAAAATTTCCAACTCTCACCGGCATGTTCAACAATTTGAGAAAAGAAGTCAAACAATCAAAAACATATACTAAAAACTTATTCCTTTAAACAATGTAGGGTCAATTCGACAAGTCACCTTAATTTAGAAACTCAAAACTAACATTTTGCCGCATAATTTCTACAAGAAACGGAAGCGGTTAACTTCAGCTATCATAATGACCAAAATCCTGAAAAGACCTAAATGTTTAACCTCTAACGCAGTTCTGGGCACGTACCCATTTCCTCGAATCAATGATCCAAGGCCCCTCTATCCCCATCCCCGGGAAAAAAAAAAAAAAACCTTTTTTCTGCCAGTTCCTTCTTAATTGGCTAACTTTACATTAAAAAGAGAAATGGAATTAAAAAAAAAAAACAACAGAAACAGGCCCCAGATCATATAAGAGATAAGAGATAGAAGGAACTGAACCTTAGAAGTTGAAGAGAAAATCTTTTTGATTGAGTCCTTTTGCCAATAACTCGGAGAGCGTAAGAGAAATGAAGGGTAAGTAATTTCGTTATGGAAACATAAGTGTTAACCCTGCATTTCAATTCCCTCTTCTCTCGGGGGCTGCAAATGAAGCCCACTATTTGTTTTTATGTTGAAAAGAAAAAAAATAAAAGTCTCATTCTTACGACATCGTTTCCAATATTTGTTTCCACGCGTGGCAGAATATTACTGGATAACGTGGTTAAAAAGGCGTACATTAGCAAAAATTCCCATATCTCTGCCTAACTGTGCGCTGGTAGAGAAAAAGAAGCCAGGGAGCAAGCGAGGGAAAGAAAGCCGATGGATCCGTACTCAGGAGGAGGGAGCTGGACTATGATCCCCAGCGTTCCGACCCACAGTAACGTATCTACTCCCACCAATCAAGACCATCTATACCTCTCTCCACCACCACCACAACAACAATTCCATCCACAACAATTCCAACAACAGCGTATTTTACACCAGCAGCAGCAGCAGCAGCAGAATCAGCACCATCAGTCACTAGCTTCTCACTTTCACCTCTTACAGGTACTCCTTTGAACCACAACCTTAACAAAGTTGTACCACAACTTCTCATTTTTAAAAGTGCTTGATGTTTCTTTATGTGTTTGTTTTCGGGGTGGCAGTTGGTGGAGAATTTGGGTGATGCAATTGATAATGGAAGTCGGGATCAACATTCTGATGCTTTGGTTTGTTGGGTTTTTTTTTTTTTATTCTTTTTCAATTATAAATTGGCGTAGAGTTTATTTTGAAGATTATTGATTTTATTTTTGTTGTGGGGTTTTCGGAAGATTAATGAACTGAACAATCACTTTGAGAAGTGCCAGCAGCTTTTGAACTCGATTGCGGCATCAATTAACACCAAAGCTATGGTAATGAGCAACTCTTCTTTTTCGTTTTTTTAATTTGTAATTTCTGTTTTAATGTTATAGAGATGTTGACAAAGATGCATCTGGGGGTTTAATGAACTTTACCCATGATTCCATCAATTGCGATTAGACATGTTCTTTGATGCCTGATAGTTGGTTAGAAACATAAAAATAGGTAAAACATAGGGCAGGCTTCTGTAGAATGTTTGAATTTTCGGAATTTTTTTTCCATCATTTTTAGAGAATATATATTGTTTTCTGATATTTGTGGTCCTTTCTAATTGAGGGGTTGTGATATAATTAATATAAATTTGTTTTTGGGATGTAGACTGTTGAAGGACAGAAGCAAAAGCTGGAGGAAAGTGAACAACTACTAAATCAAAGGAGGTGAGAAGTTGACCCTGGTTTTTGTTTCCGCATTTGAAGTTTTCTACTTATTGAATGTGGTTATTTCAGGGATTTGATTGCCAACTATGGAATCTCTGTTGAAGACCTTGTGAAGACTGAGCCCTAGTTGCTTCTCACTCTAACTGAGCACAGGTGAGAAAATGCATGCAAAACAATTTTACTTAAGTCAAGTCGATAAATATGTTGCAGTTTGCACCGTTTACTGTAACATATCAATTTAATTTCCAATTTGAGTGAGAATTGCTCATAAAGAATTTCGATTCAAACAAGCAATTTTACATGAGCTAGTTTGAAAGGTGTAGATTGTTTTTTGTATACTCATGTTGCATTTTTTTATAAATAAGTAAAAGAGCGTATAGTCTTAATGGTATATTGTTTTAGAATTTCGGTGAGGGCAGATCCAGATTAGGGCAAGGGTAAGTTAACATATGAATGTTACGATCAAGCAAGTTTTTGGGACTTTAATGAAAAACAAAACTGGAACCATAGCAAGCAGTGTTTTCTATTTGAGAGTCTTACCAATTAAAGAACGTTGCTACCAAGAGTGAGTCTGTTCTTCTGGAGGTTTGCGTTCCATTATGTTTCATTGATAAAACTGACTTTGGCCTCTTGGGAAATATATTCTTGGAGGTTACACAGATTATGGTTCAAACTTTGCTTTGTGGTTGTCTACCATTCATCTGCAGACCTGCTACCTGTCTCCCTTAGAGTTCAATTTAAACCAAAGAGAAAGGATTTAAATTCTTCTCCTTGATTTTGAAATTATTAGCCAACATTTGTTAACACATTTGGGGATCAAATCTTATTCCATTGTCGTTGAAAACTTTCTAGCAGATAATTTCCAAGAAATTGCAAAATTGTTCAGCTCTGTTCTAGACCATCTGTTAGATGTCTACATTTTTGCACTTAACCATTGCTTGCACTTGCTGACTGCTGTTCTTTTATTTAGTTGATACTGGTTTCAAACTGCGTATTTGTTGCCATAAAACATAAAACTGTATATATCTTGTTTTTCTTCTTTGATTCTTTACTGTTGATGTTTGTTTTTGTCAACAAATTTGAACTACTGCTTGCAACCATTATTTTGGCTTTGCTGTATTCAGGTTGAGAGCATTCTGTTTAACTCTGAAAGCTCAGAAGGAAAGCCAGAGAACATGTAATCATAGAATTAGATCACATACATCTTTTTGTTCAGCAAGTAGAAAATTCTTAGTTTGTTGTCTAGCTTGTTCTTCTATTACGATTTCCTTTGGAATGAGATGATGTTCAAATGCAATCTTGACTTCATTTTTTTGGTTCCTTTTAATGTTATTGAGCTCTGAGTCCCATTAGTGCTGGAGGCTGGATGTTCATAAGGTTTTCAGTGAAAGTTCAATGAGATTGATAAATTCTGTCCACTAAGTGGATTATTTCGATCATGTAGTTCTGCATTCAAATTGATTCTCTCACACTGTGGGAATTTACATTAAGAATTGTTAAGATTCATACCTGCAATGCACATGTGGTTCTGGTATACCCTGCAAAAGAGTCATCCTTTTGCTTCACCATTTGATTCACCAATGTTAAGACTGCAATTCAATACTCCAGCCAAGCGCTGTTTGGTATTCTGTTATTGAAGGATGCCATGGTTAAAACGAGACCCGCTTCTGCAGGGGACCTGTCCAGCTGAAGAGTACCAAGCTTTCAGAGTTGAGTTTGATCTGATGCTTCAAGAGTGCCTCCTGAAACACTACGTTTTATTGTTCATTAGCCTAGAAATTAAGGTGGCGGTAGAAATTCCCTGGAAATAAACATTCAGAAACGAATGGGAGAGAGTATTGTGAATTACTGAAACTTATTGGTAAACTGAAGTTCCGGATTCAAAATTAGGCACCAAGGTGGGGGAGATGAGGTGGATAGAGAGATAAAGGTGACTTACTACTTTAGACATCAATGTATCTTCAAAATCCAGAATAAAAAATTTCAAAAACGCAACAAAATAGGTAAGAGGATGAATCCATTTGGATTTTGAAGTTCCGTCAAAAGGGATACCTCAAAGTCTGCCAACTTGCCAAACCTCCAGAGAATGACGTAACGGCCCCAAAATATCTAGCATAACAGAATTTGTTGACTCTCTCTTTCATATACTAACCTGTGTGTCTCTGTCTGTCTGTCTGTCTTTCCTTTCAATTATCTGCATCTCCCATTTATCCCTCCGTTATGCCCGTCTCACCAGGAGAAAACAAAGGAAGAACCCAAAAAAGGCTCAGAAATAAACATTTCTGAAAAGAAAAATAACCTGCGCCATCTCAGGCGGCAACGCCGATATTTCATCCCTCTAAACAATTAAGTAATAAAAGTAACACCACCACCAAAATATGAGCATTCTAAAAACTCGTAGTAACGGCACAACACAAGCTTGCGCTGCGTGTAAATACCGACGCAGGAAGTGCGCTCCTGACTGTATTCTCGCCCCTTATTTTCCTCATGATCGCCAAAGGCAATTCCTCATTGCGCATAAATTGTTTGGAGTCTGCAATATCACCAAGGTCATCAAGGACCTCAATTCTCCTGAGAAAGACATTGCCATGCATACCATCATATTCCAATCCGATGTGCGAGCCAATGACCCTGTTGGAGGTTGTTACAGGATCATACAAGAGCTTCAGCATCAGATAGAGTACAGTCAGGCTGAGCTTGACCTGGTCTTTCATCAGCTAGCCATATGCAGAGCACAGGCTCATCAGCAGCAACAGCAGTCACATTTGCAGGTGCAAGAACCTGGCGATTCAACCCTAGGTTGTGAAATGGTGAATGCAGACCCATTGAACTCGTATAATTCGAATAATTATTATGTTGAAGAGCCTCAGGAGCAGCAGTTTGCTGTGGACAACCATCATCACCACTTAATGATTTTTGGAGCATTCAAGAATCCACAACCTGTCAATCTTTGAACGTCAAGCAGAGTTTTATGAGAGTATGTGATGATGAAGTGAAGCCAGATCTTGAGATTATTGTGAAAGCCATGAGATCAGGTTTGAGACCGAAGAACTAGTAGAAAGGAAGTTTGTTCTATCGACACAGTTAGTTATGTCATCTTAGCCTTGACATTTTTCTTCATCTTATTTATGATATGATGATACATAAGTGAAAAATAAATGTAGATTGACATCCAAAATTGATGTATTATTACGAGTGTACATTTACTTCTGGGGCATGTACTTGTATAAGTTTGTATTATTATTATGATTCTGATTATCTCTTTCTGGGTTATACAAGACATGCCCCTTATTGGTGCAATGGTTGATTCGGATGATAAAGGGACTCCCGTTATCCTTCTTATTCATCTCCGTAAGTTATTCTATCTGCATCCGAAAGCATAACAGCATCTACCCTATGATGGGATGCCTGTCTGTCCTTATATTTTTATTTTATAGAAGGAGAAGAAGGTCCCATTCAAGTGCCATTTGTCCTCTAATGGTCCAAGAAAACCTTTAGGCTGAAACAAACCCATGTGAAATTTTGAGAAGCGTATAATAGTTCAACTGGACTATTGAGTTATCATATTGTTTCACATTTTAATGAAGCGTCTCAAACCCCAAGTAGTCAGCCAACGCCAAACTTGCAAGACCCCTTCTCAAAATTATCCCCTATCTTGGAATATGAATTGGGTCAAATGGACCCGAACTATCTAGTAAATCTACCTAGACATTTATCTAACTTATAATTAGAGTTTAGAATCATATTCCTCATAGGATTATGATATGTTTATTATATACACAGACACATCTGTTTGTGGACAGAATTTCAGTTTCACGAGTAGAGATTTTCTACCAAACTCTTTAGTATGGGATCAACAAGTAGTTCAACCAAAAGAAGATCCTTGGAAACGAGTATGAGTAAATCCATCTTGAGAATTCAGATTCACATTGGGATAGATAATCCTAAACCTATTCATATTTCTTCACTCTATAGCAACAAATACTCTTGTCTCTCTTCCTCTCTCCGTCTCTTCTGTTCCTCTACATAGCCAATCTTTCTTTCCTCTACCATTGATATCTTTCCCAAGTGAAGGTAAAAAACACATGATTTCTTGATACATAACCTTAAGACTAAGATCAAAAGAGTAAAAAAAAAACCCAAAAATGTCGTGAAATATAAAAATTAATTTGCACTCCTTGTAAGCACAAGGATTGGACGAGCGGCCCTAACTACTTTTTTGCCTTTTATTTTCCTTTTATTGCGAGACGTAATATCTCAATGTGCACAACTTTTTTGGTTAGAGGAGTTTCATCAATCATCCAAAGTAGACTGCGTTATATTTTTTTAAATGTGATTCATCATTTAATTAAATTTATTACTTCTAATGAAATCATAAACTTGCCTTTCACTAGTACAAGAACTAAAGACTATGTTAGCTACTCATTTATGATATTTGAATCTTTCTAAAAATCCTCCATCAAACTATTTATTTGATTCCTTCTTAATTTTCAAGGACATTTCAAGTTTCATTTGCGTTAATTTTTGCTTGACTAGGTTATATTCTGGCCTCAAATGTAACTTATGGACCGCAATATTAGTGCTAAGCCTTAACATATAATGGTATGACATTCGAACATATACACTTACTCACAAAGCAACTCCATTAATTCTTACTTCAAAGGTGAAACTTTTGTACCAATTTTAACTTCTTTTTTATTTTTTTCACTTTCCAAATTAATTATTTCTATAGGTTCTTTAGGAGGTACAGTATGTTTTTCTTCTTACTTAATTAGCCTTAACAAGTCAAAAAACAAGACATAATCATCCACGTTCTCTTCATTGACAAGTTCACCAATATAAATACTTTTTTCAAAATAAAATCTTGAATTATTATCATTCCATCTTCACATTCATTACTCGAAAACTTGAAAATAAGTAAAATTAAATAGATATAAGAATATGGACATTATTAAAATAAAAAATAATAATTTAAGGGAATGGAAACAAGAGAAAAATATGAAAGTACATCACTCACGCATGTCATCTGTATTAGCATAACACTGAATAAACAAAAAGCTCATCATACAGTAAAGACTTTTCCTAAGCTTTTGGACATAAGCTTTAAGGGATTTAGTTAGCTGCGTTACTTCGTAAAAGATTTAAGCATGCTCGACTGTTCCATGGTCTTTCAATTATTGAACTCCGGACCAAGAGGTCTTGGTTGTACCACCATATCCTCTTGTCATCTTCCAACTGTTCTTCACCCACTACTTGCACGGAGAGTTCCGCATAAGCATCCTCCAGGATCTCCACTGATTTGTGCTCATGCATTATCCTTTCCGGTCGCCTTGGATCATGTAGACACTTAAACACAAATTTGTCAATTTGTGTTTTTGTATTTTAATTTTACTGTGTAAACATAAGATATTAACAGTAATATATTTAAATATGAACATAACAAGATTAATTAATCATGTTAAAATCTTAAACACATATACAAATACGTTTAATAAACATATAACATGACATGATAAATATGCTAAATTAAATTTTATACGACATGACACGATTTTGTTTATATGATTAACATGATTAAAATTTATACGATGTACAACTTATTTATAAGATAAACATGATTGAAATATGATTAAAATATTTAAATTAAAATATAAATCTAATATTCAAATTTCTAATAAAAATTATATATTATAATATATATCAAATATAATAAAATTCAACATCAATAAATTTTAATTATTATAAAAATATTAATATTTATATAAGTCAATTAATAAACGAGTCTTAATCATATATCAAATATGTCTACTCGACACATAAAAATGACTAGATAAATAAATAATAAACGAGTCACGGATTGTACGGGTACACGATAACATAATTAATTAATCAAATCTTAAATAAGTTTTAAACTAGTTAAGTGAGTTTAACACGGTTTATACACGATTTAATCATGTCTTAACCGAGTCAACATGATTAATACACGAAACACAATTATTTCAAATCAAAACTCACTAGAATCCGTGTCATGCCTGAATAATATTATTGTGTTATATACAAAATTGTAGCTCTATCTGAAACGGAAGATTTTAACGGAGATGTGGGAAACTAATTCTTTTAGTTTCCGATTCTATTCCTCGGGAATGAGCCAATCTCTTCTCTCGTCTTTCGGTCATCATTTCAATCTTTTCCTTCTTTGTGGGCTTGTATCTCAACCCAAATCTCTCTTCATTTTTCAACAACACGAGAGGCTTCCTGATCCCTTGTAACTTCTTTTTCAGACCAGCCCGAACACGACAGTATGATTGATTACCATCTCGAAAGGTTCAGACAGGAGTGGAGTGAGACTACAGATTTAGAACTTGAAACTTGAGACCAAATACTCCATACGACTGAAATAATCAGCCACACCATTGAGCTTGATGAATAGGAACAATTCATAGATACTGGCATTCATTGTACTACAGTTTCTATTTCTATTCACATCAAATGCACCTTGATTCTTGAGGATCAGTAAGATCATATCTTTGTTGACAGCTTGAAATGCAAGACAACAGGACCACTACTTAATGATGCATAGCATTGGGAAGCCTCTATCGTCTTATACCATGAGAAACCAAAATTGTTATTCTTGCTACGAATCGGAAACACTAGTATTTTGTTCACTAGTAAACACAGAACAGCTATTTATCCAAAGATAATAGTAAGAAATATATAAGAAAAGCTCCTCCTTCTCCAACTTCCAATCCTTGAACTAGGCTTTAAACATACAAAGCATAAGTTAACAACTATCTCATACTTCCCTAGGGAGCTTTTTCCCTTCAAACCCTTCAATTGAACTTATCCCTCACCTTGTTTTAGAGACTTAAAAACATCTCCATGCCACTGATAACAACACAACTTACCAACGGCAGAAAGCAAAAGCTAGTTGCAATACAAAAATGATGAACATTTGTTCCCTACTGTTTCCTAAGAAGAAAGAAGGAAAAGTTTTTGGAATGCTAGTAGAACAATGTCTAAAATTTCCAACTCTGACCGGCATGTTCAACAATTTGAGAAAAGAAGCCAATCAATCTAAAACATATACTAAAAAGTTATCCTTTTAAGCAATGTAAGATCAATTCTACAATTAACTTTAGCTATCATAATGACCAAAATGCCTTTCAAAAAAAATCATGATGATCAAAATGTTTTCTCCATTTAAAAAATTATTCACCACTGTTGTAGAATTGTTAGATGTCTACGTTTTTGCAGTTAATCATCGCATGCTTCTGCTGTTCTTTGATTTGGTTGATGCTGGTTTCAAGGTGCATATTTGTTGCCATAAAACATAAAACTGTATGTGTCTCGTTTTTCTTCTTTAATTCTTTACTATTGATGATTGGTTCCGTCAACAAATTTTGAACTACAGCTTGCAACCATCATTTTGGCTTTGCTGTATTCAGGTTGAGAGCATTCTGTTTAACTCTGAAAGATCAGAAGGAAAGCCAGAGAACATGTAACCATAGAACTAGATCACATTCATCTTTTTGTCCAGCAAGTACACAATTCTTTAGTTTGTTCAGCAAGTACATCTTTTCAATGAGATTGATGAATCTTGTCCGCTCTGTGGATTATTTAGATTATGTAGTTTTGAATTCAAATTGATTATGTGTATGGGTAATTTAGATTCAGAATTGTTAAGCTTCATACAAGCAATGTATATATGGCTCCTGTATACCCTGCCAAAAAGTCATCTTTTGGCTTCACCATTTTGATTCACCAAAGTTAAGAATGAAATTCAATACTCCAGCCAACAGCTGGTTGGCATTCCGTTATCGAAGGATGCCATGGTTGAAACAAGACCCATTTCTTCAGGGAACCTGTCCAGTCGAAGAGTACCAAGCTTTAAGAGTTGAGTTTGATCTGAAGCTTCAAGAGAGCCTTCTGAAACACTATATTTTCTCACTTCATTAGCCTACAAAACAAGATGGTCGGTTGAAATTCCCTGGAAATAAACGTTCAGAAATGAATGGGAGAGAGGAATGTCAATGACTTTAAAACTTAATGGTAAACTCAAGTTCTGGATTCAAAATTAGGCACCAAGGGTGGGGAGATGAGGTGGGTAAAGAGATAAGGGTGATTTACTCCCTATTTTTGCAATCAATGTATCGTCAAAAAGCCAATATAAAAGAAATTCAAAAACGCAACAAAATAGGTAATTGGGATGAATCTATTTCAAGTTCCCTCAAAAAGATATCTCGAAGTCGTAGTCTGCCAACTTGCCAAACCTGTATAGACTAACAACAGCCCAAAAATATGTATCATAACAGAATTCGTTAACTCTCCCTCTCTGACCCTTTCTCTTTCATATATTAACCTGTCTGTCTTTCCTTTTATTTCTCTGCATCTCCCATTTTCCCCTCCGTATTTCCCATCCCACCAGGAGAAAACAAAGGAAGAACCAAAAATCACCAGAAATAAACATTTCCTCAAAAGAAAAATAAACTGCACCATCCCCGGCGGCAACGCATCCGATATCTCATCCCTCCAAACAATAAGAAATAAGAGAAACACCACCACCAAAATATGAGCATTCCAAGAACTGGTAGTAACGGCACAACACAAGCTTGCGCTGCGTGTAAATACCAACGCAGGAAGTGCGCTCCTGACTGCATTCTCGCCCCTTATTTTCCTCATGATCGCCAAAGACAATTCCTCAATGCTCATAAATTATTTGGAGTCAGCAACATCACCAAGATCATCAAGAACCTTACTCCTCCTGAGAAAGACATTGCCATGCGTACCATCGTATTTCAATCCGATGCGCGAGCCAATGACCCTGTTGGAGGTTGTTACAGGATTATCCAAGAGCTTCAGCGTCAGATAGAGTACAGCCAGGCTGAGCTTGACCTGGTTTTTCATCAGCTAGCCATATGCCGAGCGCAGGCTCATCAGCAGCAGCAGCAATCTCACTTGCAAATGCACGAACCTGGTGATTCATCGCTAGGTTGTGAAATGGTGAATGCAGACCCTTTGAACTCGTACAATTCGAATTATTACTATGTTGAAGAGCCTCATGAGCAGCAGTTTTCTGTGAACAACAATCATCACCACTTGCAAGAAAATTATGATTCTTGGGGCATACAAGAATCGACAACCTTGGATTCTTTGAACGTCAAGCAGAGTTTTATCAGAGTATCTGATAATGAAGTGAAGCCAGATCTTGACATTCTTGTGAAAGACATAAGATCAGGTTTGAGACTGAAGAACTAGTTGAAAGGAGGTTTATTCCAGGACACAGTTAGTTATGTCATCCTAGAATCAGTTCAACCAAAAGAAGATTCTTGGAAATCATTATCAGTAAAGCCATCTTGAAAATTCGGATTGACATTGGAATCGATAATCCTAAACCCATTCATTTTCCTTCACTCTATAACTACATTTTTTTTTTCTCTTCCTCTCTGTCTCTTATTCCTCTCTCTGTCTCTTCTGTTTCTCTATTTCTTTCCTCTTCCAACGATATCTTTTCCAATTAAAAAAAAAAAAACAAGATTTCTTGATACACAGCCTTAAAACTAGAAGATCAAAAGAAAGAAAAAAAAATAAAAAACACCAAAAAAATGCCCCGAAATATAAAAACCTGCACTGCTAGCATCTGAGCACAACTATTGGAGGTGCAGCCCTATAAACTTTTTGCGAGACGCAATATCTCAATGTGCACAACCCTTTTGGTTGGAGGAGTCTTGTGCATCATCGAGGCGTCAATCCTCATGAAGTAGATTTCCCGACGTGCAGGTTTACAAACCCGATCACTCGACCTGAATGGGAAGTCGTTAAGTGATTAACCATTTAATTAAATCTATAATTTCCGATGAAGTACTAGATATAGATTTAAATTTATTAAAAAAAAGATATGTTTCGATCTATGATTTCAATTAGAGTTCAAGAGTTCACTTACTGTGAAGAATTTATTAGCATTCCTCCTTGAAAGAACAATACCTATTAGCCTTGTGTAATCTTATTTTAGAGTAATTTATAATGCTTAATATCATATTTAGCAATATTTTTCTTAATTTCTATTTATTACTTTGCATTTCTTTTTTAATTTGTTTAAATTTTCTTCTTTACCTATTATTAAATATCTGAAATTTTTCTTGGAGAGCTCCCTGGCCGGTTTCTTTCAAAATTTACAGAAGAGGGTCAAGATTTTAAACTTTATATTTTGTCATTTTTTAATTATTATTTATTATTATTTTACCTTCTTTGTTTTTATTATTTTCCAAATAATTATCGATTTTATTGAATAAATGAATTCAATATTATATATATTAAGAATTCTTCTAAATCCTCCCAATGTTGTCTCTACAATTTTCTTGAAAAGTCATATTATCGAGATTTTCATTTATGAGTTGAATAAAAAGTTTCTATGCATATGATTCAAACATGTAATAATGATTGAAATTTATAATTTTGTTAAATAGTAAATGCAAATCTTTGTATCAGAAACTTTTCATCACTTAGAGAATTTCTCGAGAAATTTATCTCTATAACTTCAAAAATCTTATCATCGGACACTATCATTCACTTTCAAGAATCAAGATCTCAAATGAATGCAATACAACAAGGAATGGATAAAGATGATGCAAAAACAAAGAAAAAAAATGACATAATATCCAAAAAAGCTCTTGAACTGTACAAGAATATTTAATTTAATTTGTACATTTTTATTATATTCAATTAAGTCATTATATTTTTATTTTGAATTAAATCTTTATTACTAACTGTTGATTAATTGTCGTTTGTTAAAGTTACAACTTTGTTGAGCCTAGCTCTAGATCTTGGGTCCTTTTTATACCAAAAACGGTGTCTGATCTTGTGTTTTGGTTTATGATGCTAGTTGGTAGATCTAGAGGCATTGATCCTCGATTTAACTTCTAATAGATTATCTTGACGGTAAATGGTTAAAAAGGTTTATTTAATCTTCTTGATGTTTTAAAAATATGAATAAATGATTTTAAGACATGTGATTGGCAAGAAAAAAGCAAGTCAGCAACCAAAAATTCAATAAGTAACATCTTTATCGACATCATGTACCACATGACAGTATCATCCTCCCATATGACATGGCATTAAATTGATAATTGTAATTTTAACTAACGGCAATTAGTTAATGATTAGCAATAAAGGTTTATTTTCAAAATAACAAAATAAGTACTTGATTAAATGTAATAAAAACATAGGGGTTAAATTAAATTTTTCTTGTATAATTTAAAAGCTTTTTCGAATATTAAACAAAAAATTTATTTATTTATTATTTTTTATCATTTTTATTTAGATGTATGCATTTCATTATTCTTTATTTGTTCTTATTTTCTTATGTATTTTTAAATAATAGCTCAACTCATAATTTCTCACTTCCTCTTTGGAGTTCTTTGAGCTTGTCAGTCAATGAAGAGAACATACCCTTTAATCCATCATACTTTTCTCTCCATGCCTCTCATTCTTGATGCAATCTATGAATTTCCTTTTCTGCTACTCTAATTATTCTTCAATTTTCATTTTGACCTTCAACTCCACTTTCTCAACCTCAAGCTTTTGCTTTGCCAGTTTTATTTCTAACAGAACATTTTGAGGTTTTGGACCAATTGATTAATTAAAACCCTTTTCTGAAGAAAATACTATGTTTTTAACCTACCTTGGGTGCCATGCCAAGTATCTAGAAGTAACTTTATCAGTGAATCACCCTTGACTTACTCTGCATGTTTTCTTCTAGGTGGTAGCTATATCTTCTATTCTCTTTAATGTTATGGGCTCTTCATAGAAAAACTTTAATTAATTAAGTCGATGAGTCATTGGAACAAATTGCTCAGATCTGAATTACTATTATACTATGATTGAGGCAGCACTTGTCAAACCCTGTTCTATAAAATAATTACGACGTCATTTACATGCTTAATAGAATGTTTGCATGTTTAGGAAGTTCGAGGAATCGTTAAAAGACGATATTGCCCCTAATGGTACCATTAAGTCGATTAAGCCTCGAACTAGTTCAAATAGAAATTTTGAGGTGATTTTTGGAGTGTAGGGGCAAAATCGTAATTTTCCATCCACGGACAAAATTTGAGATTTTGAGAGAATTTAGATCAAATTTGACAAATTGGAGAATGGTATGAGTATAAGGGATGAAAAATATGTCTATGGGCAATTTTTCAATTTTTGGGGCAAAAATGTAATTTTTGACTTTTACGGAGCTAAAATGTAAATTTCAAAAATTACTCCACCAAGACTTTGGATAAGTCTGAGAATTTTATCTAAGATATGGATATGTGGGACAAGTGTATGGTGAAAATTTGGAAATAAATGGATGGCTAGAATTTAAGGAATTAATAAAAAAAATGAATAAAATAATATTATATTATTTTAGCCTTTAAAAATGTCAAAATTCCAGAATTCTCATCTTCTTCAGCTGTCCAAACCAGGAGAGAAAAAATGGAAAAAGAAATAAGAACCCTAGCTGAAAAAATTTGGGGAAAATCAAGAGAAATGAAGAAATCAAGCATTAAAAAGGTAAATTTCATTGATTTTCCTTGTGATTTTCACTACCCATGCATTTTTTTTCTCATTTCCATGCTAAATTAGAAAGTGAGTATGGACACCCATGCTGGCCAAACCTCCATGGATGAGTTTTGAGCATGAGTTTTGGTTGATTTTAATTGAATTAAGTGATTTTAGTTAGGTTATATTGAAATATAGCAAAAATAAGCTAAAGAAATAATTTTCTCCCATTGAAACCCATTATGCCGAATTTTCTAGGGGAATATTGGCTGCTGATCTTGATGTTTATTTGAGGAATTATGATGAATAATGATGAATTATGAACCTAGAAAAATAATAGAAATTTTCGGAGCAAAAATACGAATTTTTACCCACAAGGGGTATTTTCGTAATTTGCTATCAAGACTGATAATTTGCACCACACTGAGGGACATTAAGTCAATTTGGGTGCAATTGAGGTATAGAAACTGAAAAAAAAAATTAATTTGGAGTTTAAACGGACGCGTATATCGATTTATTGGGGAAAAGACCGAAATAAGCTAACACCGCGTTTAGGTAAAATTTAGACATTTTGCACTTCATATCATGCATTAGTAGTATAAATTAGTTTATTTTGATTTAGTACCAAAGTAGTAAATCTCTTAATTGTGCAATTTGTCACGGTGGCGAATCCTCTGGCAAGGGCAAAGAAATCGCACCCGATGAGTAATAGTTGGAGTACCCGAATTTAGTTTTCGGAAACTGTGAGTAAACTTTTTATCATCTTAATTATCTATAGTAGTTTTATACAATTGTGTGATTTTATGAAAAATGAGTTTAAATGGTAAATTGCTATGTTTTAAGAGAAATTGTGTCACGACCCGGTACTCCCCTCGAGCTCGTGACAACCGCCGCGGTGTCCCGGTAGACACTTATTGCCCGGAATGTCAACCCGAAACCCCGCAAGGCTTTACTATCAGTTTCTCTGTTCCCTTGTGAGCAACCATTGTCAAATATCGTGTTCTAAAATATTTTAAGCTGTTTCCAACTTTAAACAAATAAAATATTAATCTTTCATCTCACAAGGGTATTTTGATCATTTTTCTCAAAAATTTTAAAACTGGCTAAAACGTAATATACAAGTACAAAACACACAATTCATATTCAAAATGAGTTTAAAAGTCTAAAATCTTCATTTAAAACGAAATTATGGTTATTTGAATATAATAAGAAAATAAAAGAAATATTAAGTAAAATATTCTATTTTCTTATAAAATAATATTTATAGAGTTATACGTGAATAATTTTTATAACGTAAAAGTTAAATAAATTTATACATACTTAAATACAGTAAGTCAAAATATTTAATTTAATTTACAATAACAAGAGTGCTCCCGAATAAACAAAAGTAAAGAGGACTGTGAACCTACGGTTTGGAAAATGCAGATCCCACTGTAGTCCTCGATGAGATCAGCTATCTACAGTCTATACTGAATCTGAAATGGGTGGAAAGGACGGTGGTGAGATTATAAAATCCCAATGAGTAAACAAACATCATCATAAACATCTAGAGTTGAGTACATGGAGACAATAAAGTAAATCATCATAAACTGGGTTATAGCATTAGAACACATTTTGTTCAAAACACGTAAAGAGGCTTATGAATCTCATAAAAATCTAGGCTTGTGCCATAAATCCATTCTCGGGGACACCTTGACCGAGGCATCCTACCGAGACCGCCAAGGCTATTAAAATTCACATTTCACATAAATCATGTTTTTGTTTTGAAAACATAGCTGTTCCTTGGCGTTGGTTGAGTTCCCCCTCACGTGGTGGTTTAGCGTGAAGTGAACCCTAAACTTTACCCCAGGAGATACCCTACGCGCCTCTCCGTTCGAGGTAAGAATATAATGGGGTTTACCGTGCCCCTCTAAAAGGCTGGTCCACAGAAACCCCCTACTGCAGTGATTAATTAATATATAATCCACCATATAATAAAACTCAATAACATGATATGGCAATTTCGTAATTCGTAGTTTTTCAAGGTAACCAAACAATTCGCATTTCAATACAATTGCCAACTATCCAATCATGCTCGATTTATCATAAGCCAGTTAATTTAAACAATCAAATTGCCACAATTAACAGTCTCCGTGTACTCTATTTTTCAAAATCACTATTAATTTCAAAACAATTTATAATTTAATTTCATTGAAACTCATTTATTCATAAAACATGAAAATTTATCTTTTTAAATTCCTTTTTCCATAGAATTCATGAAAGCATCTAAAAACCACCCTAGATAATTAAAATGACAGTAAGTTTACTCATTATGTCTAGAATGCAGACTTTCGAAGCACTCTGTCTACTGGTCCTCGGATGCAATTTCCTTGCCTTTATCGGAGGACTCACCACCTTGACACAATACAAAATCGAGAGTTTCACCAAGTTGGTACTAAATCAAAATTAAACTAATTTAGATTACCAATGCATGATATGGAATGCAAAAATGCACTGGTAACTATTTAAACCCAGTATTGGCCTAATTCGTCTTATCACCCGATTAAATTCCTAACGGGTCCGTTTAAACTCCAATTTAATTCTTTTCAGTTTCTATACCTCAATTGCACCCAAATTAACTTAATGTCCCTCAGTGCGGTGCAAATTATCAGTCCCAACAGCAAATTACGAAAATACCCCTAGTGGGTAAAAATTCATATTTTTGCTCCGAAATTTCCCATTATTTTTCTAGGCTCATAATTCATCATTCCTTAACCAATTCTCCTAGAATAAAATCAAACTCATCCTCACTCACTACATGGTAAATTCAGCCATTAATGGTTGGGGGAGAAAATAAATTCTTTTCTTGTTGTTTTGTTTCTAAATATGCTAAACTAACTAAAAACACTAACATAAATTAAAATCAAATAAATCCAACAACTTTCTCTCTCCTAACCCATTTTTTCAGAATTGAATTCATCATGAAAATATGTAATTTAATCATGGAAAATAAAGAGAAATGCTTGGGAATAAGAAAACTCAAGCTTAATAGAAAAAAACTCACCTTTTTCACTTAATTTCCTTGAAAATTCACACTTTTTCTTTGATTTTCTCTCTCTAGGGTTTTGTTTTTGTTTTCTCTCTCTTCTTGCTGGTTTGGCCGGCCATGGGGTGGAAGATGGGCTGATTTTGTGCCTTTTAAAAAGGAAAATAATAAATTAATAAAGGCATGACACATGGCATCATGTCATTGGCCCATTTTTAAAATTTTAAAAATTTAAACATTTTATCTCCACCACATGTTTAGTCAAGGGTCAAAGATGAAGACAAAGGAAGACCATGTGCTGGAAAAAATATCCTAGTGGTGGAAAATTACAATTTTGCCCCTGAGGTGGCAAAATTACCATTTTACCCCTATACTCCAAATTATACCGGAATTAAAATTTTTCACTTATAAACCTCAAATCATACTTCAATAAGTCAAATTATACTCCAATAAGTCAAATGGGGTCAAAAAAAATCTTTTTTAAAATTCTCATTTTGTCCCCAGGTGGCAAATGACCATTTTGCCCCTAGTTAGTGAAAATTCCGATTTGACTCCAAATTGATCCTCAAACTCCAAATTACCATTTTAAGTCATCCATGAACTGTGAAACTCTTAATCTCACCTTAAAATTCCTATTTGATCTAGTTTGAGGATTAAATAAACTTTGTTGTACCTCTAGGTACAATACCGACTTTTGTAAATTTTTCGGGACTCTCCTAGCATGCAATCATGCTATCATCACATGTATGTCATGAATAGTATTTTATAAGGTCGGGCTTTACAAATTGTGATTTTATAAAATGATTTTATAAATTTTCTGGGAAATCGAATACTGGTTTTGAAAATAGAGTAATTAGAGACTACCTACTTGTGTTGCAAATTTATGGTTTTGAATTGAATGGCTTATGACAATAAATGAGCATGAATGGCTAAACTAATTTTGGTGTTAGAATTATTAATACTGTGTATTCAGCCTTGAGAGGTTAGGTTGCGATAAATTGTCATGTCATGCTAGAATAAATTTTATTGATTGGTGGATTATATATTAATTATTCACTGCAGAGGGGGTTCCGTGGACCAGCCTATTAGAGGGGCACGGTAAACTCCAATATATTCTTACCCCAAACGGAGAGGCACGTAAGGTATCTCTTGGGGTAAAGCTTAGGGTTCACTTCACGCTAAACCACCACGTGAAGGGGAACTCAACCAACGTCAAGGAACGGCTGTATTTTTCTCAAACTAAAAATATATTTTAAGTGTATACAAAAATTTTAACAGCCTTGGCGGACTCGGTTGGATGCCTTGCGCAAGGTATCACCGAGTATGAGTTTTGGCACGAGCCAAAGTTTTAAGAAATTCATAAGTCAAGTTGATTACTCGATTTATATGAATTGATTTTATTTGGTTGAAATGAGTTGAAAGGTAATGAAATTACAGTATGATGACTTATTTTAATTGTCTCCATTTACTCGCCTTTAGATAGTTTAGATGGTGTTTGTTTACTCACTGAGATTTTATAATCTCACCACCCTCAATTCCCCACATTTCAGGTTCGGGATAACCGGTAGATAGCCGATTGCATCAAGGACTTCAGTTAGCCTTGCATTGTCAAAATTATAGGTTCACAAACTCGCATCTTATTGGTTAGTTGGGGGCCCACGTGTCATTGTAAAAGTAATTTTATACTTTAGTTATTTGATTTAAAATATGTATGAACATATTTAGCTTTTACACCATGTTTTTGACGGGTTTCGGTATTTTCGAAGAAAAATGACGAAAATGCCCCTATGAGCCAGAAAATAGTATTTTATTGTTTTGATTTGGAAAAGACTTATGATTTCTTGAAATGCAAGATTTAATAACTGTCGCTCACCGGGGAGATGCGGAAGCTAATGCTAAGCCTTGCGGGGTTCCGATCGACATTCGGGATAATGAGTGCCTATCGGGACGTCGCGATGGTTGTCACGGGCTCGATGGGAGTTTCGGGTCGTGACAGCACTAATTGTTGCCAAAAGCCCTAACAATAGGACCCATGGTTCACTTTCACAATTGTACAACACCGATTCATGAGGCATCCATGGAGTTCTCCATACTACTTCTAGATTGATAAGCCTTTGGAGTCTTGAAACGCGTTTCTTCCTTGGTTTTCCCTTCAAGCCACACTCTTACAATATTCTCAAATGGGGACACAAGTTGAGAAATATGACTTACGAAACATACTAATTTTGCATCCAAATTGATTTTTGATCCAAAAATTCAAGAGTTATGCACAACCGATAAAAAATCCTTCACCTTTCTAACGTTAGAAACTCAATGATTTTAAATTTTCGGCCACAATTAATGGATGATGAATAGTTGACTTTGTTCATGATTTGTCCAAGTAAGTCAACGACTAATATTTCAACATGCCCCAAAATCTTCAAGAAAATAACCAGCCCATATATTGTCAATGCCATCACAAGTAGGTCTTGTTCATCATTAAGATGTTTCATAATGAAGTCATGCATGAAACTCCATGGGATGCATTCACTTTCCCCCCTCTTCTTCACATAATGATCAACCTTTTAAGCAATGATCCCATGTCATCTTGGCAAGTTTCCTATGATACCCCATTTTTTCCCCCTCCAATAAATCTTATCCATGTTTGTGAGATTTAGGCAAAGTAAAGTTATGTACTCTCTAAGCTTCGACACCATATCTACTTCATTAAATATAAAGCACTAGTATGACAGGTCCTAGAATTGAATCATAGTCCTAATTAATTGGTCATGGTCACCCACTTGAAAAAGTGCTAAGTGTTCATATTCTCATAGAAATCTTGCCTCAATGCTCCCTATTGATCTTATATACCAATCAAATCGGTAAGGTCATTTTGCTTAAGATCAAGGTGAACTTTCTCGAGCAAGGTTGGAATATAGCTTTCTGCTAAATACTCTCCTTGATAATGTTAAATTTCCTACATATGCCATTTCATAGAGACTTTTATAAGAAATGATTAGAGAAACTGGCCTCTATTCTTGATCAAATTTCTAAAATCGTGCACAAGCGAGTATTGAATCTCAAGCAGAAGGCAATAATGTTTTGAGATATTTGACTAGCTTTCACACCAAAATCAATAACCTCAAGTCGAGCCTAACTCAACACTTGATTAATTAGCATGCAAAGGGTAATATTGGAGGCACATGACAATTGTAATAACTTTTTAATTCTTGTTTCTGTACATTAACAGTATTGTGTAAACCTAGGGTATTAACAATTATATAATTAAATATAAACATGAAACGATTAACTAATTATGTTAGAATCTAAAATATGTACATAGATATATTTAATAATAGTGTAGCACGTTCATAAAAAAAATAGTATAACACGACACACTAATACAATTTCTAAATGTGTTGGGTTATGTTTTATATGACATGATTAAAAAACGTAATTAAACTTTTAACACATTTAATTCACAATTAAATTAAAATACCTATAAATATAAATTTATTATTCAAATTTAAAATTTATAATCATAAAAACAATTATAAAAAGATGATAATATAACCAAATATAGTAATATCTACAATAAACCATAATTAAATACATATCATCAACAACATCATCAACCATGAAAAATTTTAAACACCCAAACCAAAATTGAGGACTCCCTCACTAGTGTCACATCATTCCGGTGTAATAAAATCTATTTATGAAATTAAAACAATAAGTTACAAATTAGATAAAAATAAAAAAATAAAATAAAATTTAAGATTTAATTGAAGGCATTACTTTTAATCATATTAATCAACCTCAACAGTATTAGAGTATTCTTGCAATTCTTCCCCAATAATATTTAAATTCCTTGTTACCAGGCTTCTGGCAAATCGTTTAGCAAAAATCTTGCCTAAACTAATTTTAGAAAATCAAAATGGCTTTGTTGGTGGCAGGTTTATTAGCGATAATATTCTTTTAGCTCAAGAATTAATCCATGGGATTGACAAAAAAACTAGAGGAGGAAAGATTGCTTTGAAGATTGATATGATGAAAGCATATGATTATGATCGATTGAGCTAGAATTTTTTATTTATTATGATGCAGCAATTTGGATTTAATGAGCAGTGGATTAGTATGATTCAACAATGTATATCTAACTGCTGGTTCTCATTATTGATCAATGATGTTTTGGTGGGTTACTTTAAATCTGAGAGAGATTTGAGGCAGGATAACTTCATATTTCCATGTTTTTATCTTGGCGACTGAATACTTATTTAGGGGACTGAATGCGCTTTAATGAAAATATTCTTCATTGCACTATTCGACATGCAGTTCAATGTTGGTAAATCATCTATCTTTTGCTAATGATGTAATTATTTTCACTAATAGGAATCACTCATCCATGGGAAAAATTCAGAATTTCTTGGAACAATATGAGATGGTTTATGGGAAGAAACTAATCTCCAAAAAAACTGCTTTATTACTAGCAATAAAATTGCTAACTCTATAGTGCAGTTTATTCATTCAGCCACAGGATTTGCTCATAAAAAGCTACCGATAATTTATTTAGGGGCACCATTATACAATGGACCAAAAAATCATGTCTCTTTGATTTTTTCCTATCTAAAATTAGAGATAGAAATTCTAGATGGGAAAACAAAGTCCTATATCGAAAGGGCCGAATCACTTTGGTAAGGAGTGTCATATATTCGATGTCTCTATATCTACTTCAAGTGTTAAAGCCTCCACTTTGTGTAGTTGAGAAGATTAAAAGAATATTTAACAGCTTTCTATAGGGAGATTCTACAACTTCTAAACATATAAATTGGGCTACTTGGAAAAAAAATCTAGCTTTCTTGGTACTAAAGGTCGCATTGATATTAAAAGTTTAATGGATGTTTTTGAAGTATTCAATATGAAACTTTGGTGGCAATTTCAGACTTAAAATAATATATGGGCACAATTCATGAAGAATAAATATTGTGGTGGTCAAATTCTAACGCAATTCCAAGTTAAAATTCATGATTTTCCCATATAGAAACGATTGAAGAATGGTTGCAGAATCGTTGAAGAGGAAATTTGATGGAAGATAAGAAAAGGTGAACTTTTCTTTTGGTACGATTGTTGGATAAGAGAACAACCACAAGTAAACTATTTCCCTTCTCATTTACAGTTTATGACTAAAGTATGTCATTTTTACAATAATGATAAATAAGATGTGGACTAATTAAAAGCAGTTTTACCTAAGTCTATGATTGAGGATATAATTGATATTCCCATTGAAAAATCCTGTAATGATGTAGAATATTAGGCTTTTTTTCTAATGGTGAATTTTCTACTAAAAGTGCTTGGGAGATAGTTTGGCAAAAACAAACTATAAGTAATGCTTTTAACTTAGTCTGGCATAGAAGCATTCCACTTCTGATTTCATTCTTTTTTGGGAAAGTTATTCATGGATGGGTACTTGTTGAAATGCGCTTAAAGTTTAAAGGTTTTCAATTGACATCAAAAATGCCAATGCTGTTATTCAAAGGAGACTTTGCTCCATGTTCTTTGGTAAGGCCTAACAGCATGGTAGGCTTGGGATTTCTTTAATCCAAATTTTCAAGTTTTTGTTATTCAATCGCAAAACATTATGCAAGTTGTTTTGGCATAGTATTATTCTGGTGATTATACAAAGTAGAGACACATTAAAGTCATGCTACTTATCTTTATGTGTTGGTTCTTGTGGGTTGAAAGAAATGATGTTAAGCGTAGGCAATTAGGAGTCTACCCTCAACAAATTATCTAGCGCATGGAGAGGTGATTTAGAGATTGCAAAATTGTGGAATATTCACTTTCCAAATCAGCAACCAAAACCGCCCCAAATAATTAGATGATTGAACCCATGCTTGGATGAAATCAAGTTAAATGTTGATGCAAGTTCCAAGAATCAATTCCAACATGCCGCAGGTGGAGGAGTTGTGCAAGATCAAACATGTAAGCTCATTTTCTATTTTTCAGAGAATTTTGGTCCTAATAACTCTTTGAAACCTGAGCTTTTTACTCTTCAAAGAGGATTATCTTTATGTCGAGAGTACAACTTCTCCAAAATTTGGATTGGAATGGATGTCATGGTGGTAATGAATATAATACAGGAAAGCAGTTTAGGTTCTTATGATACTAGATATATTTTAGCTTCTATCTGAAATTGTTTGAAAAACTTTTCCTATAGAATCTCTCACATTCACCGTGAAGGGAACCAAGCTACAGATTTCTTTTCCAACCGAGGATATTCACATGAAGGAGTCAAAGTATTTCAGAATGTTAATGACAAACTAAAAGGTATTCTAAAGCTAGATAAGATTAATCTACTTTATATTATATTTAAATAAATGTAAAGAAGTAGTACTTTTTATATATTTTTTGTCTTTAGCTTTTCGTAAAAAGGTAGTATTACTTATCTCATGCACTCGTAAAGTATATGCACGGAAAGTAGTAACTCCATTAGGACTTTTTCTTATCTTTCACATGTAATTCTGGAGTTAAGATTCATGTCTCCCTCCCCAATATATTTTTCTTTCTTATCTTTAGTAAAACTTTTACAAGGTAACTGGCCTTGAGAGATTTTTTCAATTTAAAAAAAATCCAAATTTATAATATCCTCAATAACATTATTTAAATACAGTTCTACAAATTCTACAATATAAAAAATATTTATTAAGAACAAAACATAAAAGATTTCAAGTATAGGTGAAGAATGAGAGTATATCATAGCAACCATGAAATTAAACCTAATCATGCATATACGAACAACTAACCATGAAATCATAATATAAAACATACTTTAAACATCTATAACCATAAAATCCTAAACTGAGATGAAAATGAAAAGCCAAATCTAAAATTTTTGAAACATGAAAGTACATCAAAAGCATAATACAAACTTAACCATGTATATCTAAACTCTAATAAAATCAAATAAACTATGACTTTAAAATAAGAGGATAAACATGAACATATTAAAAGCCTATAACATACAATTAAAGAATAAAGAAAATATAAATTGAATTTTAATTAACCTCTTTGAATTTTAACAGAAAACATAACACAGTGAAAGAAAACACTATAGAAAGAAAGCCAAGACAGTGCCTCTTGAAGATGAAAGAGATCAATCAACCAATGGCAGCTCAACATCAACAAAACATCAGCGCAGCAGAGAAAAAAAAACCAAGACAGCAGCAACAAAGCCAAGAAGCAACAAAAACAAGAAGCAAAACAACCAAAAGTCCTCCAAATCAACATCTTAAAAAACAAAGCACCAAAGTAGAAAACATAGCACAAAAGCCATTAAAAAAGAGAAAGCAATTGGAACAACAAAAACTCAACAGGAACAAGGGCGGAGCTAGCCAATTTTTATCGGGGGGGCCAAAAGCTAAGAAGAATAAAAGTTAAAAATTTTAAAGTTAATATATTAAACTTAACCATTAATAATCAAAAGATTTATAATAGATAATAATTTTATATAACATGTTAATCAAAAGAAACAAAAAGAAAAAAACTTATAATAGTACTTTAGGAAAGTTTTATTCGACGATAGCAATATCTTTCTTAATATAAACAATTAAATTATTTGTAAGAAACTTATCACCTATTTTATTTTAGAGTCTTGTCTTTTTTAATATAAATGACTAAAACATTACTGTAGTTAACATCAAATATTCTTATTTTATTATATTTAAGTTTATAATACTAAATATTAAACTATAATGCATAAAATATAAATAGTTAAATACGATATATAGAATTAATAATTTCTTCTTATACTCTAGATAATTTCCTTTCAATTAAATATAAAGTGTGAAGCACATTAAAAACATATACTCAAGATATTTTTTTTATATAATTAGGATTAATAAAAAATAATATATTGGTGAAATTTTAAACAGTAACCAATAATGCAACGCTAGAACTTATATTTGAGAATTACATATACAATAATTTTTTAATTTCTAAAAATTTAAATCATTATAAATAAAATTCACATAACAGAAAAAAAAAAAAACCATAACAAGTAGAAGATATAACCTATATAACAAAAACAAAAGAATATGATTGATGATTCATATAAATTTAAAAAAGAAAATCTATAGAAACTTAAAACATATAAGCAAATAGAATAAAATTAAAAAAATAAATAAATATAAATAATAATAATAATAATATAAATAAAAAATTAAATAAAAATTTTACTTCTTTATAATTTCACAATACAAGAACAGAAAAGAAAAAAGGAAAAGATGGGTGAAGAAACTTAAAAAATTAAAAAAAATTAAGAACTTAAGTAAAATTAAATGGGACTTGTAAAATCATTTTATTATTTTTTAATTTTATTAATTACTCAATAAAAAATTATTTTGAAAAATTATTAAAAAATATATAATATATAAAAAATTTCAAAAATCTTGGCCCCCCCAATTATAAAGGGACGCTCATGGCAGCAAGGAGAGAAGATAAAACATGGAAAGGCTCAAGCAAACAGAACCAGAAAAAGACCTTAAGCTTTAGACCTTAAGATTGAAATTGCAGAGAAAATGGAGAGTTTGGAGAGAAGCTTTAGTCGACACAACAGTAGAGTAAAGCAAGCTTCAGTTGGCAAAGGAGCTTTAACTGTCATTCGGCATGGAAAAGGGGCCACGGGTCAAGGGCTTCTTATGGGTTTCAAATGATAGGGGAATCTAGCTAAAAATTAGAGATTAGGGATTTGGGGATCTATTTGGCTTCAACTATATATAGTCTTACTGCACGTTTGGTATGGGGAATAGCTATGTTATTCCCTCTCTATTCTCAATCCTTTCCCGTACCTTTGTTTGGTTTAAAATTGAGACACGGAATAACAATTCTGCAGGAATAGAAATTTCATAAAATGGGTTAAAAGTCAGCTTTAGTTATTCCTTTCTCTCCCCCTCCAGTAATATCTATTCCATGAGACATGGAATAGTTGTCAAATATGTAATGACTAAAATGCCCCTTATAACTTAAAAATATTACAACCCTAGACCTATAAATACTTTTTTTCTTCTCATTTTCCCTTCTTCTTTCTCTCTCTTCTCACGTTCTTTCATCTCTCATTCTCTCTCTAATTGGCACTCAACACCGGAGATGATGTTGGTGGTGACGACAATCGAATATGGTCGAAAAGCGTCAATCTAGTCCTTTCCGATAAGATTCAACCGAGATCCAACCAGATCTGGCACTCAACGGCCAAATCTGGCCGCGGGGAAGCACCGAATCTGATGCTTTTCGACCAAATCCCACGGTTGGATCTGGCACTCCATGGCCAGATCCAACCGCAGGGAAGCATCGATCTGGCGCCATAGTGGCCAGATCCGGCCACATGGTGTGCCAGATCGATGTTTTATTACACCAATCGCCTTTCCGACGACCGACCCATGAAGAAGAAAAAAGGAAAAAGGAAAAATATAGAATAAAAAAGAAAAAATTATTTGTAAAATTTAAAATATTATATTTTATATATAATTTAAACATTATTAATATTAATATGACTAAAATATTAAAATATTAATATTTTAAACTATTAATGTTTTATTTATTAAATTATTAAATTTTTAATGAGTATATAAAAAAATAAAAAATTATTAATATTTTAATAACAATAATATTAAATTATTAATAAAATATTATTAATTAAATTATACTAAAATATTGATATTTAAATTATTAATTATTAATATTTTAATTAATTATAAATTTTTAATATTTAAAAAACAAAATAAAAATAAATAATTATACAATAATAAAGGGTATTTTTATCTTTTTATTTTCTATTCCTTTCTTATTCCAAAGTTATTGTTACTAACCAAACACTGTAATAAGTTATAATAATTATTCCTACTCTATTTCATTCATCATACCAAACTACGTAATACTTATTCTATTCTATTCGCACCTCATTCTATTCTCACGTAATAATTATTCTATTTTATTTTGCGAACCAAACATGTCATTAGAGTATTAAGGAATGTTTAAGTTTGCTCAAGTGAATTAGTTATCCGGCTAAGTATAGTCTTAAAGTATAAGCAAACTCTTAGAAAATGTTGAATAGGTGGTAGAGTTAGCAAAGGCATACTTAATTTTTCATTACACACAACAAAATTTAAACATTTTATATTTTATTAAGAATAATAAACTTTTATTATATTTATATTAAACTATACTATATAAACTATAAAGATTACAAGTCCTTATATCAACAAAATTTAAACATTTTATATTTTATTAATGATAATAAAGTTTTATTATATTCATATTAAACTTTACTATAAAAACTATAAAGATTACAAAAACAATATATTTAGATAATCATAATGTATTAGACATTAATATATTATATAATATATTTAATATTATTAAGTTGTAAACAAACCCACTACTATTTTATTGTATATATATGAGATAACACAAATTATATGTAACATAAAATGTTATATATTACATAGTTTGTATAAATAATAACTAATTATAACTAATATGTTATAAAAATTAAGATGATAATTAATAAAATTAATTATTAACTGTACTTATATAACTTGAAGTTTATTATAAGTTAAGTAATACTTATGTATAAATTAAATATATGTATATTATAAGTTCAACCCTAAACATTACTATATATAACTATAACAGTTATAATATATTAATACGTAGGATATTTAGTATCATATATTATTATTAACATTAAGTTATATCAATTAAAATATAAATGACCTGTAATTTCATATTAATATAGGTTTATATATATAGTTAAATTTAAATTGCTATGATTATGATTTGTATATGTACATATAACAAACTAATTAATATATTTTAAGTATATTAGTAATTAATTAGTTTACTATCATTCTTCTTAATAATTTATATTAACTAATATTAGTATATTAAGTATTATTATTTTTGTATAACTTATAGATATAGTCATATATTTATAAATACCCATGATTTCAATTATTAAAATTATAATATGAAACTAATCGCAAAGGATGACATAGTCAAAATAGTATTAAAATTACCCAATATGAATATATAATCAATGCAAAGCATAATGTTATAATGTTATATATAATTACAAAATTTGTATAATTAATAACTAATCGTAAACAATATATATGTTATAAAAACTAAGGTAATAACTTTATTGTAAAATTATTAAGAGTAATCATATAAATAAAATTTATTATAAGTTACATTAATGCTTATATATAAATTAAATATATGTATATTATATTTAACTATACGTATATAATTATACAGTGATATATATTTACATACTATTATCTATAACGAAATATTATTATTATATATATATGTCTAATAATTATAACATATTAATATGTATATATATAAAATGTTAATATATTATATTACTATGATTCTAATTTATATACATATAATAAACTAATATATTTTAAATATATTATATATTAATAAGTTTACTATATATAATAATCTTCTTAATTTATATTAACTCTAGTGTTAGACCATTAAGTATTATTAGTTTCTGTTTAATTATATATCAGATTTTATAATCACTTTTTATAAAATTAAAATGTTTATTATGTTAACATTTTATAAATAACTTTACTGAATTTGGAACTGTTATATTATATTTATGATTCTATTATAAGTTTTCAAAATATAAAAAAAATAATAACCAAAGGAAAACATATTAAAATATTTAAAGCCACCAAACTCACTATATATATATATTTAATTTTCTTAATGTAAAGGATTAATAAATTTTAAAATAATTATTAATATATTTAGAATTAACAATTAAAAAAATAGTTATTTCATTGGAAAGCTCGGCTCTCAAAACTTTTCGACAGATTTTCATCGGAAATTTCATTGGAAAATTTGGCAGGATTAATTTTTTTTTGCACCAAAACTATTTTTGACAGATTTCCAACAAAAATTATTCCCTTGGAAAATTCTATCAGAAATCCGTCAGTACAAGTAAAATAAATTTCCATCGAAATTTCATCAGAATTTTTCAACGAAAAGTTTTCTATCAGAAACAGTCAATTTTTTTTAGTGATTTGTCAAAAATATAAGGACAAATAATATAAGTTGGAACAAAGATCTTAAATCTAAAGAAAAAAAATACAGTATGTTACTTTTATACAAAAACAACAAAAACAAATTAAAGGAAATTTGTAGTTTAATCTAGTTCACACCACATGAATAACATGTTTTAAATAAGTCCTTTCTTTAAAACTTTGTTATAAGTAAACTACTAATAATAATCAAATGTGAACATTTGATTAATCACGAACGGACTCCGTCGGAGACCAATAAATTTATATGACAACATTCCACCTCATTTTCTTTTCCAACTGTTTGTTAAGGTTGAAAGAAAATTGAGAATTGATGAAGCACTTGTCCGATTTATTCATTACTTATTAATACTTCATTGTAATTAACCGGGTCATGCCAACCTTTTTAAGATTGATTGGTTTTTTAATAGAGGATTGCTGCTTCTTATTCTATTTACTATGTTTCTATTTTTTATTTAAATACAAGAAAAGTTTTAATCTTAACCTGCAAAAAAAAATTTTCTATTAATTCCTAAACTCACTAAACAAATTCTTTAAAAAATTATCATATTTTTTTCACAATTAAATAAAATCAAGAAGATATTGCCAAAAATCATCATGCAAGTGTGTTGCGAGTTTAAGTTTGAGCTAAACCATGTGGCCTTACACTATTTTATTCAATTGTGCTTAAGTCTCTCTTTATTCACCTCAATGGAGTGAACCATCAAGCGTGCAGGAGTATATTTAACACAAAAGAACTTGGCGAAAATGTTTGTATCATGTATTGCTTGTAAACTTTATGTTGTACAGAGGAGAGTGACTCATTTATATAGGAAGAAGTTACTTACAACGTGTGGTCATGGCTACCCAAGTGGTTTCCTATTACAAAGGTTTTAAAATATTTCAACACTAAGTCCTTCCTAAGGACTCCCTAGAGCCTTCTGGAGTCCTCAGAGTCCCTCTAGAGAGTCTAGAACAGTGTGTACAGTCAAAGTAGCTCTTCTAAATCTTTTTATTTACCTTCTCGAACAGTGCTGCTACAATGTCTACACCTAAAGCCTTCTACTGACTGGTCTGTTAGTAAACTGTCCAGATGATTTTGGAAAGTTTTGTTGGCTCATCAACTCAATTCATGGACCGTGTTTAAGGGTGTGCTGCACTGACTTGTGATACAAGCATAATGTTGAATCCCTGATTCAACCCTAAATTCGACCATAGAAACAAGCAGTTGCATGGATAAAAGCAGAAAAGAAAAGCAATGAAGGTAGTATCAGGCTGGAATCCAGCTTTACCATCAGTATTCTCAGATCCCATAACCGGTGCTGTGATCATCCATCCAAATGTTACCATCCATCAAGGGTCGAATCAATTAGATGATTTACCTCCCCAGCTTTGATGCCACTAACTCGCACAAGCTGACAGAACACTAGAAATTGTGTTGGCAATAGCCGTTATTCGGGCAAGCTGCATTTTCCTGGAAAGATCCAAAAGAAGACCGACTCGCTGCCGTTGGACGCAAAGGCACCAATTGATGGATCATGTTTTTCTTCATTTTTTTTCTTTTTGACCCTATAATTTGCTTTTGAAAAGAATTGACCTAAACATTCCACCATTTTGGATATCATAATTTACAGATGGCCAGGAACCTTACGTGGATCATTGAATGAAATTATATAAACTATCGATCCAAAGGGAAAAAAGCAAAAACAGAGAAAGAATAAGAGTTGCAGTAAAAGAGAGTCCTCAACTAATTTTCTTTGCACCACAAAATCCCAGATCACTGGTTTTACAATGACTTCGAAAAGCTTGATCCCATTATCTTTTGTTTATAACTGGTTGCCATCATCATGTATTTTTCTTAAGAATTCATCAAATTTCAACCATGGCTCCCAAGTTAAGTTCTGTGGTATTTTAAATACAATGACAAATTGTTGAGTAATCATACAGGGGTTTAGTGTGCTTCCAGAGCCACTTTAACTAGTAGTCATTATCTATATCTGGCATGCGGCTTGGTGGTTTTTTCTCATCTGGATTTTCCAAGACGGATGCCTCAGTTGTTGTCAATAGCAATGAGATGCTGCAATCAAAAAGTATATGGTTCATTTTAACATATAGAAGTATTGCATATAAGCACAAGGTTATCACTAACAGGCTCTTCACCTGGCAGCATCAACTAAGGCTGTTCTAACAACTTTAAGAGGGTCTATGATTCCAGCCTTCACCATGTCAACATATGTACCTATTTCAACAGATCAAACATGCTAGTGGTCAGGACAGAGGAGATGTGAATTCCCATTGAAATAGCAAAGAACATCAGCAGGACATTTTGATAAAAATAATGATGGCATGACATTAGTGTATGTCTGTGACACAGAAAGAGAGAGAGAGAGAGGGGACTTGCAACATAACTTGCTTTATTTAAGAATGAGATCATTTTGAAAGGAGAGATATATAGCCGGCTTGAGATGATCATTTCATAAGATCTAAAGGAACAAACCTTTTGAAGCATCAAAACCCAAATTATCGTCATCTTGTTCCAGTAATCTTCCAAGAACCAGAGAGCCATCATAACCAGCATTTGAAGTTATAGTTAATGTAGGTGCCTAAAACAAAGTAATGTATACTGTCAGGTACTATAGATTATAATCAGATCAAGGGAGGTATGCCGAGAGGTTCCATAAACAAAACCTTAAGAGCATCTTGAATTATCTGAATGCCTCTTTTCTGATCTTCATTTTGAGTTTGAAGGTTCTGCAAAACCTTTATACCACACAAAAGAGCAACACCACCACCTGAAATAAAATCCATTATGTTATGACCTAAAGAAATATAAACATTTTAAAAGAACAAAGGAGAAATCTTTTACCTGGCACAATACCCTCTTCCACGGCTGCTCTGGTGGCGTTCAAAGCATCTGTGACCCTATCTTTCCTTTCTCCAACTTCTGCCTCGCTAGCTCCACCAACCTGAGAGAAAATAAGTACTTGCCTATGAGGGCATAATATGCATATGCCATTAGGAACTCAGAAAGATTAATATCATACCTTGAATACAGCTACACCCCCAGACAGTTTTGATAATCGTTCCTGTGCTTTCTCCCTGTCAAACATGGCAGTGCTCTTCTCCATGGCCGTCCGCAGCTGTAAAAGTTTTCAAGAATCAGTAGACTTAAAAAAGAAATTCTCTTTTTAATTTTTCCAAAGAATTTGCTTTAGACTGCCGACTAGATAACGTGGTCTCTCCTTGAATTTTAATACATTGGAAATCCTTTCACCCTCAGAACATAAACTAACAGCTGTTAAACCATAAATACCAATAAGTGCTCCCAGTTCAAAATGGCTTTGCCATTTCAGGATTAGTAACATGCTATTCCTTCAGTCTTCACAGAACATAATTAAGTAGATATTCTAGGAAAAAAAAATTTTTCCTTAATCTAAATTGATACAACAGAAGCCCTGTCTAGAGACAAATAAGCTCTCATACTACCAGTTCAAACTGCAACTTCCTCCAGGAAAAAGAAAAGCGGCACAACCTTCTGTATAAAATTAACAACATTGCAAGTAGTTCACAAGAGCAATAAACATGTAAAAAAATTCCATGCATTCGTATCACCCCCCACCCCCAGTCTAATATACTGATCCCAAGGATTTATAAAGGACAACTACCACATGTATAACAATTTATAAATAGAATGGTAAACAATGATAAAATGAGTTGAAAATACAGAAAAATAAATCAGAAGACACAACCAGATAGGCATCAGAACACCTGCTCACATCTTTCTTCAATAAGCTTCTTATCCCCTCCCCCATGTAGAATGATTGTGTCATCAAGTGACACAGTGACCTGTCAAAAATTAGATCAATTGCATTGGAAAGAAGAAAATCAAGCATGTTGCAGAGATACATGCATACCCTTTTTGCAGTACCAAGCATTTCAACTTTGATTTTGTCAAGAGTTAAGCCACGTTCGTCACTAATAACCTGTACTCTGGATAGTTAATAATGACTTCATAAGCATATAACGGACATAAAATCTAAGCAATGAGATTGTTATTACCTCTCCACCAGTAAGAATGGCAAGTTCATCTAAATTTGCTCGTCGGTTATCCCCAAAACCAGGAGCTTTGATGGCACACACCTAAAGACACAAGATTCCGCCATTAACAAGGTGCTGCTAGAGCTGTCATTTACACTAAAACATCTTGTAGTATTTGATGCATGGAAAAGTGTCAAAGCAAAGCCAGACAATTACCTTCAAACCAGCATGATGCTTGTTGAGAATAAGTAAAGCAAGTGCATCACTCTCCACATCCTCAGCCACAACAAGAAGTGGTCTGTTTTTCTGTTCAAATTGAAGAATAAGAATGAGCAAGTTCACTGGATGCCTCACTTACAATCATACATGTAAAAGGGTAGTCAGAAGAATTACATTTATAGCCAGCTCCAATATTCTCACAAGAGAGTTCATATCTGATATTTTCTTGTCATGAATGATAATCAGGGGATTCTCAAGTTCCTGCCAAAATTAAAATGAAGCCTCTTTACATCAAAAGTTTTTCTTTTTCTTATACTTATGAAATAATTGCATTCAACAGAGAATTCCATGTCTATCCTGTGTCTAACAGCGCAAGAAGAGTGAAAAATTAAGGACACGAGGCTGGTAAAATTTCTAAGTTTCCATAAGTGACTGGCCTCTAAACTGTGGTATATGAAACCATCAACTGAAAAGCTAAACTTCTGAGATGGCAATAATATGATCTTCAAATCAAATTAAGCAAAATAAGGGAAATGACTTATTATTTACAGCACAGCCCCTTCTCCAAACTGATAACATTTAAACCAGAGAAGAAAAAGATAAGTTCTGAAAGAATTTTGATCATGGGGTTTACATCGGAAACCTCATTTTGGTTCAATGAGTGAGTACTCCACTATTTAAAGTAAAAATTACTGGGAAAGGGATACAGATCTGAACTTACACATTTTTGGGTCTTCTGATCAGTAATAAAATAAGAAGAGATATAACCTCTGGATAGCTTCATTCCTTCCACCACTTCTAACTCATTGTCTAAAGTATTCCCTTCCTAAAAAATTTGAGCAAAACACAAGACACCTCTGTTTAAATGTGGTTTAGGTAATGATCATTATTAGTGAAATTTTATAATCATAAAATTATGTATAAAAATAAAAAAAAATGGGCTTACCGTGACAGTAATGACCCCTTCCTTTCCAACCTTCTCCATTGCTCTTGCTATCAATTCTCCAATTTCACGTTCACCATTTGCAGAAATAGTAGCAACCTATTTAAAACATACAAAAAAAAAACACAGAATAAATCAAGGAGTATGGTAGGCATAGAATAGCAAAGCCCATATCAACAAACCTGTGTAATTTCTTCTGGTGTGCTTATCATTATTGCCCTGCTTTTCAAGTCAGATATGACAGCATCAACTGCCATATTAATTCCGCTTCTCAAGTCCATCACATTTACACCAGCAGCCACTGACTTGCAGCCTTCCAAAAGAATTGCCTGAGTCAGGACAGTTGCACAAGTTGTACCTGTGAACAGAGACATAATAGTCAATGGATCTCCGGCATTAAGAATGTCTAACAGGATGGGAGAAAAATCAAAGAAATGGTGTTTCCGTAATCAGAAACTAAAAGTTTCTTCATGTAGAATATAACAAATACAACTGAATCCATGCTTTGAACATGAACATGACAGAGATTTGCAAAATGCTCCTTTTTATTCTATCCAAGATGCCCTGCATACCTAGGATTCTATAATGATTTCAAGATAAAAAGTAACATATTTCCAAGTCAATAATGCCATGATTTCTTTTTTTTGAAAGTCCAATTATGCCATGATTTCCAGGAGGATTTTCTAACAGCAAGATGTTATACCAGACTGTCCAATCCAGATTAGCTTGGAATGAGGGCTTGGTTGAGTTGTCTTAAGCACTAAGAACATCCACTGTTTTGCTGACAAGAGAGTTACTTTTGGGGTACAAGTCCAAATAAACAACTTTCTAACAAGAAATCCTTGATCTTAAACATTGGTACATCAATAAATCCATGTTCAATTATAGCATCTTTATCGCATAAGGTTGAAAAATAATAAAAATTACCATCTCCAGCAACTTTATTTGTGGCATTTGCAACCTGCTTTACAAGATCTGCACCAACATTTTTAGCCTTATTCTTGAATTTGATGCTTTTGGCAACAGTAACACCATCCTTTGTGACTTTAGGATAGCCTGGACGTTTCTCAATAATTACATTGCGACCCTGTATCAATAAATCAGAATGAAATCTATGACAAGAGCATGCATAAATTTTGAGCTTCTAACTTTATATTGTAAGAAAATTCATGCATATAACAATATCATAATATTTTTTGGTTTTAACATATAAAATGGACAGCTAATCATTAATGATAGATTCTCAAGTATACCTTCATCCTTCAAATGTTTTATATAACTAGGAAAATAGAGAACAGATATGCCTCTTACAACAGCCAAGCCAACTACAAGATACTACAAGACTATGTTCTAATTTCGCTTACCAATTAGATGAATACTTGAAATATTAACATACAATTCATTTACCATCATGGACAATTTGATCTAAACAGGTAACGTGCATATGATCTACTGTTAAGCACCATAGGAATATGTTGGGTAGTGAATATGCTAATAAAGTACAAATTTTACATAAGCATTACACCTACCAAATACAAATCAACCAATTTTTTTTTTTTTTCTGATCACACGGTACAAATTACTAGCTGCCGTAAGAAATTCATCATTCACAAAGTCCCATGGTTAGAAGTTTTTGTTAATAACAATTCCCATTATAATATCTAATATTTTTAATTATTCCACTAGTACGGAAAAGAATGATAAAAGAAGTCAATGTTAGTGTCCATTACCTTTGGTCCCATCGTGACTTTTACAGCTTCTGCAACCTCGGAAACACCCTGCAGCATAGCTGCACGTGCCCCAACCCCAAAATTGATAACCTTAGCCACATAATTCCTATTGCAAATTACCCTACTATAGACCTGTCCAATTCAAATCATCAAGCAACCAAAGCAAAGAAATGTTTAGTTTCACTGATATCCATCAAAACCATTCCCCAATAAAATATATATTTTTTACTTTAAAAAGGAACACAGAAAACTTTGTTCAACTATTTCGTAAACCATCTCTAAATGTTCATTATTGCAAAAGTATCTAAAAAAGCATATATATATATATAATTGAACCTAATGCAGCTTTCGGGTCGTAGAAATTTTTGGACTTTACATTTCATTTCTTCTATTTCCCACATTTCCTCAATCATACAAACAGAAGGTAAAACGAGAAAACTTTTAAATTCGACAAGAAAAAGAAAACAAAAATGAAAATCGAAGACAAATCAACATAATGTGTCAGAATTTCTTACCAGTTTTTTTGAAGTCGAAGAACTGCAAAAAAACGAAGAAGAAGAAGAAAGAAAAAAGAAATGAGTTCTCAGATATAAAGCAACCCAAAAAAAATACGAAACGCAAATGAACATGAATCATATGTGATCTTAAAGAAGCATTACCAGATAAATGAAGCTAATTTTGAAGCTCTTCGATGCATGACTGAGACGGAATTTTTATTTTATATAGCAAAAAGAAATTGAATGAATAACCAATTCAAATACTTGAAAGGCAGCTTCCGATGGAGTTAAAGAGTAGGGTTTTAGCCTGGGGTTTAACGGTTGGGATTTCTCAAACATGGACCGTTTACTGTATCCAAATTTGATTCCGATTCACTGCAAAATGAACTATATAAATGGGCATCTTTCTACCCAAAAACAATGGGCCGCTTTTCTCTCTCTTTTTTTTCTTGCAAAAATGGGTTTGTTTGGCTCTGGGCCTATTGTTTGTTTAAGAGTGCAGATATTCTCATACTTGTCATGTCATGAAATGACATTGAAAATTACAAGACAGTCTCTTTCACGAGCCCCTTTTCGGGTAAAGCACTTCTATCTTTTAAATTTTAAATAAATTAATTTCCAAATAAAATATTTCTGTATCAAAATATAAACACTATTAAGAAATATTAAAAATTAAATTTTTTTTATTAATTTTTAAAATCATTATTATATTTTTTATAAAAAATTTAAAAAAATACATCGATGGATACTCTCCAACTCCCCAAGAAAGGAGAGCACCAATCGAAAGAGAGGAGCCTCTATGCTCCTTTGGAGAGGTTTTCTTAATTAATAAAAAATTAATAAAATTATATAATAATAATTTTAAAAATTAATTAAAAATAAAATTATTTTTTTATTTTTATAACGTATTAAATTAATAAAAAACACTAACAATTTATTAATAAAAAATATTTTTTTAAAACGAAGTGTTTATTTCAAAATCTTATATACTTTGATGTAATTTTGATAAAAATAAAAATATTTTGCTTTATTTTTATTCATGTATTATATTTGTCCCGTGATTATTGGTTATACATTCCACTGGCCTGCTGCTTGCCATCTCATCTGGCATAGAATCTGGATGCTACATATTACCGCAATAAGCCGGCGTCTGAAGACCAACCAGTCTTTGACATATGACATACAATTGGTTTCGTATCATTGTCAGGCCCACTAACTCTCCCATTGTTTTTTTGTTTCCAGCAATATTCACCACTACTTCTCCTAATAAATAGTACAACACTTCATTGATTTAAACGTTTTAAACAACATATCAACATCAATTAATTACAACTATTCTTAGAACGTAATTATTGATTATATATGTATAAAAATTAATTAGTATTATCTATGATTAGCAATCTTAGTTAACGTGTTAAAACCCCAAAATTAGTTATTAATCTTCTTGATTCTCCAAAGGGCTTTATACCCTTTTATGCTTTAAAGTTAGATTTTTCTTTTTTGTGAAAAGCAATATGTTGTGTGTTAATTCCAACGAAGATACTGATCATGCAGGTCTTTAGTGTACAACACATTGACAATGCAACTCACAGGTTATTATTGTTATTATTATTATTAAGGATTAAGGGAGAGAATTTTTTTAAAGAAAGAAGAGTGATTCTTTTTGTTTTTTTTTCAAATATATGTTTTCGAGAAAAATCATTAATTTACTGCATATATTTATTTGATCCAATCACTGCTAAATTAAATATAGCATAATTCGCATGCCATCCACATGCTAGTGTATCTTTTTTCTTTCGAAAAGAAAAATGAAAAGAAGGCTTTCCAGTGTTTTCCAAGAAGTGCTAGCTAGCTTTGAGAATTGAGAAGCCTCCCAACAGCTAGAAACCACCCAGCCTGCGGCCCTACTTTAATAACACGCACAACTATAATTGTACTGCCTCCCTTCACGTTCAGAGTCTCCCACCGACACAAATATTTTATGTTATGCACGAATTTTATTTATTTTTTATTTTTATTTTTTAAGTCTTCCAATTGATTAATTAGGATGGAGAGGTAAGACTTTTCCATACTCGGGATTGACGTGACAACCACTAAAAATACCTACTAATATTTTGGGATAAAATATATACGTGTTTATTCTGAGTCATACAATTCAAACAAAAATTGCCATCGGGGGGCCACCAGCGCTTGCAATTTAAGCAAAGCCAGCGAATTGCTTAAACCTTTTTTTTAGTCATCAGAAAGGAATTTTCAAAGATTATAGATAAATGTTTTGGTAATTTTTCTTCATCAAGCATTTTTCCATGTTCTTCTTTTCCTTTTCTTAACAAAAGATCCTGTTCGAGACAAAAATACAGCAGACTTTCCTTACAAAACAATCTCTTGAAAATCCTGCAAAACAATCTCTTGAAAACCCTGCACGTCTAAGGCAAAAGAGGACAATGTCTGTCCATCTAATTAATTTCTTTCCTTCGACTTTTTGCATTTGAAAAAGTAGAAAAAGGGGAAGTTCGTCTAAACAATAATAATAATAATAATAATAATAATAATAATATGAAAAAGTTTGATTAATCTTTAAGTGGAATAAAATGTGATTTTAGAAAGTAATATATACACTGAACAATATGTAGTGGGATTTGTCTCGGAATTTAGGTGGTAATACACTGTCGGTGGAGTTTTGGAATTTGGCAGCCTAAGTTTCAATGTATCTTAATCTACCGGCAAGCACAAGGTAAAACGCAGCCTCACGAAGAAAAAGAAACTAACGTTTAGCCTAGTCAAGTTGAACGCCCAAAACCAAACTTCGGATATTATCTCTTTGTGGTCAACACAAGTAAGTCAAACGATGACTCTTTAGTTAAATTGAAGTGATAAATCAATGGCTTTCAGTCAAAAATTATTGGCCAATGGCAATGCCAATCCATGGGGTGACCTTTACAGCCAATGGCCATGGCAAAGCAAAGGGGGCACAACAACTCAATAATTTTAGATGACTTTTGTTGAAGTGAAGTTTACAAAATTTGGGACCTCCACTTTTCACTTTAAAATAAGATTAGATTTAAATCTCCTTTCGAAAAATAACTATCGGGAAATTAAATGTACAGGATTTAATGCAAAATATTGTAGGTTAATGTAAGCTAGTCCCAATCAAAAAGTGCCAAACAATCTCTATTATAGATACGTCATAAGTCAAAAAAATAATTTTATTTAAAGAAAATACTTTTTTTACTGTAAATTTGCCCAATGGAAAAGAGAAATTGTACACTAATGAACAAAGGACTAACAACAAAAACAAAAACAAAAAAAAATGGAAAAAAAAACAAAAATCAAAAGTATACATTACAAATTTCTAGTATATCCTATTATTACAGTGAATCACCAAATTTACAAAACATATCATCACTCAAGAAAAAAAATAGAATAACGCAAAATTTAAGAAAAAAAATACGAAGACAAAAAATAAAATAAACATCAAACCTTTTTCTTCTTCATTCCTTCTCTCCTCTCATCAGAAAGTCCATTTCCAGATCTTAATCCTCAAATCAACCTTACACTTTGCATCAGAAGTGGAAGCTGTGGTTGCTGATTTCCCCTTCGGAGCAGTAGCTTTAATCCCTTCACAAATAACCCTAATACCAAGCTTCGGTGTCTTCAATGCTCCCATCTTCGCTTTCACTTTAGTGACCAGCTTTATCTTTAATGGCAGCCCGTTCTTGCTATTCAAAGCAGTCTTTAACTTGCCCGCTGACGTGTCATCGAGTTCTTGGTTGCTAGTTATGGCAGCTTTCAAAAGCGTCGTGTTCTTGGTGCCATGCACGAAGGAACCGAACGAACCATCCCCAATATCGATATCGTCGTTTGTAATAAGAGATATGGTGATGGGGTCGTAGGTGTAGACGAGTTTTTTGTTAGGGTTTTTGGCTGTGACGTTGAGGTTGATGTTGGTGATGAGCTTGGAACCGGAAGTTATGTTAAGAGTTGAGATTTTGAGAGAGGAGACTGTGAAAGTCGGGCGGTGAGGGCGGTAAAGAACGTACAGAATAGCACCGGCTATGGCGGCTAGGAGGATAAGTAGGAGGATGGCTACGCTGGTCCAAAGGCAACAAGAGCAGCAGCAGGAGCGGCGGTAGCGATGGCGGTTGGCTTGTGGGCGGTAGAGAGGGCGGGAGGCTCCGTAGAGTTGGGCTTTAGTGGCTGGAAAGGAAGGGTTAGCGGTGGTGGCTGGGGCTGCGCCGCCATTTGCCGCTGGTTTGGATGATGGGTAAACCCTGTCTGTCATGGTGGGGAGAAAAAGAGAAAAGAAATGAGAAATGAGAGACGGAAAAAGAAAAAGGGCTTGTTTTTGGTGTTCAAAGAGAAAATAGTTGTCTGTCCGTTCTTTATACTAAAACTTTTTTCATTTATGTAAATGGGTGCGCGTGTTCGAGGGAGAGTGAGAAAGGGGGAGAGATTGGGCTTGTTTTGAACTGAAGCAAACAAAGGGTAAATTGTTTGTTCGGGTGTCTTTGAGAGGTGACACTTGATAAGGTTAATTGACCACGTACAAGGCGAGTGAGGGGAGAAAAGGTGGGATTTGAAGGGAAAGGGAAGGAAGGTGGAATGGCGAAGAGAGAGACAGCAATGCTGCAACCAAAAACCAAAGCAAAAGGCTACGCGCTTGTTTACGGAGCGTGTGTCACACGTACTAGTAGTGGTTTAATTTTGTTTAACCTTTCAACCTGAGTTGAATTAGAGATTCCAATAATTAATAGCTTAGGTACATTAATACGCATATTCGAGAAAGCTTGCGCTTGCATCATTTCCCCATCAATCTAATTTTTCTTCCTATTTAATTGCGTATGCTCACATCATGCTTTTTCTATGACTTAAACATAATAAATTGCTTTTAAGCAATTATTTCTGGTTTTTTTTCCTCTTCAAAAGCTGCTTTGTCATGCATTGAGTATAACCCTCATATCTCAACATGTGAATTCCATGTAGCTATTATATGTGAAATATGTGTTGCAATTAATTAATTTGAACATAATAATACATTTATAATATTTGAATATTTAACTCAATAATAAAAATGTGTTTTTTTAATTTTTGTAAATATTCCTCTTGATTTAGGGTAACCATCCAATGAAAAAGGTCATCCCTTAACAGAAATGTCATTCATTTTTGTTGAGGATTGGGGTGCATCATTTCTTTTCTTTTCTTTTGTTTTCTTTTTTTGTACAATGAGAAAAATCCTGAATCCATAAAAGTAACGTGTGACATGCATGATAGCAGCAAATCAGACGTTTTCGCACTAAATGAAGTTAGAATCCTAAGGTGGGAGAGTGTGATTGCAGCAATTGAGTTTGACAAAGTACCAAAGATGACACCTAAAATTACGAAATAAATTAATCAAAGTCTTTGTTTTGAGAAGGAAATCAACACACATTTGAGGAAGTGAATTAAACGCGTCTAATTAATGAGAATCAATGGACTTTAATTAAACTTATAGCTAGCTAGCCATATCATTTCTCAACAAACATATAGATGTTTCCATGTTACCTAATCTCAAATTTCAGACTTCTCTCTCTCAAGGGAGGATATTAGTTGATAATCAAAGGCTTAAGAATGGTTGCAAATTAATTATCATAGTCTATATATATATATATATATAATCAGATGCCAAACCTCCCTACCCAATTTGAAGCTTGTCTCTTTCATTGGCTTTCCATTTTCTCAATCATTGACAGCAAATTGATTCCTCTTCCTCACCTAATGAGAGATGACCAAAAATAAAATTACAATAATTGCCCTTGCCTTTGGTTTGATTATTGTTAACACAGCCATGTGATTGTGATTTTTTAAATTTGTACAAAAATAATATGAGTCGATCATTCTTGAATGTTTGAGCATATATATATATATATATATGGTAAATTTGATAAGGACTTCCTAATTGCCATCAATGTTTTTCTTCAAACCCCTCCCCACCAAAACATATCTCCAACAAATTTTTCACTCTTCCTTATATTTTTCTCCTATAATTATAGTGATATTAAGGAAAATGTCCAACAAATCCATGAAAAGTTTTTTTTTTTTGAGGAATTTTTTATTAGTATAAGCACCACAAAGTTGTCAAAATATAATCTCAATCAGGTCAGCATGCATAGTTTTAGTTAATGAAAGAATTAATACGAAGCAAAGTGTAAAGTTCTATATTATAGGGTCTCATTCTATAATAGAGATTACTTTTATCATAAGAAAGAAGAGTGATATTATTGAAATAGAAAGGATCCTTTTATCATAGAAAAGAAGAATGATTATTGGGTTTGTCTGAATATGTCTGGTATATATCATACTTTTTTTGGGAATATTCTTTGTTAGATTGTTATGATAACACTGCATTTTCTATGTAATTCTCTTGCAAGTTTACAAGAACTAAAGTACAATTGCAATTGCATGCGACGAACTCTTTAGTCAAAAAGCAGAATTCGAAATTTCTTTTTTTTATATATGTTTATAGTAATTTATTATATAATTGCTATAGAAATTGCATGTTTCATGCGATGTGGTAAGGTGTACTTTAATTCCTATAGAAGTTCACTGATTCCCTGTGCCTGTACTTTGAAATAATGCCATGATATCATAGCTATACAAACTTTCAACTTCTTTATAGAGTTTTCTTTTTGTCAGGATGTACTATCAAACAAAATGATGACAGTATAAAAAACCTTTTACCTAGAAAGAAAACATTATGGTAGTAAGACAGTATTATTAATATACAAGTACTTTATCAGTGCCTGAGGCATTTAGCACTTAGCAAAGACTCAGTTATGATTCTAAATGTAGATATGAATACGTAAGGTAAGAATTGAAAAGAATTCTTTTTTGCCTGACATAATATTTTAAATAATTTAAATTTTTTAAATATATTTTTATTTTTTATTGTATTCAATAAATTTTTTATATTTTTTTAATCAAATAAGTTTTTATATTTTTATTTTAAATCAAATTAACTCTTATAATTAATATTTAACTCAGTCAAAATATCATTTATCATTTTATACCACATGACATGCTAAAATGTAATATGACATATGATGACGTAACATATGAATGTAATATGATGATATAATCATATGGTATTTTTCATCATTCATATCAATGTTATGTTAGTGTCATATGGACATAAAATGATAAGTTATATTTTGACTAATGAAAATTAGTCAATCATTAATTATAAAATTTTATTTAATTCAAAATAAAAATATAGGACCTTGATTGAATATAATAAAAGAATAAAGACTTGTTTGAATTTACTTGACTAGTTCAAAGATTTTTTTCGAACATTATGTCTTTTTTTCTTTAAAAATCAAATGGTCAAAATACCCCAACAATTTCTATACCTATGCATTTTCTTCAATTTAGTCATTCTATTCAAAATTGTATCAAGTTAATCTTTAAATTTTAAAAATTACTTCAAATTAGGTTATCTCCTAACGGTATCTAATTTAACCATTAAAAATGATGACATCAGCATTGATATGGCGCTGACATGGTAAATTTAAATGATGTTGCAACATATGTGTGGTTGACATGCTAACGCGGCACTGCCATGTCACCCAAATAGTCTGAAAATGTTAGTGCCATATGGCATTAACATGCTTAGTGTCAAAGAGATTAAATTAAAAAAAATATATGATACAAAGATTAAATTAAATAAATATTTAGTGTACGAGAACTAAATTGAACAAAAAAATATAAATTTTTTATATTTAGCTTACTTTTCAGATTATTAAGTATCTTTTCTTATTAGTATCATTTCAATAATACATATATTGAACTAATATAAAAGAAAAATACAAATAAAGCCATATATTAACTTTATGCTAATTGCTTTCAAAGGTACTTTGATAGTTATAATATATACTTGATTAAACAATACACTTGAAATGGAGCCATAAAACTATCAAAGTACCTTTGAAAGCAATTAGCATAAAGCTAATGTATGGCTTCATTTTAAATGTATTATTTATAATATAAAAGTATATATTATATGTATACTTTGATAGCTATATGGCTCCATTTCAAATGTATTATTTAATCAAGTATATATTATAACTATCAAAGTACCTTTGAAAGCAATTAGAATAAAGTTAATATATGGCTTATTTGTACTTTTCTTTTATATTAGTTTAATATATGTATTATTGAAATGATAGTAACAAGAAAAGATACTTAATAATTTGAAAAGTGAGCTAAATATATATATTTCTTATATTTTAAGAAAATTATATTTTTGAGTTCAATTTAATCCTTGTATATTACATATTCATTCAATTTTGTCTTTGTACCATTTTTTTTCTTTAATTTAATATCTCTGACATGTCAGTGTTGATGTTATGACCTTTAATAGTCAAATTGGATGCCGTTAGGAGGAAGGATTAAATTAAAACAATTTTCAAATTGAGGAATTAAATTGTTACAATTTTAAATAAAAAGACTAAATTAAAAAAAAAATACATGGGTACAGAAATTGCAAGGTATTTTGACCAATATCAAATTGGAATTAATACTAAAACATTGGATCAAAACGCATGCATGGATGGTGGGTTCGGCTTGCTTAATTTATATATATTGTTTGTTTATTCTTCAAGGTTTTTCTGTAATTTCCTTCTATTGCTTTCTAATCTTTTTAATATCAGCTTAATTTTTTCTCTTTTTTGTTCTTATTTCAATGAGGTGTTTCGTTTTGTAGAAACATTATAATTATTGAGGCAAAATTTTCATGACAATTATAATTGTAACACTTATAAACTCTATACCCAAAATGCTCCTGTTAGCATTTCAAACTTAATCTAATGTTTATTATCCTCAAATGAAGTACTAATATATATTTTGTGGGACTCAATTGAAGTGTTGTAATTAATTTAGAAGTCAACTCCTAACTATTTGAACTTATTCAATGCTTCTTTGAAATCACTCCAATATTTCGGAAAATCTAAAGCCACTCATGTATTGGATGAGAAATTTAATAAAAAAAAACTGCTGAAAATATTAAATATTTTGACCATGTACTATTATGTTCCGGACCATACATTTTCTTTGGCCCTTTTTAAAATTTTGGTCTGAACAATCTGACCATGATGAGGGGTAAAAGGGCCCACCCATTCAGGAAGATGAATGGGCCCTTTCTCAGATTTCATTGCCAGAGGCCCTAACATTGCTTACTAGGCCGGGCCTACTCCATATATTGCCCATGCAATGACCATAGATTCAGATCTTCCATTTTGGCTATTTTTTGCCATAAAATAATCTTTATTCATTTTTTTTGGGGATAACCATATTTTATCAGGATAAGAGAAATCTTAGAAGACAATTTGTTGCTTGGAGATCAAGATTGTGCAAATCTTGTTTAGTATAGTATTATTTTTTTGTTGGAAAAAGAGATCATGCACGCTATGGATAGTTACTGGCTAAAATTAGTATGAAAAATTTGATAAGGATCATCTTCTAAAGTCAGTTGAAATTGACCATTACCATCACTGGTTAACAACACAACACAGTGAACACTGTATAAAGATCATTGTTCAAGACGCCATAAAAAGTCGAGTATCTGAGTTATGTAAGTCCCAAATAAAGGTCATTTAAAACCTTCTTTCTGAAGCAAACTTTGAGAAAAAAGAGGGACTGGGGTGTGGAAACAAGGTCTTGGTGTCTGCAACGAAACATGGTGGAGATGGATAAGCCTGGATTGTTAGTACAATGAGAAATCTGTGAAGTTATTATTATTATTATTACTAGTTTCCATTTCAAAGAAAGCTGGAATCCACCACAATTCTTTAAAGGTAAATATATACATTAATCATTGAATCAAATATTGAGTGCATGTATGAAGTCATGTGATTAAACTCGTGTCTTAATTCAATAGTTTTTTTTAATTTTTTTATGAATGTATTTTTTCTTGCTTTCTTATTTCCCTACTTGTCTACCTCATTTCTCATAGGCTTTAATCATCTTTTGAAGTAATTAATCTAGACCTCTATTAAGAACTAGAGTTTATAGTTAAGAAAGGGTAAATAGTTAGTACCTAGAAAAGAATGGACAGAAATTAGCTCATGGCATTTGCTTGTTGCCTAATTAAAGACTAAAGGTAATGTTGACATCTCAGCAAATCCTAGAAGAGATTGGCTAATAAGAGAGGAGAGTGTAGATGCTTTATATTAGCAAAGATAACGAGGAGGAAGCATGGTGATTAGAGAGAGTTTTGGTCTTAGAGATTTTTGATGGTTGTGAAATATTTTGTTGACGTTTGATGCCTTATATTTGGGTTGTTTGTTTTTAGTTATATCTAATCAAAGACTAATCAAAGAGCAATGTACCTAAACAAAGACTTAATAAGAGTAGATCAACACATAAATGACCCAAAAAACATAGTTAGGACAATTTAAAAGGAGTTGGTAACTTTACTACTGCACCTACATTCTTAAATCAAGCCTTCAATAGTGTACCATGACTCCATCAAAGAGTAGATTTAATCATAAAGATGGGCAAAGGGAGCAAAACGATTGAGCTGGCTTATAAATAGTGAGAGTACTGCTAAACTAACCAATTCACCGACACATTTATGCTCTCAGTTTCGGATTTGGGTGTTCCATTATTGTCTGAGGTATACAAGAAAAAAAGAAAATGAAAAACAGTGGTAGTGGTGGTGGTGGTGGTGTCCAACATTGCCTTCCAAAATAACTACCTAACTCTGCCTAGATTGTCCCTTGTGGGGACAAATATCTCTAAATTTGATTTGCTCTGAATCTATCGAAATACTTGTCATTATCACTACTTAGCTATTTTATTTTCACACTCAGCATGAATTCAGCCTAGCCTTCATTTTATGACTTTTCCACATTTTTACCTAGAGAATCAAGAGAGAGGCAGTGTATGAAAAAGTTATTAGCTACATAAGATTCATCCAAGTTAATGGGTAGTTTTGTTTTCAAGTCAGCTTGTGGGATTTGTGTTCTAATGCATGTAAATCCGAAGGATGCAGTTTCATTTCTCAAAAGATATAAGTAAATAGGAAACTTTTAAGTCAGAATAAAAATGCTGATGTAGTCGATGAAAGGAGAAATGACAGTTTCAACTAAGGTCACACCAAATTTATATCTTAAAGCAGATGTGTGAAAACAGAAAAGCAAGTTGATGTAGCCTTGTAGGGAGTGATATTATATATCAGTTTTAATTAAACATTAAATGGTTAAATCATTGGAAGTTAGTCCAACCTCTAATCACAAAAGTCATAATGCTATAGTGGACTTGTGTCAATATAAACAAAGAAATAATAATTTCTGGATGTTTCAAAATAAGACATAACAATCATGATACTTGGGATGAATTATTAATTTCCAACTTTCTAATATAAGCTGAAAAGAAGTCAAGCAATGCATGTTAAACAATTTAAAGTATTATCAGAAGAATTCAAGCAATATACCCCAACAACAATTCTTTTAGGACAATTCTCTCTCTCTCAACCCCACCAACCCTCTCACTCAAAAGTGTCTTACCCCAAGCTCCTTTAAGTTCACTGTTCTGCTTTTTTTCTTTTGCTTTGATGAGCTCCAGTAAAACTTTGATCTTTTTCCTTTTTCTGTTTTGGATAATTAGTTATCTTTTGTCACTAATGACTAAAAGCTGCTATTCTATTAGAATAATCAAACTTCTTCATATCTCAATGTTTATTAGTCTCAATAAAAGATCACCTGGATTTTTGCCTACCTAACCCAGACACCTTACTTTGGTGGTACCATTTGTGGGTCTCCTTTTGTTCTCTAAAAAATTAGTACAGTTTGTTCCTTTAAGTTATATCCATGTTTTGCTTCAGGGTGTTGTTTCAGTTTTCACTGCTTTGTTTCTGTTGTCTTTTTCTTGCTTTGATGGTTGGCTGAGAGAGATGGAATATTTTGGAGATTGAATTCCAGTTTCTTTGGAAGTAAAAATGGGGTTGCAATTGACTGTCCTGGTGATGAAAGTATGTATAACTCTCAGCGCTATGTCAGTTGATGGATCATCAGGTAATGTTGCTTATATCTGTGTTCTGCTAAGCTGGTTTCTACAGTCAATTATTTTTTATCCATGCATTTGTTTGACTATCTTAATTTAGATTTTCATGAATTTGAACTGAAAACGAATCCTGAAGATCTGGGCTGTTTAAACTAGTTTCTCTGATCAATAAGTAGGATAGCGTTATATGAAAATAATTTTAAAAATTTTTACATGAGTATGATATTCTTTGAGCTTGTTCAGAAATTGGCACAGTAGAGAATTTAAAATTAAGTATCTGTGAGAATCTGCATTTCATGATTACCTAGAATGCCTATGTGAGTAAGTAGAAGTTGGTGTTTTAACATTCCAGGCAAGAGTTAGTCAGTTGTGTGATGATTTCAGATCCGTAGATAGTTCTTCAGAAGCTGATTTCCTGGTGATGTACTTTTCCAAGGGAGAATTTCTTGGTCTTGTATCAAAGTCATACGCGAATGGTTTTATCAACTGATCATTTGTTCGAATGTTCCATGGTCTTGGTCATGTTACATGGTTGTGTTACATTTAACCCCATCTTTTTCTTTCAAGAAAATGTTGAAAACCCAACAATTTATCATTTAAAGACTTGACAGCAATTATGATACAAGTTGGAACTTTTTGTAAAGAGACCCAGTTTGTGAAATTGAGTTTGTTTTGATCAACAGATACATCAAAGCATCCGATACACAAGCACTTAGTTGTAGACTTGTCTGTGGTGCTCTTTCGTTTTTCACTAACATTCAACAACTTTTTGAGTGTACTGCATAATCTTTAATGTACCGCCATAAATTGCTTCGACAAGTAGTGTGCATCTTGGTTTTTGCAGTTATTCTATTAGGAGCCTGTTATGTGCTCTGCCTTGCTGACAAGCTTCTTTATTTCCTCCTTTCCTCTTTCCTTATTGAGCATGTTTGATCTCCAGGCTTCTTTTTCAATTAAAATAATTTTTTATGGTTGCCTGAGCCTGATCTGAACACTATAGATTTTATAACTAAAGGAAGCCCTGGCATATTCATCAACACTGTTATGTCCTATTTATGGAAATCCTCTAGCTTGCTAGTTCTTTTAATTTGATAAGCTTATTTTCTGAGATCCATTCAGCTAATTATCTGTAAAATGAGTAATAGTGTCATCAACGAGCTATCTGATAAAAGCCATAAAACTTTTATAAGCTTCAGAGTGATGTTTGAGTATTAACTTTTTGACTTTTGGCTTGTGAATTGTAATTCAAATTTCAACCATAAAGCTTCCTTCCTTTTCTATTAAGGATCATGTGAAATCAATGAACATTTTCAATTAAATTGTGGTCTGTCATGCATTCGACTTGTTCTCTCTCACCCCGTAATGTGGCCAGATAACTGCTGTAACTTCTCTGCTTCTGCAATCTTAACAGAGGAACCTTGTGTAAGCTTGTCACATATTGAACGAATTCCTAAACACAATTCCAAATGGTAAATTGTGCTGACTGCTGCCCTACTGAGCTATTTGTATCTCGTGGAATTACTAGTTAGGACTGGAGTTATTATGGAGTTTTGTACTATAACCATTTAAATTTACATTTGAGTATGATTCTTGAACTCAAATGATGAAGCAATGAACTACATAAGTTATTGATGATGTAATAGATGGAGACAAAATTGAATTACAGTGCAAAGCGTTGAAGTTGTAATGCATCCCTTCAAGACAAAGTGTTTGTTATAACCCTGCAAAGAAAATTGCCCCAAAAAATATTGGCCTAAAAGGAAAATCATGCAAGTGTTGCCTCTATATTCATCATGAGATTCACATTGATGTTACTAACTTCAAGCATTTGCTAATGGACATTGCTGCTTAATTTGTCCCTTTCTGTGGTCCATTGCTTTTTTGATGCAGTAAGAGTTTCATGGCCACCAAGAGGACTGCCAACAGAAACACCAACTGTTCATCCTATAGGGCCAGGTCAACCACCATTGATACAACCAGGTGAACCTCGCAATGAGATTTTTCTTGACTAAGAATGCATATATCCAAGTGTTTGATTTCTTCTTGAATCGTAAGTTCAATATTAACTTTTCTTTCATAGACCTGTAATCCAGCAATTCCTATTTTATATGAGCTGACACCTACTGCCCCAAACCGTGGTGCTATGTATGATCTTCTTATAAAAAGTTTTGCAAAATAGAGAGTAAAACTTCCCAGTTAATTGTTTTTCCTTACCGTCACAGTTGTTGCTGAGCAAGTCTAATAATTTGATGTTCATTATTAATTGTTGGTTGGATCTATTTCAAAATGATGCTACAGACCCAGCCCCCTCTCTGACACGAACTCCTCCCAGCTCTGGCAGGACAAGAAATGGAGAGCTGGCTGCTGCCCCTTCTAGCAAAGTATCCCATCATTCATCTTCCATCAATCACTCTCCAACTAAAGGTAAGTGGATAATCTAGAATGGCTCTAGTCTTTCCAAAAAGAAACTGGCATAGTATTGACTTCTCTACTTGAAACTATCAATGAAGGTTCTTCTCTTTTGTAGCCCTCCATCCACAACCTGTCTTGAAGCCTCCAAGTATTGCAGTTGCACCTTCTGCATCATCTTTTGGATCCCCTGCAAGGGATTGGATGCACGGTCCTGCATCCTCCCCTTCACTCTCGTTTTATAAGCATGATTATGCAATGAATGGATTCGGCGACTCTGCTCCTGAACCCTCTTATTTGATTCATCAACCTGCTGACAGCCAACAAGGTTTAGTTCTCTTCCTTGAATATCCCCTATCAGTTCTTTACATAGCCCTACTCTTGAATGTTTGTTTGTTTTGAACTGGTTTATTATTGAAGATTAAAACTAATGAATATATATTTACTTACTCTTAAAACACTTCTATATGTACAGTTCCCGCAGTCTCCCCTTCTCAATATTCCATTCCCAGCTGGGTTTCACCTGCACCTGCTCTATCACCTACTGATCCATCAAGGCACTTTAATAGTAAGGGACAGCTTACTTATTTCATTTGCTTAAAATTGCATTTCTTTTTGAACTTTACAAGGGTTATTAATTAGCATCTTAATCTGATAATGTTTGTATAAGTGCCCACTCTTCAACCTGCAATTTCTCCTGTTGGTTCTTCCCTGGAGAACACAAAGGGTTCACCAGCACCGGTGGTTATGGCACTACCACCTCCACCTCCTAATAAAGGTGCCTGTACACTTTCAGTTCTTTAACCTGAGTTTCTGTTAGATTTGAATTTGAAGATCGATGATGCTCCCATCATGAAAAAATAAAATTTACATTTGATACCGTTTGTAGATTGTACATCAATGGCATGCACCGAGCCCCTAACATATACACCTTCTGGGTCCCCTTGTGGTTGTGTCTGGCCAATTCAAGTTAAGCTCCGCCTTGGTGTTGCCATATACACATTTTTTCCTTTGGTTTCAGAACTGGCTCAGGAGATTGCTGCTAGTGTAAGACTAAACCACAGCCAAGTTCGGATTATGGGAGCAAATGCAGCTAGTCAGGAGCTAGAGAAAAGTACCGTCCTCATTAACCTGGTACCATGGGAAGTAAAATTTGACTCTTCAACTTCATTATTAGTCTATAAGAAATTTTGGAACAGACATGTCTTCATAAAGCCTTCCCTTTTTGGTTCCTATGAAGTGGTATATGTTCACTATCCAGGTACATATCAATTGTCCATTCTTTTGGGATCTTTTCTGGATAATTTCAATTGTTGGACAGCTTGATGTTCAAGCTGATAATTGTATAACTGAAGCACCTGCTAGAAGATGCATAAGCTGCCTGGTTTTTAGGCTAGTTAATAGGATAATTCTGAATTTAGAAGAAAGGAGTATTTTCCAATTTACTTGCCTAAAGATGTTTTAACACTTTCCTTAAATCTTTCGTCTTTTTGTTGTTTTACAATGTATAGAATACTAAACCGGCAATGCAGCTACTTTGTTGGCGTTTTGAAGTTGTCTTTTGGCTCCTTGAGAGAATAATTTCTCTGATTTTTAAAGACTTTTGGAGACTAATATCTTGCGTCACTTCTGTCTTTCAACTGTACAGGTCTTCCAGCCTCCCCACCTGCAGCAAGTTCCAGTGCTTCTGCTATAGATGATGGGCCATACTCTGGCCATGACAATCATGGAGAAGCAATAAAACCTTTAGGAGTTGATGTGCCTAGGAAGAAGACAGATGGCATAAGACAAAGCCTGATAGCTGTGATTATTTTGTCATGTTTTTCAGCCTTTGTTGTATGCCTGGGGATCATTTGGCTGATTCTCTTGAAATATGGAGCTTGTGTTAAAGAACGAGAACATTTACCTCAAGCTATAAAATCATCTCCAGAAAAACCATCAGGTACTACCATTATGACTAAATTCTCAGAGGGCAGTTCAAAATTGATGCAGTACTTACTCAACTTTTGGTATGAAATCAGGCTTTTTTTTCTCTTTTGGTATGAAATCAGGCTTTTTTTTCTTACTTATTCAGCTTCAAAATATCTGTTTTCCGTTCTTTTGTTAATCAGTCATAATTAGTCAAAGGTGCTGTTTGGCCTTAGTCAGACCTCATTTTGTGGCAAATCATGACATTTGAATTCAACAGGGGCTGGGGCTATGATGCAAGGAAGCACGTCCAGTGCTGCATCAATGTCCATTGGTTCTAAAGGGTTGACATATACAGGATTGGCAAAGAACTTCACTTTAAATGATATAGAAAGAGCTACCAATAGCTTTGATGCTTCACGGGTGATTGGGGAAGGAGGTTTTGGCGTTGTCTACAGAGGTATATTAGATGATGGAGCTCCAGTGGCTGTGAAAGCTCTGAAGAGGGAGGATAAACGTGGAGGACAAGAATTCTTGGCAGAAGTGGAGATGCTTAGCCGCCTGCACCACAGAAATCTTGTTAAACTGATTGGTATTTGCACGGAGGACAATATACGCTGTCTTGTGTATGAACTTGTTCCAAATGGAAGTCTTGAATCCCATTTACATGGTGAATATCTTCAAAATAAGTAAATCTGTTTTCATAATTTGCATTGTGTATGATTGGACTGCTATATATTACACCTTAGAGATTGTTTAATTCTTTGAGAAATGCTTTTGAGTAAGTAGTATCCATATGCTCTCAGGAGTTGACAAGGAAACTGGTCCACTTGACTGGGGTGCTCGAATGAAGATTGCTCTTGGTGCAGCTCGAGGCTTAGCTTATTTACATGAAGACTCCAGCCCCCGGGTTATACATCGGGACTTCAAGTCCAGCAACATCTTGCTAGAACATGATTTTACACCTAAGGTTTCAGATTTTGGATTGGCGAGAACAGCATTGGATGAAGGGAACAAATACATCTCAACACATGTAATGGGAACATTTGGGTATGAACTTCTGTATCATCATTCCTGAAACAATCCTTTTCAATTTTCATGACCAGTTATCATTTTTCAACAAAGCTAATATGATATTTCCATTCTCTACTGAGAGTCAGCTGTCTGGTTTGCTTAAAATGTGGTTTAGTGCTGTATTGTTCTTTGTTTGTTTTTTTTTTTTTTTAACATCCAGTAAACTTATTACTGATAAACTTCTCATTTTCCAGTTACTTGGCTCCAGAGTACGCAATGACTGGTCACCTTCTTGTCAAAAGTGATGTCTATAGCTATGGTGTGGTCCTACTTGAGCTCTTAACAGGGAGGAAGCCTGTGGACTTGTCGCAGCCTCCAGGTCAAGAGAATCTTGTTGCATGGGCTCGTCCACTCCTCACAGCCACGGAAGGTTTAGAAACGGTCATTGATCCAGCCATAAAATCTGATGTCTCATTTGATAGCATTGCCAAGGTAGCAGCAATTGCATCAATGTGCGTGCAACCTGAAGTATCTCATCGTCCTTTTATGGGTGAAGTTGTCCAAGCATTAAAACTTGTGTGTAATGAATTTGATGAGAAAAAGGAGGTAGAATCGAAAGTTTGCGTTCAGGAGGACTTTCCTACCACTGTAGATAGTTTGGTTAGTAGACTTTCGAGTGAGCTTGTGGAAGCTTCAGACACCTATCACCAAGTACCTGGCTGTGATTTTAGTCGTGGGAGCAACATAGCGCTGTCAGCATCAGATTTTTTAAGTATCCCAATGGGACTTGAGGAGCAGGAACCCGGGTCCTTTAGGAGGCACTCATGTTCTGGCCCTGTAGGAACAGGAAGGAGAAGCCATTTCTGGCAGAGAATAAGAAGTTTATCAAGAGGCAGCCGAAGTGAGCACGGATTTTCTGTCAAATTTTGGCCAGGGTCTCGTTAAAATTTTGCTAAAACCCTTGTCATTAAAGTTCTAGTACCTTCGATCAGAAATTGGAGTTGGTTTTCTAAAACAAGAACTGGGAAATTTACTGAATGTGGACTGATGCTTAATGCTATCACATGCACCACATGGAAAGTTCAAAAAAATTTTCTTGCTATGAAATATGTCAATTATGTTTTTTATCAATGCTAGGAATACCAATGATATTGGCATACGATGAACCAAATATGACATCAATTCAGAGGCTTAAGGCGTGACTTTGTTGAATGCCTTGGATATTTTGAGGCATTTTGGATTGAAAGGAGCAAGGCTCAGCTTACTCCTTTTGATTCATTAGCATTTTATCTTGGCTTTAGAATCAACTAACTGTTATATATTGTATATGTAAATGCAGACAAGTTAATCTAAGAATTAGTGGAGCAAGGGACTTTCCTTATAAGCTCAGTTTATCCCATCCAGATTCTTCCTGTCTATCTCCACCAACTACTCTCTTTAAGTAATTTTCCAAAGACCTCTTTTGAGAAAGAGCAAGAGAAAATAGGGGATCCATTATCCCTCCATGATTGTTGCAGAATAGACAGAGAGTTGGAGAATTTTGCAGCCCTCAACATCTCAATCTTTGCGTAGGGGGGAAGGCCATTGAGGATTTTCATTCACGCTATGATCAAGTGTCTTGGAATCTGATGCTGAAACCATATGTATCAGCTTGCGCCATTCACCTTTCCCATGTTAATTTGCACAACCCAACTGCATTTCTAAAACACAAATTCACCGCCATAGCCCATAGGAAATTACGACTACGTGCTTTTCAGCTGACACAGAACCTGCATTAAAATGCCGCGTGAGCTTACTTATCTTGTTATGCCACCTATACTTACCTCTGTGAACCGTTTCCTTGGTTTAGGCAAGGATATAATCAGGGACGGCTATTGGGTAAAGCCATTCAAGGAAGGACTTTAGGCCTCTAATTTGAGGAGGTTTTATAATTTTATAATATAATTTGTTATATTAAAAATATATAAAAATAAAAAATAATTAATAAAATTATTATTTTTTATTTTTTTAATTATGTATCTAATAAATTTTAATTTTTTTATCACTTTTTAATTTTTAAAATGTTATATTATTTTCAATCAATTAACGGTTATATGCATTTAATCATCTCCAACAAATCTTTTTCTCATTTATTTCTCCTATTTCCAATCAACAAATTTAATTATTTCTAACAACTATTTTGTTTCCTATATACAAAACTAATTATTTCTTTTTTAATGTATAATATTTACTTTTGAATTCTTCTTTTCTCATTTGCTTTTTCTTCATTTTTCCTTTAATTTTAATTTTCCTCCAAATAATACACAAGAAGTCTGTTATGTTATTATCTTCATAAAGCCGTGAGCTTTATTTGCGGTTTGTAATAAGCATTCAACAATTAGGTATTATTTTTTTAATATTTATAGACTTTTTTACTTTAATTTAGAATTTATATTATATTATTATATTACTTTTATTTTATGTGGTAGTTGATTTATTTAAATTAAAAATTTTGATTGTTAATTTTGTATTAACCATTTAAAAAATATAAAAATTTTACATCTCAAAAAGTTAAAAGAATAAAAATTTAATAATTTTTTTAATTTCAATAAAAAAAGATCTCATTGAATATTTCATTTTAAGTCTTTAAATTTATTAAGCCGCCCTTGGATGTAATAAATGTTGGTACTTTATATAAGCAACTAAAGGGGTAGAAAGTATTTTTTTGAGGACAATAAATCACGTTTCAGTTTAATTTTAATTATTATATGCTTTTTTAATGTATACAGTTATGCTAAAAGATAAAATACTCTAATATTTTTGAATTTTAATTAACTATAATTTTACACGAATTTATTAGTTCTTGAAATGAATAATTCGCGACGTTAATGATCAAATTTAAAATGTCTAAAATACCATTTTTCTTTCTCCACTTTTTTTTTTTTTTTTAAAATCCCTTTACCCTACCTCTTGCCCGTCGACTACCTTGTGGCTGGCCATTCTGCAATCAAATCTGGCTGGAGAGGACCAGATTCGGCCAGATCACAGGAGAAAGCATTGATCTAATGCACCCTAGGAAGCGTCGACGCTCCCTTTCAAGGCTTCCAATCCCTAAGGGAAGGGAGCATCAGATCGGGCTCCTTTGTAGAGTGTCGTAGGTCGCAGGGTGAGAGCATCGCCAATTGTAAGGTGGTCAAGTTGAGGGATTTTTTTTTTTTATAAAAGAGAAAAAATTTTAAAAATGAAAAATTATAATTTATATAGTAGTAATTTTTAAAATTAATGAATAGTAAAATTATTTTAAAAATATTATCATATCATCAAATTAATAAAAATATTAACGATTAACTAACGATTGAATTTATGTGTCTAACAAAAATATCTTTTTAAGATAAATTGTACATTTCAAAAATTAATAGATCTGTATAAAATTGTGACTAAAACTTACAAATGTTAGGATATTTTACCCTATGGTAAATTTTAATTAGATTATTATCTCAATTTGATTGCTTAAAAAATTAAGGAAAAATTGATTTTGGAACCTTAAATCTTTGATTATATGGTAAGAAAACCATCAAAACCCATGCACAACTAAGCCTGATATCCAAAACGCATTTTTTTTTTTTGGGTTTTCATCAATCTTGGCACCAACCATTAGGAGCACAGTCAAGACGAGTTCATGACATAAAATATAAATTAACCGCACAAATCTATTGGAAATTTGGTAATTTCCAAGGCAAGCCTAATTTCTACATACTTACGCGCTTGCTAAGAAAAGCAAAATCACATTCCGTTCCTACTGCTGCAAACAAACGTTGCTCTTTCAAATGCTACCAGTTGGTCTTCATGTCGTTACACACCAGCAGCTCTTCCTAGTCTTCTTCTCAAAATCTTGACTCCCATGTACCTGCACACATCAAAATAATAAACCAGGTTTCTTCCAAAAATGGTTGTGCCCCACCTCTTTTTTAAATAGTTAATGCTGGTATAGCTAGTCAAATGTGTATTCAAAGCTTACCTGCCCATCATCAAGACAGTGCCCTGAGGATTAGTTCCTGGAGATTCACTGAAAGTGGAGCCATCAACAATTCGGAGTCTGTTGGTGCCAAGAACTCTGTGGTCAGGATTCACCACCTTGCCAACGTGGCACCCTCCATGGTAATGCCAAATTGTGATCACAGTGTCCTTGCAGAACTGCTGTAGGAACTTAGTGTCATTAGTATGCTTCGGAATAAGGTTAATGTTTGCCTTCACACTCATGTTAAGAAGCTTCTCTACAGTTGGTTTGTCACACTTTGTGAAGTTTGTGAAACGGTCTGATTGTATAACCTTCGCAGCCATGCGGATCCCATCAACACAGCGCTGCAGATCATGTGGGTGGCCGAAGTAGTTGAAGGTAACCGAAGGATTGTCATCTATGTTGGTGTTGACCAGGTTGAGATGGCCCGTGGAAATGGGACTGGCAATCTTCTCTAAAATGAAACCTCCCTTGAATGCCTCATGTGGTAGGTCTCGCTTTCTTTTCAGGAAAGCTTGAATGGCTTCTGGTGTTCTTTGCTTTGGAGGAATCGTAGACAGCTGCCCAATCTGGTTTATATCACAAGAGGCAGAGATCATCAGAATGAAAACCTCCTACCTTTATATTCAAAAAAGAGAAGATTTTTAAATTAAATTATTCAATGATATACCATCCTACAGAAAACAATTCCTAATTAATTCCGGCAAAAAGCATTGTGGGCAAGCATTAACTTTCCCACCTTAGTAAATTAATCAGTAGTTGCACTTACCTCCGCAGACAATATTCCATGATGGCAGCGAATGCTATCTGGGGACTGTCCAAATCCGCTGCTAGCTTCAATGTACACTCCCATCTTCGTAATGCCTACAGTTTGTATAAGGGATTGTTCCACGGGTCGATTAGTGGGGACAAAAACTGAGTTCATGGGATTATCGGCCATGCCTTTGCCAACAAACTCGTTGTGCAAAACCATGGAAATGTTCAACTTCTCGAGTTCTGCTTTCGGTCCAATTCCACTGAGCATTAGCATTTGAGGAGTTCCAATTGCTCCACATGACAAAATTACTTCACTCCTTCGGCTGTTTGTGAGAAATGCCTGATGCTGGTTCCCATTTTCATCTTTGAAAATCACTCCCATTGCTCTCGGTCTCTTCCCTGTATCAGACATTATTTGTAAGTCCAAGACTTGGGCTCTTTGAATATGTCATACCCATAAAGGGAAGGTTCAAGAATTACATTTTCATCAATTTAATGTCTAATACAAAAGAAAACTACACTCAAGTTCAATTAAGCCATTAACATGTATACCTGTTTTATCAAACAAGACTTTTTGGACCGTGGCATATACCAAGACAGTAAGCATTTTGGGATTTGCAGTAGCAAGTAGTTCAGCTGCAGTGTGACGACGCCCAAACCGGTCGAAAATGGTACCTCCAACTTTAGTGCCATAGATATGATCGTAGGTGAATCCATTATAAGGTGCAACCCCAACATCTAGAAGACCGTCCTTGAAGGCATCCTGCCATCCTGCTAGTTTAGGCTGGTGAACAATTTGCTTCTCTACCCATGGATACGACTCATTCACTAGCCTTGCATCCCAACCTACTCTCCTGATGAAACTGCAGTCCAACAAGCTTAGATATCAATGAAATTGCAGCTACTCATCAACAACCTTTTTGTTTCATGTGATCAAACATTTGATTTACCATATTTTTGGTACCTAGCTATTATTATTGTTGTTGAAAAATAAATGATATCAGTTAAAGTTTGAAGGACTAAGAAAAAAAAACATAAGAATATGGTTCCAACAAATTGTAAGAAAAAAGAATTTGATGGTACCTGTCACATTTATTGTTAAATATATGGATCAACTTTTTTCATGCTTCATTGTTAAAAGGAAAAAAAAAAAAGGAAATTGAAGCAGCTGAAAAGCAGTTGGGTTAGGATAGAAGAATGGGTAACTATGCATAACCACAAAATTCATCAAAAATATATTAGAGGAAAAAAATGCAGAACCACTAAAGAAAAAAAATAAATTTAAAAAATGGTGCCCCAAGTCCTAATTTCAGGTGGCCCAAATGTGTAGGGCACAAAAAAAATAATGAGTCTCAGACCCTAATAAGTGTCATTAACATTCTCATTTTGGATCTGTAATAGTCCCTACCTAATCACACTCATGCAAGCAAAATAAAAGGACCACTTTAAAGTTCACATCCAAACATTTAATAGCACAAAAAAAAGAAAAGAAAAGAAAAGAATTATATTTAAGAAGGAAAGAAGACTTCATTAAAACGGACGATGGGAATCATAAATGCTTTTTCTGTTATACAGTGCAATGCCCTTTTGTGACTCAGAAAAACCTAATAAATTGTCCTTGATAACGGAAGCATCTTGGCCCTTGACTCTTTGTTGAGTACGTTTGGACATGATCATCTCTTTGCCTTCAGAAAGAAAGAATCACCACCCACAAAGTTTAGTAGTTAAATGCTTGTGGACAGCTAGCTTTTCTGGTTTCATTCATGACCACCATTTTATATATAACCTGTGAACTAATTTGCCAAGTTTAATAATTGTTCGACCGAATTCTCTAATAATTAATTAGTTTTCTTTCTTCAGCATCTGGATGATTTACAGGTTACTTTCAAAAGGAATTTGGTTTTTTTTTTCCTTTAATTCTTGTCTTCTAATTCTTGTGTTGAACTTCTTTCTAGCTAGGCCTAGTTGGACTTTGGTTTCACGTGCACTCATAGTAATTTTTTTAAACATGTACAGTTTTTATGGGGAAATTTAACTGCTCTCTGAGTATGAGATAACTAATGAACCCTTGAAATGCAGTGCTTTATGACTTTTTTATTAACTTAGGCTCAAATTTATATTATGATGATACTAAACAAACAAGAGGGAAATCAACCAAGAAATTGGTTCGTTTTTTAGTTTGTGTGTCACCATCAACCTAATTGTTTTATCATTGCCATTTTAGTATGAAATTTTTGGTTCCTTTATTTCCAAAAACCAGAAAATTCCAATAACAGGAGCAACAATGACAATGAGGATGATGGGACAATGAGCCATTTGTAATTGACACTCTGAAAAAATTCTTAGCCTCAATTAATATATATTCTCAAGCCTATGTAATATGTTGTTTGTGAGAAATATTTGTACTATTTTTTAAAAAACAGAAGAAAGAAAGAGAGATAATGAAGAGTAGAAATTAACATACTCAGAGTTCGCTCTGGTGTAAAAGCCAGCATTGATGCAAGTGCCACCACCCAAAACCCTAGCCCTAGCATTGAGGACACCATCAGTGGAAACGAAAGGTTGGGAAGCAGAACTTGGGGAAGTGTCTGCCAAGGCAATGTGGAAGTTGCTGAGGAACGAGACATTGGCATTAGAAAAGGGAACTCCACCTCTCTCCAAGAGTAATACACTGAAGTTTCGAGAGAGTGTGGCAGCTAAGGGACACCCAGCTGTGCCTCCCCCAACAATTATGTAGTCATAGGAAACTTCATCAGTGTTTGATGATGAGAACGATGATGATGATGAAAATGAACTTGCCCTTTTGATGAAAGGGTACCGGAATTCGTAGAAATCCTTGGCACCTGCATTTGCAAATTTCCGTTGCTATAGTCAAGTAGAATGCTCAAAGTAATCAAATTTACAAGGGAAAGTTTGTTTAGCAGTTAATTCTCCTCCTGAACACGGGTGCACTTACCATTTTTACTGGTGAACTGTTAGTAGTTAATTGAAACTAATGTATGGTAATTAATTTCCTAACTCAAAGTAGAAAACAGACCTTAGGGACATAAGTTTAAAATGAAAAAACATCTACCTATCCCATCCAACTAAAGGAAAGTAAAATATAGAGAGAAAAAATTAACGGAATTAAGTAGACCATAATTGACATTAATTTCTTCCCCAATTTTCCAAATCCAATATGTATATTGAAGATGCTCTTATATGGTAAATTTTGATTCATTTTTTTAATCCACTTACCAGCACATATACAAGTGCAAGGCAAGGTAATGGATCAAACGGGATAAAAGAACAAGTCATCATCTTACAATGTCTATGGCAACTTCCCCTATAGTAAAGAAAATATGATAAACAAAAAAAGTAAAGAAAAATGAGATGCAAAGATCAATCAAAGCCAAGTTTTCTCAAACAGAAACAGATGTAAATAAATAAGAACATTTTCAGATTCCTTGGTCACCTATTGGGAAAAAAAAAGAGAAATACTATCGACCCCAGAAGGGAAAAAAACTACCAGAAAAAAACAAAATGAGGAGGATATACATACACATATATAATATCAAAGACAAGAAAGCATCAAATTAGCAAAGAGATGGGAAAAGAAAGAAGAGAGAAGAAGAGGAAGGCAAAAACCTTGAAGTGAAGAGAGAGTGTTAAGCCAAAGAGCCAAACACAAAAAGAGCTTCACTGCCCCAACAAAAGCAGCCATTGAAAGGCCACTGCAGAAAACAAACTCACAAAACTGCTAAACTGTCTTGCTTCCGAATAAACAAAATCCTCTATGTGGCTGTCTCTGGTTGGCCTTGTTTTGTGTGTTAAGACTCGCTATATATATAATATATATATAAACTGATCTACACCTTAGCTTCAGGACCCTGAATGATGAATATAAAAACACCAAGATACAGCAGCTAAGCTGTAACACCGCAGATTATAATGAGATAAAAGAAAAAAAAGAAAATAAAAACTATTGCACTTAACGAGGAATGCAGCTATCAACAGTATATAAGAACACTGAAACGAGGGCTGGTGTCAGTCATTAATGGAGAAATGAATGCCACGGTTGGAGTAGGAGACCGTAGCCGTTGGATTAACTCTACTGTGCTTTGATAATATCCATCCAAAGTTTGCATGTAGCCAGCTCATGAATACCAGCTTGGGGTTTTTCTTCTGTTTTTTTTCCTGAAAAGCTCCTTTTCTAACATCTGTTCAAAGACCAAGAGACGCATCTTTTCAATGTAAAATGCATTCAAAGATTTGTTTTTCCTTTGACATGAGATTGCAACTGATCTAATTCTTTTTGCTGCGTTAATTTATTTTGTAATCAAAATCTTAATTTCTTGTAATTAACTTGTAGTTTACATGATAATTCATCAATCACCATGTATATGTGGGTGGAATTAATTTTTATCATAAAAATTTAGAATGGTTATTAATATAATTAATTATGATCTGTTGACTGTTTGATGGGTGTGGAATTTGGTGAGATGATCTGATTAGGGGTTAAAAAATCTTCTAAAGTCATGAGCTTTCACTAGTACTAACTAAATATTTTTGTTTAATTAGCTTTCAAAACTATATATATATATACATACATATATTTCATGAATTAGAAATTAATATAAGGCCGAAAACGATTGTTAGTTCAGTGCTGCGAGCCATTTCCATATCCCGTTGAAAGTGTTGTCTTTGCTACACAAGCTGGGACAACATTTATGTACAAGGTGTGATCAAAGTCATGGATTTTAACATAACCAATGTTGGTCTATTCTTATTAAAGATAATATGTAGGGTACTAGTATTTTTTTCTTAAAATTATATTATCAATTATTTAGTCGTGGTCGACGATAGTCTTGTCCCTTTCTCAGCGAAACCCACAAAATTCATGACTCCTCCAATTCTTGTTTTAGGGAATAGAATGATCATGACTAAGAAAAAAAAAATGAATGATTGCAATCCAAGAATGGAACCCTTCATTTATTTGACCAATCACGAAGTGACACACTAGCATACAATACTCTGCCATCAAAATTAAGGATCGTAGCAAGCAAAATGTTATTACAAATGAATGTTGTAGGGACAACTATTGTTACTTGTATTGTGCCCCACTTTTCTACCTTTCTTTCATGCATGGTTCTAGCTAAACAGATTATATGTAGGGCTTACTACTAGTGTTACCAAAGAATAGTGCATAAGGATTAAGATTTTTACAAAAAAAAAAAAAAAAGGAAAGAAAAAGAATCATTGTCCTTATATATGTTTCTCTTGGCTGGGAAAAAAAATTAATGCTGACAACTAGGTCATATAACCCACATCATTAAATCAACATACCAAGTTTTTTTTATTTAAATTTTCATCTAGATTACATATATGTATGTGGGGGGTGACAGCATTGACCAGCTTATTAATTTCTAACACAAAAATGAAGGAAGATTGATTCTATATGCAACTAATTTTGGGTATTAGTATAGCTAGTTCTACCTTTCAAAAAAAAAAAAAAGTATAGCTCGTTCTAAAAATATTTTGTGTGCCCAGTACAGGTTTACTTCATTGAGCTTACATTTAATTCCCAACAAACAATTGAATTATTGATCATAGTCAACTCATATCATCATTTGCTTTATAATAAAGGAACATAAAAAAATCTTAGTCCAATAATTATAAATTGGTGATGGCTTTAGATGCAATTTAACCCAGATTTCAAGCCAGGCTGTTTAGTTTAAAACTCTAACTATTTCTTTCCTTTCCCCCTCCTAACATTGATTCGGTTAGTTAATACTTTTTGGGAAAGGTTTTATATCTTGAGAGAGGTTTAGATTCCCAGTGTTAAACCAAAGAAATGATGAATGAATGTTGTATGTGTTATTAATTGGATGCACATTTGTATGTAACGGAAATTTGGGACCTCCCTGCATTTTCTTTTCATATTGCTTTGGTCGTGCAATATATATATATATATATATGTCAATTTCTTCTAGCATGTTTCTGCTTCTGATTCTAAAATGAAGATAATTAAGCCGAAGCTATTGAATGCACCGAAGGAAAGAGAAAAAGACAACTTACATTCGTTGAATCATAAGTCAATCAAGAAAGAGCGAGTTCAATTATCCGAGCAACCATTTATTTCACGCCTAGAACCGAAATCTACCGTTGGCTTACATTGAAGCCTGTTGACAGCTTTCACTCAGCCACTCTGACATGTCTCATTTCCACACCCAAACAAATCAACGGCAAATGCACATGAATAGAGCTACTCATCCAGCTGTAAAAAGGACTGTATATCGTGTGGTAATTTAAGAATAAATCACACAACATCACCTAACTGATCTTTTCTTTTTCTTTGTCTTTTTTTTCTTTTTTTCTAAGCGATAATTTATAAATTGTTTTATATATAGGAACCAACTAACAACAAAGAAAAGCATTGTTCTCATCTTCGAATTTGATATACCGATTTCGAAATTTTTGAGATGGTAAGGGTGAGATCATTCTCTTTCGCCAACTACCCCAGTTGGGAACAGGTACCAAACACCATAATGTTTTCACTTATTATGTGCTACCCATTTATGGGGGTAGGAAGGACCCAATCCTGCAAACAAAATTGTGAACATTTAAGCTGGCCGTACGATGAGTGTAGTAAATATATGTATTGACGTACGTAACAATGTCACGATCAGGGCCTAAATTGAAGTAGCTATGGATCTCCCATCTCCCCTCCTGAGCCTAAAGCGGCAGGAGAGCTCCATTATACATCCCCGCATAATGTAGTGTCATAGTTTAATTTCTAGGCCTTACAGCTTCAACAGCATTCGCTGCCGCCCACTCCATCAAATGCAAGAAATTAACAAACCGAATCAGTTGTTGATGCACATGCAATACCTATCTAAACTTGCTGTGAAAGATCTTGTAAGGATTCTACAGATTTTAAAAAAGTTCAAGGCTGAGACCCCTGAATCTTTTTACTTCTACTGGGAAGCTCAGGAGTTTCTGAAAATGTATAGTACTATCCTAAAAGTAGAGCTGGTTCTGGCTGGAGATTCTTTTGACTTGTTTTCCATGTTTTCCAACAAACCTGATAAAAATTGGACCGTAATAATATATCATTCTTCTAATATTAATATATGCAATTTTTTTTAATAAAAAAAGAGTGACGCTATCCAATCAATCAGTTGCAGATGTAACTGATTAATAGTTTTAGGTAACTATCAAATGTTATCAAGGTAGGATAAAAAAAATTGGAAAATAGGAAGTTTATGGGGCGAAAGTTTGAAAGAAATAGTTCCTGAAATATAATGGAGAAGAAAGCAAAGTTTTGTTATTAACGGATAGATGAAGTATGGAAAAAGTTGCATGATAATTGAATCATGTAAGTTTACTAGATGATGTAATTTGCCCCACATTTTGTCTCAATTATTTGATTAACTCTATGTTGCAATAAGTAATGGTCCAACTCCAATAGATGGAGTAATTATGAATTTGAAGGCTCACCCACGAATTTGTAGACCATGGCCATTGTGTTTATCCAATAATTATATGTTAGGTCTAAGAGTATTATTAAATAGTTGAGTAAATTAACATTATCTTTTTTTAAAGAAAATTGTGAAAAATAGTCAACGTCATAAGGCTATTTCAAAAATAACTCTTAATATAAAGTTAATTATTTTTATTCAATATTTATCATGATTTGACAAAAATACTCTTAAACCATTTCTTTGTATTCTTAATTAAACCATTTATTATATTTTTTCCTCCTAATTTCTCTCTTCGACATCCATCTGTTGTATTCTTGATTTCTCCGTTGCCATCCAATTCTCTCTAATTTTATCGATTTCTCTCTCGCATCCATTTACTTTGCTCTTGATTTCTCTCTCTCGCCATCCAGCTCTTTTTAATATTATCACCATCGTCATATCTTTGTCTATTTCTATAGATCGAAAAGCAAAGATGACATCAATAAATATTTTTCAATTTATTGGTTTACATTCACAGTACCTCAAAGTTCTTAAGTTAGAGTTATATAAGTGAAATTTGTAAATTATATCACTATTCAAAATTGTTACACTTGTTACACGCCATACTTGCATGTAACAACTCTAATGCACTTGACATATAATAAATCTATTGAATATGGCATGGTTTAAACATGGCATGTAAGTTAATTTCGATATTTGTATTTCACTAGGATATAAACCTTTAGATTTAAACACCTTAAACATGATGAGTAACAATTTTTTTCAACATATGGCATATAACTGGGTCTTTATTTTTGTTTTTCATTTGGACATAAATTTTTAAAGGTAAATACATGTAATCACTTTTTTTTTCAACATAGTGTGTAATAATTTTTTTTTTCAACAGGGCGTGTAAGTTAGTCTTTGTCTTTGTATTTCACTATGACATCAATTCTTAGAGTTAAACACCTGTAATAATTTTTTTTTCAACATAACCTGTAATAATATTTTTTTAATATGGTATGTAACTTGGTTTCTATTTTTGTATTTACCAAGATATAAACTCTTTTTTTTTAATATAGCATGTAACAACATTTTTTGAACATGATATGTAACAATATTATTTTTTAAATAACTTAATTTTTATCTTTGTATTTCATTAGACCATAAGCTCTTAGAGTTAAACATCTTAAATATAGTGTGCAATAATTTTTTTTTAACATAACATGTAACAATATTTTTGCAACATGTGCACTTAAATATAAAAAGGTTTTATTAAAGACAATTTTATCTAAACATATTTTTTCTTGGCTAAAAATAGTTAAAATTAAAAAGAGAGTTATTTTCAAAAACACCTTATAAGGGTTAAAAAAAAATGATCTTTCTATATATATATATTTTTTGCTTATCCAAATAAATGAACAATAATAGGAAAGGAAATGTGTTGAATAACTTTATAGCTACCAACGATTTTTCTACTGATAAAGGATTTGTTATTTTTGACAATGCACCGACAAGAGTTTGAGACTTGATGCTGAACAATACGATAAAGATTTGTTTCTCTCGAATACTTAGATTGTAAAATTTTATTTTCGGTAAAAAAAATCTTGGGAAAGCTAGAGTGGTAGTAATAAATTAGTTTTAAAAGTATTAAAATATGATTTTTAGTATTATTTTAAAAATGTTTATTAACTTGACATTGCGACTTTACTTGGAACTTCAACTTCAGCCTCAAAAAGGCTAATTTGTAGCTGTTGATCAAGGCCACCGTTTCATCCAAATTTAGTTTTCAAGAGTGGAGATACAATAGTCGAAGCTGGACCAAATTGGTTTAGATGCAATTAAGATTAATCTTCTTTATTGGTATCCATAGCTAATGCGATTGGTGTAGATAATGAAACACCCAGCTAACTCTCTTTGATCAGAAATTGATCAATATATAGATAGAATCAAAGCCTAATATCAATTTATTGCTCTCAAGCATGAAACCGCTCTATTCTCGGGTCTCAAACGGCCCCCGCACTGACAGCTTTGATGCAACGAAAATACACATCATGTTGATTTCTGCCAACGCTTTTAAGGTCCGTACCATTGGCATTCACAAGAAAAGAAGGAAACCCATAAAAAACAGGTCAGCTGCTGAAAGTAACCAAACAAGTGTTTTTATCTTTTTTTGATTTCTTGAGGGACAAGGGGTGGAAAAAGTCGAAGATCATTAATGATTTTAGCAAATAGGCATTGCCTTGCCTCTACTCCTCAAAGCTCAGAGCACTTTGCTTGGCGGAGGAAAGTGTGTGAGAAAACTCATTACCCACCCACGGGCCACAACCATCAATGAAGGTAAGGAATAAATGTACGACAGCTGAAAGAGGCCGTGAACAATTTTTTCAGTTGCATACAAACGAAAATGACATTACAAATACTCATAAGACAAAATTGGGTGAAAACAAGCATAACCAAAAGCCATCGAAGTATAATTTAAAATAATAAAAAAAAAAAGGCCTTACAGCTTAGCCAACAAACAATAAATATAAGATTAAAGCCTAGCGTGAAGAATAAAGGGCAAAAAGAAAAAAACCTATTTAATGGGCCTCTATCGCAAGCAAGCGTGGCCCCTTTGTATGCGGCACTTGCACAAAAATAAATGCCTTTTCCAGATACGTAACTCTCACTTTCTTGGAAGAGTTATATATTTTTCATGGACCATAATAAAACATAAAAATCACCCCATCGTGAAAGCGAGCACAACACAGGCATCTCCAAAACACAATGAACGTATTCTATTCTAATGAGTTCCTCAGTCTTCTTTTGTGGGGCTGGAGTACTCGGTCCCATTCCCTGATGAAGTTACTTCAGATGAAGCACTCGATGACAAATCACTGCTGGTGCTTCCGTTTTGGAAGCCCTTAGATGCTACAGCTGGGTTTCTCTGAGGATTGTTATTTGCAGGTATTTGCCCCTCCTCTGCTAACTTTCTGAGAAGGTTCATAACAGTGGGAAGGAACTTGGTAGATAAGGAGAGAAGCCCGGGAAGCTGCAAGCATAAAAAGTCATAAATAAGTCTTTCAATCGAAACAGACTAATCAGAATGAAAATAAAAATAATCTGAAGGATTAAAGGCTAAGGTACTTAATAGTTCTCAATGGCGTCATTAAGTTCAAGAAGTTTACTAAATAATCGTGCTTGGTCAGTAAACTATGGAATGCCATGCATGATACTGAAAATTGCATTTTGAAGTTCCATCCAGACAGCAATTGAACACACTCTAAGAATTAATTTCCCATGATGGATACATCAATTATAATTTTTATGAGCTGCAAAGTGGAGATCAATGACATAAAAAATAGTAAAATAAAAAGTATCCAACAACCATGTTTAAATTTTAAAGTGAAGCAAATCTTCTCCAGCAATCTATTTTGCGATGTCAATTTACAACACCCAAAAGTTTAAATGTTAAAGTAAATTGTTTCGATGCATTGTAGTGTAAAACACAACCACAGAGCAGTGCATGGAAGAAAAAAAAAAAGGAGATAAAGAAGTTAAACATGAATTCTTGAGCCATTGGCTAATCAAATATTCTAAGCATGCTCACAACTAAACAGGGGACAGACAAAAGTTTAGTTGAACACTCACAGCGCCATTGCGGAATTCACCCGAAATGTCAAGCTGCACCCATAGGGCCTTCATAATTAGAAAACCCACAAAGATGACACCCAGATATAAAGGATTTCTGCAATGAAGATATCTAGAAGTAAGCACCAGCGGCAGACAAGGATAATATCATTGAATACTGAGCAAAATCAATTCACAGCTACAAGTGCAACATGCACCTTAGAAGAGTCATAAATTCATTAAATCCCAAGACAATCAATGCAACAATTGCCCATGGAGGTGGCAACCAGTTGTTGTTACGCTTGTTGGCTTCCTGGAAGTAGAAGAAAACTAATCAGGCACCAGAAAACTCAGAAAAAAAAGAGACGCATTGACAATAAAATGTCTACCTAAACCAAAATACTTGACAGGAATAATGTATTTGCTACCAAAGGGCAATACATGTGCAAAATTAGGGTAACTCAACGGAGTTTCTGGAGCCACTTTTAAATTAAGGAGCAATAGATAATACAATCAACTAAAGTCAGCTAAGGTAATTGCAATAGAATTATTTTCCTCACACTTCTTAAGACACTCTGGCTATTATTAATGCAGCATTAGAATTTAATGAGATTTCTTATATTTTAGTTAACATAATGCCATGAGAATTCATATCAATATTGGATAGGGAAGGGAAGAAAACGAAATCTTCAAGATTATTAGAATTTTTAAAATCATGCCTGAGCAGAAATGGCCTGAGTGACACTGTACTCTGTCTCTGCCCTGAATTGCCGCCACAAAGACTTGCACTGGACAGGTGTGATCAAAGTCTTGGCAGGTGGAACCTGTACCAAACAAAATCAGACATAAAAATAATTATGCATGATCCATTGAGGAAAAGACACTGTCCAACAATGTAGGTACAATGTAAGAGAGAAAGAGAGAGGCATTTGTCATAAAATGTATCAAGACCCTAGGGTTGCTTCACTTCTGCACATGTAGTTGGCGAATGCCACACAAATTTGTACAGGAATATTTTTGCAACATTTATTGTCAGACAAATCCAGGTAATTGTGATTTTCCATATTTAATCCAAGTGAGGCATAGACAAGTCAATAAAACATACAAGTAGAGTATGCAATAATCAAGCAGTTTGTATAGACCAACTAAATCTCATAAAGATCCTCAGCAAGAACAAGACTTCACCTGCTCCCAAGTGCTTGAGGCTAGTGGATCAAATGCTGTAATGCTCCTATCAGTAACAGCAGCATTATTTTTGGTGTCCACCAACGCAGAAGATAATGTATTCTCAATATTATCAGCATTATCATCCAACCGAATTGCAGCCATAACAGATAGCAATTTCAAGGACTGGCAAAGGATAATAAACAAATTTAGCAGAGAATACGTAGCATAATTCTTAAGATCCAACAAATGATAATACATAAACATACTGCAGAGCGAGCAGTTTTAGTGATGGCTCGAATATCTTCCTTCCCCGTCCAAACCCGTGGCATTGAATCAGAATCATGACTAAACAATGTTGAAAACCTGTAATGCAAATTTGCAGTCAATTATGATAATGTATGACATCAAGCAAATCAAAAACTTTTAACTCAAATGTCAAAATGTGTTATTACCTGTCCTTCATACGGATCAGTACCCTTCCAGCTTCTTCTCTTGCTTTTGCTTCAACCACACCTCTTGCATAATCTTCTAAACTTGTTAGCATCTTGTCCTTGGTTTGTTCATCCATGTCAAAACCAGAGAGGGCACCGGACAGTCCAGAGATAGCTGATTCAGTTTCACGCTGGAGAAGTTTCCTTATTGCTGGCCAGGTCTCATTACTTGCTCCATCTAAAAGTGCTTCAACGGGTCCTGATAATGCCTCATTCAGCTTTGCCTGCAAATGCATCATAATTAACAGTATGATTCCAAATGATGATTTCAAATTCCAGTTATAAACATGTGCTGTGGATAAGTCAACATTATGGAAGTCCTCAACTACATACAACACAGAAATCCAACGCACAAGATAACAGTAATAACATCACATGCCAACATTGATATGAAGTAATTCATTGTTTATCCTACATAGCATATCCTCAGAAAAAAAAAAAAAAAAAACACCTAAGGGTTCAAATCCATGCTCCTCAAAAGAATTCAACTAGAAAATTCCAGGCCTTTCTTATTCAGACCTAGATAGTAGATTGGATGCCCATATAGTAAAGGTTTAATAACCCAATTGTTTAATGTGACATCTTATTTAATTGGGCTTCAAGTATTTCTAAAGTAAAGCACATTGTATCAATGTCAAAATTTCTACAACTAGCAACACAGTGAAGTATTAACAAACCAACTGTTAATATGGCATCTTAGTTAATTGGGCTAAAATTACTTTTAAAGTACTGCACACTGTATGCAACAACTTGAAATTTTCAACAACTAGCAAGACAGTGAAAACAAACATCATAACACCATAGTATCAACTTCAGTTCACCTTGCTCCTTGCAACCCACAACTTAAAATGATACACAAATCCCACTTAAAAATTTTGTCAGATTACTCTATCCCCAACTTGTCATAATATTGCTTCATTGGTGAGGATTTCTAAAATGCAAGTGATTTGGAAATAGTAAAATTGTCAATAATCATGAGGATAGTCACTCAAATAAAGTAAATGGTTACAAAGGACAGAGTCAAGTTGTCATACCTCGTATGATGAAGTAAGCTCTGAAAGCTTGGCAGCTCGGACAGAAGCAACATGTGCATCAATATCACGATGTAGCTTATCTCTCACTTTAGAGGAATCCCAGTTTGCTAATTCAACAACAGCATCTGCAAAATTGATGTCAAACTCTATATGTACTCAAGTCTGCCTTATCAAGCAAAAAAAGAAAAAAAACCCTCACTGACTCACAACTATGGTACCAAACCTATTAAATGCAACCAATATAACCAAGTCTCATCATTTGAAGTTCTAATTCTGAGTAATGGTTTAGCAAAGCACTTTTTCTTAAAGGAATTATTTATTGCCCAACAAACCTTTTTAATGAACTATTTCCCATATGGCTCTTGAACTTGTGTTTTGTAGCTTTTGTTTCTCTGTCAGTTTATAGCTAAAAGGAGTCATGAAGTTCAACAATACCTGCACATCCTTCATCAAACAAAGCCATATAGGATTCAGTGCAGTTGCGAGCAGCCATAGAAAACCCCTCCCCTCCATTCAAAGCCTTCTCAAATGCTTCCTTGAATTTTTCAAGAGTTCCAGACCTCAAATGTCCTAGCATGGATTGGTATGCTGGTTGGACAAGCTAAATCAGAAGACCAAAGGCAAATGAGTTGAGAAATCCTACAAAACCAACAAAAATTGGTCAAGAATACAGTAGAGTGCTAATACTTGGAGCAGTTTTTCTTCAAGCTGCTTCCGCTTTGCAGATCTGACACCTTCATCAAAATATGTGGCTTCTGCCTCATACCTAAAATCAGAATAAAAGAAACAAAGAACTTGATGTCACTGATATGGTAATAAACCATGGAAAATAAGTACAGAAAAAAGCAACAATTTTAAAGTTTATCCTTAGAATGGCTCTTATTTGGCCAAGGTATGCCTCAAGATATATTTTCATCCACCCATTTAATCAAGCAATATACCATTATCACCATCATGACGCACAAGTTATCGGGTTACCAATGAGTTGTCACCAGATTCCTAATCATCCTGTAGTACCAGAGTTGTGTCCAATCACTTTGATAAAATGAATCAAACCTATATTCTTTAATGCTCAAATGGTCATTACTTATATAAGATACTAGCCATAAACAAGTCATATTTGTAATTTTGACACTGAAACAATTATCTCTGTCCAGTCACTTTGATAAAATGAATCAAATCCATATTCTTTAATGCTCAAATGGTCATTGCTTATACAAGATACTAGCCATAAACAAGTCATATTTGTAACTTAAGACACTGAAACGATTATCTGAAACAATTATCTTAATTTCAGTAAAGTAGTCTTACTCTGATAGAAAAGTGTAGAGAATTGAATTCAACTTCTTCCCAAAGCCAGCAATTGGACCAGACTGTACAGCTTCTTCTAACAGACACCAATTCTGTCATATGAAATAATAGGTTAGTTTCAGTTTCAAGAAAAATAGCCAGCTCCCAAAAAATACGTGCATCTATGGATGAAAATATGTTTACGAATAACACATATTTGCACGTGCAAGTACCTCATTTGCCATGAAACTAACATACTTTTCGTTGGCTATTTCTTCACAGCGTACTGTAGCCACCATGACCTACAGGCAAACATGTATAATAGAAACTTTAACAAGATTTACAGATTTCATCCAAGTTAAAGTCAAAATAATGTCCAAAAGGTTACCTTATGGGCTGGAAGGTCAAGGTCCTTATTCTCCTTAATGACTTTCCAGATCTGTTGTGCACTAAAAGAAAACCCTGAAGCAGGTACCGCTCCCCTCCGATCTCCAGCAAGCCCACCCGGTGCAATAGAGTGGAAGAATCGTTGTCTCAAATTAGCAACCTTCAGCAATAATAATAGAATCAGACAAACTGCCTATTTACATGTCATTAAGTCAAAAACTTCAACATCATTATCCAACATACAGGAAAAGTATAAACGGTGAAAAAGATCCTTTATTAAAGCCATCTCAAGAAAAAGTAAACTACACAGCACAACCAGGACAACTGGAAAAAAAAAGAAAAGCAACTACTTGAATGAGAAAAATGAGGAAGTCATCAAACAATCAATATGGGGACATCACAAATTTACAAGTAGATTATCCAACTTCCTATCATGTAAACAATTTTCCAAAGAGCTAATAGTGTGAAACTTTCATTTGCATGCTATGTATACTGAATGTCCTTATGATATGACATAAACACAGATAGGGTACCTGCTCTTTAAATTGCTCTTCCTTTTCTTCATAACTAGAAAGTGCAACAACCTCAACCTGGCCATTATCAGCAATAGCATTAAATTTTCAAAAGCAAAACTCAAGGCAAAAGTATAGAGAGACATTAAACTTATGTTGCATAAAACCCCAACGTCATACATTGAAAAATTCACTTAATGGAGTTTCCTTATGCGCTTGTGGCTTAGGTACTGAGTCCCATATCTGCAGTTCAAGAAAAATGGGTCAGAAGAAACATTACTGAAGTTAATCGGAAAAGTAAAGAAGCATAGGCACCACATATCTGTACCTTCTGAATATCTTCTCTTAGAACAGGCTCTAAATTTTCCAGTGGTGTCTGCAAACAAGGAATATTTCAAGTCACCTTAAACTCAATTGAAATTAGAAAATCCTTCAGTTAGACTCAATAATAACAACAACAACAACAATAACAATAATAATAAGTTAAGGAATGTAGTGAAATAAAAAAAAGCTCTCCAAGCACAACATGTTCCATAATAGAAGAAAGGTACCCACCCTTGTTTTATCACGTATGACAAACATCAAAGTCGTTTTGCGGGGACTAAACAATCGCATCATGACCTGCAATAATACAACCAATTTAATAACAAAACCAATAGAAATTCAGGCAATGCTTAGGAAGGGCAGGGAGATCATGAATACCTGGAACACAGTCTTCAGAAGAGGCTTATTTGCAGCTTGCTCACGACCAATATCATGGCACCACCTAATTGAAAGTTGCTCAAGAATATTACTTACACATACTAATGATACCACTTAACTTAAAAGGAATGTCCAAAACTATATCAAGCACCATGTGGGTGCCAAACCTTACATGTTTATGAGTACTATATCTGAAACCGCCAATGCAAAAAGTGCACTTTGTTTTTCAAATGCTGTGTCATCCTGGAATAAGGCAAACAATAAATAAATAATATGTAAATAAGCAAGAATCTCTCTTCCTCTCCATCTTTCATAAAACAAAGGAAAATCCAATAGAACTCAACAAGCAAAAATACACATAGATATACACTTCATATTCAACTTTTATAATCTGAACCAACTATTGATTTGATTCAGCTTGATCCATCACTATAGCTCTCACATTATTAGTGCAGCAAGACCACTATTAAGGCATTCAAAATATACTAAGGCTTCTTTTAACTTAAAAATCTAAGGTAAAATACCAAATTTTCTTCTTCGACATGATCAATTTCATTTCTTCAATTTCATGAACAATCTACTAATCCATTTCCTTGAAAATCATGTTATTATATAAATATCAACTATGGTGGAATTTTATTACAGAAAAAAAAGGTAATTCAGAATTAAAATCTTGAGCAAAAGAAAAAAAAAAAAACCTAATGACTGGCCTTTAATTTGAATCTTACTCTCAGCTAAAATTCATTGAATATTACAACCATTACTACAGCTACCAAATCATTAGCAATATATATATCCAATAGCAAATTAGGTCACCAAGTCATTGAATATCCAAGAATTATTTAGAGGACCTAGTAGACAAATTGCCACCAAAGCAAGGTCCTAGGGAAATACCTACTTGATTAATCCAAATGTGTATCCATAAATCTTCTTTTTATTTCTTTTCCATTGGGGGCAGGGGAAGAGGGATATCATGAATCCTATGTTTTGCAAAACAGGCAAAAAAGATTTTTAAGTAATAAAGGCAAAGAGAGGCAAATAAAAGAGCAAGCAAAAGTACTTATTGGTATATAAAACCATGTAGTATCAATGTTTGCACAATATATGTTAATGATAGAATGCAAGCTAGCAACAGCACCTCCCCACGTTCTCTTCCATCGGTACCCTCCAAATCCATTACTAGAGTGCAAGGCTCTATACCAGCACAGTTTGCCAGCCAAATACCTTTAGTGGTTTGCGACCTGACAAGAGGCACATCCCATCAGTTGTTTGAGCCAATTGAAACAAAAGCAATGTGTTATTAAAGCAACATAACTTACCTTCCTTTAAATGCATCCATTTCCCTGAAATTGGTACCAAACAAATTATTTAAGAGTGTGCTTTTACCTGTCAAGATCATGGAAAACAAAGTGAAACTTCAAATGGAATGACCAGAACTCACATAGCTACCATAAAATGATAAAACACCAAATAAATAAAATCATTCATGGCTTTTATTAGAATCAGAACATTGATACAAAAAAGATAGATATAAAACTAATTACAGATGTAATCCAACAATATCACGCATGAACAAGTTCATATCAAAGATAGATATGAAAATATGATTTTGCCCAAAATTGAGGTGAATGAACTTCCAACTGATCAACTCTCACTCGTATCCCACATATTTATAATTCAATATGATTAAACAAAATGCACAATATATAAATGAAGTAGTTTAGTATGAATAGACACCTCAGGAACAAGGAAAGCATAATTATAAAGCAAGATGTCACTAAGATATCATAGCATACCGCTGCTTTGTGGTCCCATGATAGAAACCACGGCATATGATAGCCCGCATTCTCCAAGTTTTACTTCCTTGATAAATTGGTCAATTCCAGTATCATTGAATATACCATCTCCATCAATAAGTTGAGTAGAACAGCATTCCTCACTCTTTGCTGAGAAACAAAAAGTCCACCATGTGTCAGTCAACAGACAAAGTTTACACAATAAACAATACTAAACAGCCCTATTACTTTTTTTTTTTAAAACAAACTAAAAATTTCCCTGTTAATTTAAAATTAAATTCCCCATATCAATTGATCAAGGAAAAAGATATTTAAGAATACCTCATAAAACAAATATATTTATTGGTTTTGATGGAGAAATTTAGCGTATTAAATAGTTATAGAGCTCATAATTCAATATCCCATTTCTTTCATTTTCCTTTGTTTTCTCGGCAACCAAGCATGCAATAAACATAAATTCATCAACGGTCCCGATCCAAACATCACGAACAACTTTCAGATTTACACTACTTAAAAAAGCTCAGGCCACTTAAAAACCTAAAACCAAATTAAAATCCAAATTTTCATATAAAACAAATCGCATCACTCATTTTATTAATAAGAAAAAAGTCCTTAAGGCGACGTTGCAAGCTTTAACGTTCTCCTTCCCATTCTATTACAAAATTAAACAAGAAACCGCACAATTAATTAATTAATAAAAAGGAAGAAACGGATCAATGAAAAGAGCTATAAATAGAGGGACAATAATAATGCAAAAAATAAAAGAAAAAAAACGAAGAGATTAAGATGAGAGAGTGTACCCATTGAATCTTCTTTGAAATTGATGGCTCAAAATATGAGGAGATCGATTTCAATGAAAGACAGAAAAAGAGAGAGAGAGAGAGAGAGAGAAAGAGAGATTTGATCGACCTCAAAGGGGCATTTTGAAGCTCCTTTTCCCTTTTATATTTTTGTTCTTTAAAAGTGGGCTTGACTGGTCCTGTAATGAAAGAGCGCAAAGCATATTAATCCTATTAACCTTTTTTTTTGGCTAATTATACCGTCAAACTAATTTCCTTTTTTTTTTTTAGAAATAATTAAGAATTGGGAAGGGGTTCTGAACTTCTGAACTTTTTTCACCCGGTAACTTTTCCTCCGGTTTTTGTACACTGGCCAATCATGTTTCGCCACGCATAAAAACGATTTTAACTCGGCAGTAATTCTATGGCATGACTTTGTATTATCAATTTTTTTATTTAAAACTGCCCTATTTTTTTCTTTTTCTCAAAGGAGTTTGGTTGCTACTTCGTTAGGTGGGTGAAAGACCATTAGCATGAGTACATTTAAACTGCAATTAATTTTGTTTATTAATTAAAATATTAATGTGAGGTTTGATGTCTTATAATATAATCGTAAATAGAAAGCATTTAACTTTATTCAATCATTTATTTTCTAAAATGGAATTTAATTAAACTTTTATCAATTTTTATTGTTTATATTTGAGTTAAATTTGGATAATTATATCTCGATTGAGATGAATTTAATTGCTTATACTTTTAATATATGAAGTGAGTGATTGAGTCAGAGCCACACCAATTTAATTTTTCTTTTCTTCAAATTTTATGAATAACTTTTTTTTGAAATGCAATTTTATGAATAACTTAAGAAGTTATTCATGTAGATAGCATAAGAATAAAAAGGTGTGCAAATAGTTATTTCGATTAGTTCGATTTTTTATATATAATAATCGAACTAATTAAATTCATGTTTAAAAATAACCGAAATCGAATCGAATTATACAAATAACCGAACTTGCACCCGAACATTTAGCTCATTGATTGGTGCACGAACCTCCTGCCTAAAGAGCAGGATTCGAATCCTCATTCTCTCAATTAAAAAAAAAAACTGAACTAACCAAAATCGAATTAATTCGGTTAGTTCGGTTTGATTTTTAAAAATTGAACTTGATAAATTTTTTATTTTTTTGTTTGTATATATTTTATTTATGCTGTATTTTTCTTAATAAATCAATACTATAAAAATATTAAAAATGATAATAAAAATGATAATAAATAAAATTGATACTCATATAATTAAAGAGGAACTAAAAAGGAGAAGAGATTAGGTTTAGAATTTATTTTTCATGCAAAATCTTCATAATAACCTTATTTAAGTTAGGTTAGTTCGATTAGAAATTTTTTTAATCAAAACTGAATCAAATTAATTTTAATAACCGAACTATCATAATCAAATTATTCAAAAAACAGAACTAACCGAACTAAAAAAATCGAACTCATTTTGATTCGATTTTATTATTCAATTCGGTTTATATTTACTCACCTCTAAATAATATCTCAATATATAATTGTATATAATTTACCATTAAATAATGAATAATATACTAAATATTGTAGTCAAATACTACACTAAACTTGATTGGAATTTTGGAGTGACATCATTCAAATTTAAGTGTTTAATATACTAAATTCAAACTCCATGATAGACTAATCCAACACAAAAATCACAAATCATCACTAGTAAAAAAGTTTTAACAATTTCCATCCCCAAATAATTTGCAGACGTGGAAGCATCTGATTGACTGTTACAAGACAAGGGCAAAGCAGTTTGTACAGTTTCAGATTAACGGTATTTCCTTTGTCTGAAACTTTGGGTAGGGGAACGGGGGCCCCGTTTCCTCCACGATCACCGACTCTAGCGGGGCCCAGTGGCCGCCCATCTATCATTTTTCTAAAAAGTGGGACGGTGTGATCGGTTGGTCGCAGCCTGGATGGTGGCGTGGGCCGCATGGCTGCTTTGTTGATCTAGTGTGTGGAACCCACACGTGCGTATCCAGGATTTAAGCCAGCATTCCCTTACAAATCAACCTGAAAAAAAATAGTTGGGTTCGGTTGGGGCGGCCAGCTAAGCGCCCAAGCCCAACTTTTTTATAAGTTTGGTATAAATTTATATTAATTAATTTATTTATGGCGGTATTTAATTTAATGAAAAACATTCTCTTTTATGAGTTAAACAAAGGTTAGAAAACATTAAATTTTTCACCAAAGGTTAAAAAGGAATAGTTTCACATTTTCAGCTAAACTTTATAATTGTTTCTTTTAATAATTTTTTGCCAAAAAACAACATTACCAAATTAAAAAAAAAAAGAAAAAAAGCAAAGATCAAACATTAAATATCATACTTATCCTTTTATATTTACATAGGAGATATGAGACCTAAGGGATCCATTAAATTATGGAAATGCATTTAACTTATGATTTATTTTAAAATGTTGAAAGAGCTCTAAAAATGTTTTATTTAAAACAAACATTTTTATATTGATATGGATGAGTTGGATGCAATTATTAAAAAATAATTTCTCTATTCAGGTTGGGGCAAGGTAGTGAGGTGGCGGGGGATCATCTTTAATTTTGAATTGAAGAATGCTTGAAAAAAAAAAAGGAAATATTTTACATTGATTGATTTCTCGAAATATAAAACTAAGTCTGCGTATCATAGAAGCAATTATTCTTTCTTCAAAAATTTAATTTGATAAGGTGTGCAGTAATCATGTTTATAAATTTTTCAATATCTCGTATTTATTCCATATGAGATTAAGTCATTCATTTGTTTTCATTGAGGAACTTGATTTGATATTTCTCTCATCTCATTTGGTGACGCTTTTATTGTCAATAGCTATATTACTTGTCTCTTCTTTAAAGATATTTAACGTGAATCAAATTTAAATTAAGTTTGTTTTGATATAATTTATTATGAAAATATTTAAAAAAAAAATAACTTGATACCCATATTAAGAAACTATGATATCAAGACATCTTATCTTCTGGAGAAGGAAATAAAACATCCTACTTACTCTTTGAATTGCTTGACATAACGTGCACATCAATTCCTATACTAAATTAACACATGACAGTACCTGTTAGCTGTTCTATAAATTAAAAGCAAAACATCAACACTTACTTTTTTCAGCCACATCAACACTTCTTTAAAAAGAACTAGATGATTAACCTTGCATTATCGAGTAATTAAATTTTATTGAATAGATTTTAAATAATATTGTTGTAATTTTTTTAATCGCTTATATCTTTTTCATGCAGTAGCATATGTTTATTTTTATTATTTTAAAAAATATGAATTGAGAATTTTTTATATTTCATGATTTTTGTATAAATTATTTTAAATTTATATTTTTTTGAGAAAATATTTAGCAACAAATAAGAATAAATAAAAAAGAAAAGAGAAAAGAGAAAAAAGAAAAAAGTACAATGGTAAAAAGGTTTCATGCTTTTTTCATTATTTTATTCTTTTTCCTTCTTCTTTTCTCCCTTTGTTTCTTTTACCAAAAATCTAAAATATTCTAGTCATATTAAAAATTTAAACATCTAAATTAAATTTGTATGCTTATAAACATTTGTTTTCAAAAATAATTTCAAATCATGATTTTTTAAGTATTTGTTTGAAAATATTTAAGAAAAATGGTAAAAAAAAATGGACGAAACAAAGGAAAATAACAAAGAAAAGGGTCTATTTTTTTATTAAAAAAATTATGAAAATCTCAAAACATATGTTATTTTTTTAATTTTAAAAGGTACTAGTTTGTTTTTTTTTTTTTTTGAAAGTTAAAGGTTCCAGTTTGTTCATCACATTAATTTACTCTTTTGATATTTTTTTAAAAGGTTTTTAAATTATTTTTTAAAATAAATTATCTAAAAGGAAGGAAATATGAATAAATGAAAACGAAATACACAAAAATAAAAAAGAATAATTAAAGAAATTCTTATTTTCATTTTGACGTTTTTCCCCTTTTAATAAGTATACTATTCTTCCTTTTTCCTTTTTTTTTTTTCCAAAATAGCTAAAAATGTTCTGGATCTATTTATTAAAAAAAAAAAAAAATTCATCAACCAAACGTTTATGCTTAGTAGTATTTTTTCTTATGTACAAAAATTTTTATATTGATACTCAAGACCTTGTAAGCATTTATTGTACTACATTGGTAAATACTTCAATATTTCTCTCTCACTAACTCTCCTGGCTCTTTCTCAGTACTGTCCTCAAATTTATGTACAATATTGATTGATCTTAACTTGGCATCCGAAGGTTTTTATTATTATCTTTTATGGATAAGTAAGGTTTTAATGTTTGGATTTTGCTTGCAAGCGTTCTGAAGATACAATTTAAGATTATTATATTAAGTAATTAGAGTTGATCCCGTGCATTACACTCGAGGCCAAATAAAATATTTTGAGTAAAATGTGTATACTAAAATATATTAATAAATGTCCTGGATGGTTTGAGTACTAAAATAAAGAGGATTTCATGCATGTTGATAATCTCATACAGTCTTTGAACAAAATTAAGATTAGTATCTGTTAATATGCATTTGCATATATCTGTGATGGTAAAGGTAATTGTCCTATATAAAAGTTAACATCAAATAGTTGAAATCATCAAGCTGATTTCATACATGTTGATAATCCCCTGTAGTCCTTGAACAAAATTAAGATTACTATCTGCTACTATGCATTTATAGATATTTGTGTTAGTAGAGGCAGTTGTTGCATACAAAAGTTAACATTAGATAGTTGAAATTGTCAAATTGCCTGTAGACAAAAAGCATAAGTAACGTGGGCCATCAATGTTCATGTATAAAAGTTAACATAAGATTGTTCAGTTGTTAAGCTGCTTGGAGACAAAATATAAGGCAGTATGAGTTCCCGTCGTGGGTAGAATTTCAAAATTTCTTAGCATCAACGGGTACCCGAAAATGCTTCAGGAAGGGCATTCTTTGATGTGTGGGTTGGCTTGAAGGATCCTTTGCATGTATAAAAAAATTAAATGAAAAGTTAGGTATCGTAAACAGTTCATGAGGAAAGGAATGAAGTTAAGATTGATAATAGTATTACTGGAAAATTGGTAGAGTAAAGTATCACTGAAGGAAAGACATTTACTAATAAATTGAGATGGTAATATTATTGAAGGGAGTTCACATCCAGATTGAATCAACATAACCCAACCACTACAATGATGGTCTATACATCAACTTTTACAACAAAATATATCACCCTAGTATTTCCAAAAGTCAAACAAAAGACAAAGCCAGCTTGTAGACCAAAGCATCAACAAAATTCTTTGTCCATGCATGATCAAACATTGATACAAATTGCTCATCCACCAACAAGAACAAACAACACATTCTCATCTATGCTACCATGGAAAAATAATTTACAGAATAACCGAAAGCAGAAGGCAAAATAAAGGAAACTTACTAAAATATTCTAAAGGCTACCTGGTTTTGTATTCCTTCGTTGGTGATTCCTCTCCTCTAATGGTGGTGGATTGTTTCTGCGGTGTTTGTTCTGGGAAAAGTTCTTTAGCTACCTGTGTGTTGATTGGCAACGCTAGAAGTTGTTCCTATGGTTGCTCTAGTATTAGTGGAGGAGTTGTTAATCCTGAGGCACCAGTAGAACTAATAGTGTGCCATTCTTAACTTTGCAGATCATCGTAGTCAAACATCTTGTAATTGGTAATTCTTGTTTTTATCGTTCTGGTTGTTAACCCTTTGGTGAAAATCCTTGCTTGTTTGATCAATGATTTCAGAGGTCTAGGTAGTTTCATCCGGTTGATAGTTTGCAGCGCAATAAGCTTGGCAATTGTTGCACCAACCAATTTTTTCGCTGGCCTACCAAAGGCCACCAACTCCATTTGTGTAGTATGATCTTCCACAATAAATTGTATGCAGAATCTAAATCAAAAGGACATAATGTATTATATTTTGTTAGATATTAAAAGCTGGAAAAAAGATGCCATTTAATACTAAGAGAAAGTAAAACTGATGAACACCATTAAGCAGGGAATTGAGTCCTAAAATTTGTACATGAAATTGATAATAATCAATTATAAAACACATGAAATACAGAGATCACGCAAAGGTGCATGCAGTAAATCTGATCTAAGCATGAACACATGAATTCCAAAGATTAATAAAAAAAACTGTTTACTTATTCTTCCTGAATAGAAAGTTCTTAAGGGTAAATGACAAAAATAGAATTGAAGGCAACAATTAGATGATGTGCTATAATGACTAAACCCAAAAAATAGGTATGATACAATCAATATTTGTATAAGCAAGTTTAATATAGAAATTATAGACAAATAACATAATAGTACTTCATAGCTAGCAGTCAATAATGGACACATAATTCAAAATAGAACCACGGAAAAACTTCAAAAGGAATGAAACTTAGGGATTGTAAAGCCAAATTTTAATGATAAATGTCAGTTAACAATTACATACCACAAAGAACAGTTTTAAATATATAAAAACATATATTTTTTTAAAGATTATGAGGGAGTAAATTTGTCATATGCATGAAATCATGAATTTGAAAAATTAAACAAACATCCTTGTTAAGTAAATTGTTTGATAATGACCAAACAAAAAGAAACAAGCATAAGACAACCAGCACATCTATAAGAAACTTCTATGATCAATTGCATATCCGTTTCTTAACACAGGGAGAGAGAGAGAGAGAGAGAGAGAGAGAGAGAGTTTCAAATTTATAAAGACATAGACTTTTCTTGCACACCATGAAGCAACAAATTCATATCAAAGACATAGATTTAGCAAACATTGATGGAGTTTATCAGTGCAATAATTGACAATAGAAGTAAAGTGGAAAGATGGTTACATCGGCAATGGCATCTTCTCTACATGTTTCGTGCACCAATATTTACCGACACAGAAATGTAAGTTGCTCCACATTCATTACAGGAGTTATAGAACCATTCATTAGAGCAATCAACATCAATTATTGTTGCTTTAATTTTGAATTTACTTTCCTATAATATGTTTAAATTGTCAGCATACTTTCATTATACAATTAAGCTCTCAACATTGCAAGTAAAATGTTTGTACTTGTATTTTAGTTAGGTCAACAATATTAATATCTGCTATGGTTGATTGTTTGATATCATTACCCTTTGTTGCTATTTGGTGGGGTTTCATGTGTTAATAATCTCAACATTCAAGGGTTCTTTTTCATACATGCATGTTGATGTGTCGTTAGAATTAGCTGTACTTGTAAGATAACATGAAATATTTTGAATATAGACATTACATTTGTTTATAGACTACAGTTTCTAGTATGTCAAGATCAACATATATTTTGGTGGCTGAGCAAGAAGCCAAGTAAAGTTATCTACATTAAGAATCATAATTTTTAAAAAATCTGATTGAAATAAATTAAGTTATAGTGTATATAATATTTTTACCCATGTATTTCTTGACCGTCGTTGTAGCCATGATAATAATTGGACTGATCAATAATCAAGAAGTTCATCTTGATTGATTGTTTAGGCTTTATCTCCATAAGGAACAACTTTCAAGTTGTTACTGCTGCAAATAAGGTCAACTATTGATAAGATATGATATAATGTTGAGTTATTGTAGGGGTTAGAAACATGTTTGTGTTTTATTATATCTAAGGTCTTCGATATAAGGTAGTGTTTCGTATGAGAGAAGTAAGAACACATTCCTTGCAATGTGTCCAATTAAATTATATTGTAATGTTTGTTTTGCAACAGATCACTGTGATATAAGATTACAATGCAATCACATTACAGTCAAGGAATATAATGTGATTGCAGTCCAAAACCAATACAATCACATTACATTGCATTTTGTAATATTTTTAAAGATATTTTTACCCTTCAATTTTATTACTTTATTAAAAATATGTTATAACATTATAATTAAAATAAAAAATATTAAAATAAAATATATAATATAAGAATTAGAAATTAAAATAAAAGAAAATATAAGAAATTAAAATTCATATAATATAGGTAAAAGAAATTAAAATAAAATATATAATATAAAAAATTATTTTAAAAATTTAAAAATATAATATTATAATAAAAAATAAAAATAAAATATATGACATTAAAAATATTTTTAAGAGATGATATTATATAAAAATTAACAATAAAAAATATAAGTATATTAAAATTATATTTTAATAAATAGGGGTAATTTTAAAAATTAACATTACATTCTCAGCAAAATACTTGTAAACTAAACGCTGTAATGTTATCTTCCTTATATTTTAATCATTATTTTGTTTTTATACCAAACACTGTAATGTTATTCTCTTTACAATCACATTACTTGCAATCACATTACTTGTAATCACATTGCATTGTAAGATACCAAACGTCACCTAAATGTCTCATTTGTGACTTCATTTGTCCAATTCTGCAAACAGACTTTTTTGATGATAGTCATGGATTTGAGAGCTCCGATAAAGTTTAAGAGGAACAGAAACATACAAAAGAAAAGAACATGAATAATAATCGACGTCATCAAATCAAGATTAAGAGTGAGTATCGGCAGCAAAGTGACGATTAAAGATGAAAACATGTGCTATTAGTATAAAACTTCAAGTTACTTGTGAGAACTATATCGTTGCAGATTTGGCTATTGAGTTGATCAATGAAGGCAAAAGTAAAGTAAAATGGAGGGTATGCATTCACACCTTCTTGAATTGGTTAGATGAGAGTGTTTCTGATGAATATGCCCATGATCTTAAAGGGAATGGGATTGGAAGAGGTTTTCTTGTCATTAATTTAGAATCACCTGACTTAATAAAGGCATCTTTGTTTTAGCTGAGGTTCAAAGTGAGGTGCATTTGAACTTCAGATCATAAAATGCATCACATCTTGCTGCTTAATCATAATATAATTGTTAATAAAATAAACAATGAGAAAATAACAGAAATGAATCTTAAAATCAAATACGATAGAGATGAAATGAAAATATCCACTGAATAAATGTTAAAAACCATAAGACAAACAACAATAATCATGGTTGTTACGTTATATATATATAATTCAATGGTTATACAAATTTAATTTTAATAAAAGGTAAATGAACGGTATAGTCACGCAATGGAAAGGAAAAAATAGATTGGTTTTTTTAATAGAATCTTGAGGGAATAGATGTCAATTTGTTGTACTTGAGTGTCAATAACTAAGAAGTCAAGGCTCAGTAACTTGTTTGGTCAAAAAGGGTCAATGGGTTGCCATACACATACAATCCTAACCTTAGTTGATATAGCCTGTTGAAAAGGTTGTAGATTGCGCAAGAATTGTTCTAGCATTGTTAAGCTATATTCATATTTTATTAGTAATGGGCTATGATTAATATGAGAATTAAAAGAGTTGCAGCAGTACCTTTTTTTGGAAATTCAGCATGTCATAAGCATTTAAGAAAAAAAAAGCATGTAACAATATGTAATGTTGAAAACAAATATTAATGATAAAATTGCTATAAAAGATGCTAGGCAAAAAGTGTTAGTAATTGCTCTTGCATAAGTGCTGGGACAAATCTGAATTCAAGCTATGAAATATTTCTCGAAGGATAATTTTTTTTGTTTTAATCGCAGTTGAGCCATTCTCATCTGTTGTTAAAATACGTAATCCGTTTCGAGATTTGACTCTCAAAAGAGCTACATATAGTTGACCATGCATGAAAACAAATTTAGGTAGGTATATGTCAATTTGTTGAGTGTTTGGCCTTGGATTTTGTTGATAGTCATATCATAAGATAACCTAATGAAAAATTGTTTTTTTGTGAAGACAAATGGCCATCTATGATGTTTTGCTATTAAAAGTATTCTAGTTATAAAATATCTGTTGTTTGTTTCAGTCATAGAAATAATTTTTCCTTTAATAACATTGGGAGCTAATTGTGTAACAATGAGCCTTGTTCCATTACATAGACAAAAATTTTGGTTGATATTTCTTAGTAACATGACAACAACACCGACTTTAAAAATATAAGGCATAATTCGGTAAACCAGTGAATTTCAATCAACTAAGACATTCTGTTAGGTATAATAATTGATGATCTAATACTTGATCAGTTGCTTGGAATATTGAGTCTTTGCTATAATACATTTTTAAGTTTCTTGGTATCAAATCAAGAGCATATGAATTAATTGAGTCAACTATTTCATTATAAGGTGTTGTTGGGTTTGGATCGTGGTGTATGGTTATGATTGTGGAACCCATGGATTTAAAAAATTTTCTAGCTATGGAAGCAATTTATCCAGTTTACACAATTGAGAATTCACAATCTTACAATATGCAAATAAAAAACAATCACATCAATAATCAAGAATCAAATAGTTAGAAATGCTACCTACTCCGTGCTAGGAATATAATTGATTCTTCTTTCCTAGTGAATTGAAGTAAATTCATCACAACACCTACGATTGATTTCACAACTAAACAAACTTACCAATTATTCTTTTAAAATGCTTTTCAACTTAAACCTTGAGTAGACAAGGGTTGGAATGATAGACTAAAAGATGACAACTTATTTTGTCTCTCTTTCTCTTCCTAAAGATTAATAGTTATTTTTCTTTCTTAGAGAGTACTCAAAAAAGACCAAGAATAGGAGAGAGGAAGAAAGGTGCAGCCAAGACTGTAGGAGGAAAGAAAAGACGATATAGGATTTCTCAAAAGAGATATCTTTCAATGGTTTTCCAATCTCTTTCTTTTTTTTTTTATTAAAACTCTTGCCTCAAAAGTTTAATCAAAACCAAATACCTTTGAATTAATCTTGACTATCAATTTAGAGTTATGAATACATCATACATGCTCCATAATTATCAAAATTAAAATTAAAGAATAAAGCATTTAATTCTTTAATTATCATTTAGAGTTCTTGATAAAATAAAACTCATTATTGAATAATAACTCTTATTTTATTGTTATTCATCTTTATTAAAAAAGAATTAATAATAAATAAAAGAGTTCTAGTCAAACATGGAGTCTCTTTTTATCAACATGGATGTCTAGATTTATTTTGCAAGAATCCTCTTAATATTATCTTAATTTAAGATAACTCTTGTTTTTAATTAAGACAAAATATGTTATCTTGTCTAAATTTAGATAAAACATGTTTTTTGTCTAAATTAAAACAAAACATGTTTTCTTGTCTAAATTAAGGCAAATATATTTTCTTGTCTAAATTAAGACAAACATGTAAAAACTATCATTTTTGTACACCAATTTAATTAATTAAATAAAACATGCATTCTAACTTAAGTAAATTGAATTCTGCAAAGCTAAGTGTGGAATCTATTTGGGCATAGATATTTCAAACTTTAATAAACTTAGAATTACTCTTAATCTTATTAAGATAATTCAAGTTTATTAACCATGAAATCACTCCACCATATATTCATGATTCCATTCTTGGATTAACTATAATTATAAAAAATGATTCAATACTTGATATTCAATATTTGTCAAACCTTGTTCTATAAAATAATTACGACGTCATTTACATGCTCAATAGAATGTTTGCATGTTTAGGAAGTTCGAGAAATCGTTAAAAGATGATATTGCCCCTAATGTACCATTAAGTCGATTAAGCATCGAACTAGTTCAAATAGGAATTTTAAGGTGAAATTAAGAGTTTCACAGTTCAGGGATGACTCAAAATGATAATTCGGAGTTTGAGGATCAATTTGGAGTCAAACTGAAATTTTCATTATCCAAGGGCAAAATGATCATTTACCACTTGGAGACAAAATGAGAATTTTGAGAAAAGATTTTTTTTTGGCCCCATTTAACTTATTGGAGTATGATTTGAGTATTGGAGTATAATTTGAGGGTTTGGCAGTGAAAAATTTTAATTCCGGTGATTTTTGGAGTGTAGGGGCAAAATCGTAATTTTTCCACCCACGGACAAAATTTGAGATTTTGAGAGAATTTAGATCACATTTGACAAATTGGAGAATGGTATGAGTATAAGGGATGAAAAATATGTCTATGGGCAATTTTTCAGTTTTTGGGGCAAAAATGTAATTTTTGACTTTTACGGGGGCAAAAGTGTAATTTCAAAAAAATTACTCCACCACGACTTTGGATAAGTCTGAGAATTTTATCTAAGCTATGGATATGTGGGACAAGTGTATGGTGAAAATTTGAAAATAAATGGATGGCTAGAATTTATGGAATTAATAAAACAAAAAATAAATGAATAAAATAATATTATATTATTTTAGCCTTTAAAAATGTCAAAATTCCAGAATTCTCATCTTCTTCAGCTGTCCAAACCAGGAGAGAAAAAGGGAGAAAAGAAATAAGAACCCTAGCTGAAAATTTTGGGGAAAATCAAGAGAAATCAATAAATCAAGCATTAAAAAGGTAAATTTCATTGATTTTCCTTGTGCTTTTCACTACTCATGCATTTTTTTCTCATTTTCATGCAAAATTAGAAAGTGGGTATGGACACCCATGCTGGCCAAACCTCCATGGATGAGTTTTGAACTTGAGTTTTGGTTGATTTAAATTGAATTAAGTGATTTTAGTTAGGTTGTATTGAAATATAGCAAAAATAAGCTAGAGAAATAATTTTCTTCCATTGAAACCCATTATGCCGAATTTTCTAGGGGAATATTGGCTGCTGATCTTGATGTTTATTTGAGGCATTATGATGAATAATGATGAATTATGAGCCTAGAAAAGTAATGGGAATTTTCGGAGCAAAAATACAAATTTTTACCCACTAGGGGTATTTTCGTAATTTGCTATTGAAACTAATAATTTGCACCACACTGAAGAACATTAAGTCAATTTGGGTGCAATTGAAATATAGAAATTGAAAAAAATTAATTTGGAGTTTAAACGGACGCGTATATCAATTTATCGGGTAAAAGACCGAAATAGGCTAACATCTCGTTTAGGCAAAATTTAGACATTTTGCACTTCATATCATGCATTAGTAGTATAAATTAGTTTATTTTGGTTTAATACCAAAGTAGTAAACCTCTTAATTGTACAATTTGTCAAGGTGGCGAATCCTCTGGCAAGGGTAAAGAAATCGCACTCGAGGAGTAATAGTTGGAGTACCCGAATTTAGTTTTCGAAAACTGTGAGTAAACTTATTATCGTCTTAATTATCTAGAGTTGTCACGACCCGAAACTCCCATCGAGCCCGTGACAATCGCTGCGACGTCCCGATAGGCACTCAGTACCCCGAATGCTGATCGAAACCTTGCAAGGCTTAGCATCAGCTTCTGCATCTCCCCAGTGAGCGACAGCTATTAAATCTCACATTTCAAAAAAAATTATAAGTCATTTCCAAATCAAAATAATAAAATATTACTTTCTGACTCACAGGGGCATTTTCGTCATTTTTCTTCGAAAATATCGAAACTCGCCAAAAACATGGTGTAAAAGCTAAATATATTCATACATATTTTAAATCAAATAACTGAAGAATAAAATTACTTTTACAGTGACACGTGGGCCCCCAACTGACTAAGAAGATGTAGGGCTATGAACCCTTACTTTCTAGGATGCAACTCCGAGATTAATTCTTGTCTTAATCAACTATCAACAAATTGTCCTAAGCTTGAAAAATGGATAGGAAGAGGGGTGAGATTATGATTACATAATCCCAGTAAGTAGACAGACATCATCAAAATAATCTAAAGCCGAGTAATATGAGACAATTAAAATAATTCATCCCAACCCATATAAATAATTGGATTTCATCCAATTACTCAACATGGCTTATGCACTTTTCAAAAACTTGGCCCTTGCCAAAAATCTATTCTCGGGGATACCCCACAGAGGCATCTTACCGAGACCGCCAAGGCTGTTTATTGTCACACACACAAACACATTTTACCTTTGACAACACAGCCGATCCTTGACGTTGGCTGAGTCTCACTCTCACGTGGTGGCCCGAACGTAAGGTGCACTTAAATCCTACCTCGGGAGTTATCCTACGCGCCTCTCCAATCGAGGTAAGCTCAATAATTGGGAATCGTGCCCCTCTAATTAGGCTAGCCCACGGAACCCCAGTCACTACAGTGCCCACTTTATAATCCACCAACCAATAAAATTACAATAGTATGACATGGCTCACTTAACACATTCAAGGCAAATCAAAGCAGTTCACATATTCTTTAAATTATAAAAATAACCAGTCATACCCACATTTATCATAAGCCATTTAATGTAAAATCATGGCTAAACAACACAATCATAGTATAGGTCTCCAATTACTCTATTTTTGAAATCATTATTAAATTTTCAAAAATTTTATAAAATTATTTTATAAAATCTCATTTTCCCATAAAACACAATAATTTTCCAATTAAACCATTTTTTCATAAAATCACACAATTAAATAAATTTACTCTAGATAATTAAGACGATAGTAAGTTTACTCACAATTCTAGGAGTCGATATACTCCTATTTTCAGTCCGCGGGTACAGTCCTTTACCCGTATCTAATGGCTCACCACCTAGCCATAATCCATGGCACATATTTCAATTAAATTGTGTCTAACAGTCATAAGCTATTTCAGGCTCGATATATATGCATGATATGAAATGAAAAATGCACGGGTGGCCATCTAGACCCGGTATTGGCCTAAGTCGATTTTTCATCAGATAAATTGGCCAATGCGTCCAATTTCACTCCAACTTTCTCCAGTTCTTTTCCAATCCCTCAATTCACCAAGCACAACTAATTAACACACAATTAGGCAAATTTATCTTCACTTTTCTTCTTGGAACTTTCGGCCAACAATGGTACACTAACTCCGTAATTTTTCCTACTTAATTTTCTCTCCATAATTCATTAATTCCTACACCAAAAACTATTATTTCTTAATCAAATCACCTAGAATAATATCTCATTCTTCCTCTTTATTCACTTAGAGAATTCGGCTATTGATGGGCACCAAACCTTTGGTGGTTTTCTTCACTTGTTTTCATGCTACACATCATTAATCACCTAAAAACACTAACATACCTAAAAATCAAACCAATCCAAGATCATTCTCTCTCCATATCCATTTTGACCAGCCATGAATTCATCATGAAAACATGTAATTTAACCATGAAAATTAAGGGAAAATGCATGGGTAAGGTAAATCACTAGCAAAATCAAAGAAATTTTACCTTTGCTTGATCAAATCCTTGAATTCCAACACTTTCTCTTTGATTTTTCCCACCTAGGGTTTGTTCTTCCTTGGTTTCTCTTCTCTTCTGGTTTGGCTGATCACTATGGGAGAAATGGGCTGATTTTTTTACCTTTTTATAAAGAAATAATAAAATAATAAAAACATGACACATGAAATTTTCTTATTGGCTCAAATTTTAAATATTTGACTTTTAATTCTTTAATTCTCCACCACACATTTCTCATGTTTATCCATTTCTATGATGAATAAAATCCCTTGGTCTTGACAAGTGTCGGGAGTGAAAATTTACCGATTTGTCCCCGGGGTGGCAAAATTACAATTTCACCCTTATTCTCCAAATTATACCGGAATTAAAATTTTTCACTTCTAAACTTCAAATAATACTCCAATACTTAAATCATACTCGAATAAGTCAAATGGACCAAAAAAATCTTTTCTAAAAATTCTCATTTTGTCCCCAAGTGGCAAATGACCATTTTGCCCCTAAATAGTGAAAATTTCGGTTTGACTCCAAATTGATCCTCGAACTCTGAATTACCTTTTTGAGTCATCCCTGAACTGTGAAACTCTTAATTTCACCTTAAAATTCCTATTTGAACTAGTTCAAGGCTTAATCGACTTAATGATACTATTAGGGGCAATATCGTTTTTTAACGATTTCTCAAACTTCCTAAATATGTAACCATTCTATTGATCATGTAAATGACGTCGTAATTATTTTATAGAACAGGGTTTGACAAGAGTAGTTTTATACAATTGTGTGATTTTATGGAAAATTGATTTAAATGGTAAATTGCTATGTTTTAAGAGAAATTGTGATTTTATAAAATGATTTTATAAATTTTCTAGAAAATCGAATACTAATTTTGAAAATAGAGTAATTGGATACTGCCTACTTGTATTGTAAATTTATGGTTTTAAATTGAATGGCTTATGATAATAAATGAGCATGAATGACTAAACTGATTTTGGTGTTAGAATTATTTGTACTGTGTATTTAGCTTTGAGAGGTTAGGTTGCGATAAATTGTCATGTCATGCAGAAAAAGATTTTATAAATCAGGTGGTAGATAAAAGATTAGCTACTGCAGTGGTGGGGGGTTCCGTGGACCAACCTATTAGAGGGGCATGGTAAACTCCTTTATATTCTCACCTCGGTCGTAGAGGTGCGTAAGGTATCTCCTGAGGTGGGCTTTTTGAGTGCACTTCACGTGGACCACCACATGAGAGTGAGACTCAGCCAACGCCAAGGAACGACTATGTTTCAAAATAAAAATATGATTTATACAAAATATGAATTTTTAACAGCCTTGACGGGCTCGGTTAGATACCGCTGGTCCAGGTGTCACTGAGTACAGGATTTGGAATGAGCCAAGTTTTGAGTAATTCACAAGCCATATTGATTATTTGGTTGAAATGAATATTCGTGATGTGAAAAATTTACTGAAGCTAATTATTTTTTAATTGTCTCCATTTACTCGTCTTTAGATAGTTTAGATGGTGTCTGTTTACTCACTGAGATTTTATAATCTCACCACCCTCAATTCCCCACATTTTAGGTTCGGGATAGCGAGTAGATAGCCGATTGCATCAAGGACTTCAGTTAGCCTTGCATTGTCAAAATTATAAGTTCACAGACTCGCATTTTATTGGTTAGTTGGGGGCCCACGTGTCATTGTAAAAGTAATTTTATACTTTAGTTATTTGATTTAAAATATGTATGAACATATTTAGCTTTTACACCATGTTTTTGGCGAGTTTCGGTATTTTCGAAGAAAAATGATGAAAATACCCTGTGAGCCAGAAAATAATATTTTATTGTTTTGATTTGGAAACGAATTATGATTTCTTGAAATGCAAGATTTAATAACTGTCGCTCACCGGGGAGATGCGGAAGCTGATGCTAAGCCTTGCGGGATTTCGATTGGCATTCGGGTTAATAAGTGCCTATCGGGACGTCGCGGCGGTTGTCACGGGGCTGATGGGAGTTTCGGGTCGTGACAATATTGGTTGTCCAATTGCAAATCTTATATTGTGAACTCTCACAACCATCCAATGACAAGGTGAAATTACCATTTTACCTTTATGTCAATTTTGTTCCTTAATATTAGATTTTATCCAATTAGTGATCCAATATTTTAGATTTAATCTTTTGAGTATCAAGATGTTATGAGTTGCTAATTCATCAATCCACTAGGTCCAAATTAATCATTAATCTTCTTGAAATCACTAGAAGTGATGTTAGCACAATGAACTCCACTATTTGGATATTTGTTCTCTGATGTTCACCTTAATTATAATCCCAACAAACGAAGTCTAAATCAACGTTTTATGATAATCATGCCCATGGCATATGAATGATTATAAGAAGATAAAACATGAGTCTACTATCTATCAGGATTACGATTCTACCATAAGCAAATGCATATATATCAGATCATGATTTAAGTAACGGTTAAACTTAAATTTGATTCTCATGTGATTGCAATTCATGTTATATTGTCATTACTCGAAGTCAACCATTCTGATGATTTAAAACTAATAATTCCCTTGAAGTGAATCGTATTCATTTCGTTGGAAGTAATATAGACACTACAACCTTAACATAATAAAGTGACTTGTTTTATTATATGGCTATGAATAATTTTTTAGTTTCAATTAAACTACATGTCTTCTATGTATGACTCTTTATACAAATATATTTTAATATCTCAATAAAATCATGGTACTTTTATAACTAGATAATAAATGCTTACTTAAAACAAACTCTTCATCTTATTATCAAAATGTACTTTCACTATAAATAAAATAAATGGAATTGAACATGAAAATATACTTACTTTCTAGGGCACCATATTCTCAAATTCTTAACAGGTGTCATTATAACTCTCAGCTTGAGATATGTAGGGTTTGCGTAGTATTTGTCAAAGTCATCATAAACAACAGAAATGATGTCTTTGTTTGCGTTGTTTATGATATATACTAATAAATCATTTGGTAATGGAATACAATCAAATTCATCATCATCATATTGTATTGTTGATGAGTTCAACTTTCCATCACCAATATCTAATAACCATTGGGCAAATGTTTTAATTTTGGGTAAAATACCCTTACCCTCTTAAGTTTTGATCGAAATTACACGAAAATCCATTAGTTTTCAAAATAGACACTCTGCCCTAAAAAATATTTTTTGCTGGACATGTAAGTCTAGCTGTTGGTCAACTGTTAATGTTTTCATCAACTTGATGATGTGGTAAGGGTGAAAAAAAGATTTTACCCTTGATAAATTTTTAAAATTACTATTATATAATTTTATTAATTTTTTATTTTTTTTATTGATTAAGAAAAAGCTCCCCATCTAGGGAGCACCGGAGCTCCCCCTCCCTTAGAAGCACCGATCTGGTGTTTCCCTTTTTTCGATACTCGTTATTTTTTAAAATTTTTTTATAAAAAAATATAATAATAATTTTTTAAATTAATAAAGAAAAGAAAAATAATTTAGTCTTTTCATAATCTTTGTTAACGATGTTTGCACTCTTGGTGCGGAGTGTCTATTTTAAAAACTAATGGATATTTGTGTAATTATGATCAAAACTTAGGGGGTAAGGGTACTTTACCCTTTAATTTGTTTTTATTCTTTAGTTAAGTTAGGTTTTAATAGTCTCATATTAGTTTTTAACCAAAAAACCTTCCATTTAGATCATAATGTAGATTGGTTAATTACTACATTGATGATGTCTGTCTTATGGCCAGGTTCAACAATAGGCAAAATTTGCTTAAAGTCTCCACCTAATACTATGGTTTTTCCTCCAAAAGATTTGTCAATAGTTTTGTTACAATCATGGCAGAGTATGCCTCTCAAAGATTTGTCTAAAACTTTAAAGCAATGTCTGTGTACCATAAATGCCTCATCCTAGACTATCAAACTACAGGCCTGAACTAATCTTGCTAACTGTGTTCCTTTTTTAATTTAACATGTAGAGTATTCATTGATATCTAGAGGCATTTTCAATCTTGAGTGAGTAGTTCTACCTCCAAGTAATACTAGAGGAGGCAACGACTAAAACTATTTTACCTACCGATCTTATGCCTAATATGATTGTATTCCATAGATAAGTTTTTCCTGTACCTTCATGACCATACACAAATATCATTCGATTTTCATTATTATCTACTGATTGTTTGATAGATTGATAAATTTGTCTTTGTTCGAAGTTCAAGTTTGTAACTAATTGTAGGTGTAATTATTGAAGATTAAATAGATTGTAATTCATTTCTTCATGTATAAGTATATCTCGGTCAGCTATAGATTTCCTGTCAAACCAAGGATACACACATCAGAATCTTTATGTAATTACTGAAGCACAAGGTGAACTATATGGTATGCTTAAGTTAGATAGACTGAATTTACCTTATGTTCAATTTAAATAGTTGTAAAGGAGTAGTACTCCTTATTTATTTTTCTTGTTATTTTAATTCCTTATTTCTTTGTAATAGTGGGCAATCTCTATTTTACTGTAGCATCACTAGTTATGCACGTAAATTAGATTTCCCTATTTTTAGTGTTTTTTCGATCCTGTCATATGCTCATGTAATTCTAGAGGTAAGGTTTCGGTCCCCCTCCCCTTTGTACTTAACTTTTCGATTATTAATAAAATAATTACAGGGTAACTGGGCTTTGCGAGAACTTCCAGCATAAAAAAAAAAGTATATCTCAATCATAAATGATATTTTCTTGGTTTGGCATAGGTAGTCTAAATTCAAATAAAGAACTATAATTTTTATTGAATAGGTCTTTCAAGGCAATCAGAACATAGATTTTAAGATCGTTTTCTAGAATTGTGTGTTCTAAGGTCCCAAAGGCATGTTTTTTCCTATATTAAATATCTTCTAATGACAATTTTCAGTTAGTCTTTCAAAGTTAAATAGGATTTGCTACTTGACAAAATATAATAATGATTACAAATAATTCTTTTAATTATTGGTTGGAGGCTTATTGAAAAATCTGAAGTAATGCATCATTCCACTTTTGATCATTCCTTAACAAGTTTAGGACTTAACATGCTTCTTGGTAATTTTGATAAGTAATTCCATCTACTGTTCTAATATGTTGAAAGCTAGTAGGGCCTTTAACTATATCTAACAAAATATGCAAGTAATATAGTTCTTTTGCTACTAGGTGTACATAGTTTATTCTACCTATAGATATTCTTTGTTTCCTCTTTTTTCTATTTAGATTCTTTTTGGTGCAAAACAAATTTTGTGAGAAATCAGCATATAAAAGTGCCTGCCTATTTGGTCAATTTGGTTACAGACCAACCACTCAATTAAAGTAGTTTTATTAATATTTTACCTATGTATAACTCTTTATATGTTTTCATTATTATGAAAATAAATGTTTTGTTCTTTTGGTAAGTGTATTACTAATCTTTAAACAGCTGACTTTCTATGGTGTATTGGAAATGCAAAAAGCTTCCAACATACTTCATAAGCTAATAGGTATCTACAGTCTAAATAAGTTTTGATTTCATCTATTTCAGTAGGTCTTTCTTGTGGATTTTCATAGCTGTTTTAAATTTGTGTTTTAAAGGTTTTGCTAACTGCTTGAGTTGCTGTTTTGTACAATGACTCAAGCTTTATCAAGTTTTTTATTAATATATTTTGAAAATGTATTTTGTCGCAGTAGATTGGCTACATATTTCAACAGTACTGTGTGCTTGATATTTGACAAACAATTTAGTATTATGTGGCACTACATATCTATTATCTAATTTGATATTGTTTTTTGTTATTGTATTATCTGGCATGTTTCTTCTTCGATATATAGGAATTCATTTTCATTCAATATAGTTCTTGTTTAGAAGTTTTTTGAATAATATTTCAGGCAAAATCCTTTAACCATGCAAAGATAATTTGAGTGTGTAGGACCATAAGGTCCATGGACCATAAATTTTGCAACAGCTTAGTATGCAATAGGATTTACACGCTTATTAGGCAATTTGGTTAAAATAATTTTGTCAACATCTTTAAATCATGAGCATTTATTATCACGGTGGAGCCAAAAGAAGGATATGCACATGTGATAATCATAGTTTTTGCAACTCGATGGTACAAGTGACTAGATGATGAAAGGTTAAGAATTGTCAATTAGAATTAAATAGTCCTTAAGATGTCAAATCAATGCTAAATGCATAAATTAATGTAAAAATTTATGTTTAAGGTGAATAGTTTTTGCTTATCAGCAGCTACAAGACCAAAATGTTTGTTCTTCATCAAATCTTCCGTTAAATAACTGAGTTTTAGTTTGAAAACTCTTGATATTATATTAAGTCTATCGTCTAATTTTTTATTTGAAATCAAGCTTAATGTAGTTTGTATCTTGTTCCTTTAACATTGTATTTAAATGTAATAAAGAAATCAGGGCATCTGTAGTACTTGCAAATGGCCATGAAATCTTGATAGTTTTGCAATAAATATCTAAGTCCACAATAAAACTGGTAGGTAGTATTATACGTTTGCCTATAGTGCTTGCATTATTATAACTTCTTGCAAATGCATCTTTTAAACCTCTATACAATTTAAATCTTAATTTTTTTTTATTTTTTATGTATAACAATCTTTCTTCCTCTATAATTGCATATGCATCAATTATAAATTGTTGGAATAACCTATTACCTCTTAACAATGTATTTTTAAAAGTGGCTCGTTGTTGAATTATATATGCATAGTATTCTCACATTGTAACTTTTTTTCTTTTTAGCTTTTTCCTTGCCAGTGATTGCATATAACTTATATTAGATGTAAATCCCGTCTTCCCTAAAAGGGAAAAAAAGAGGATAATGCATTGCCATGAAAGAAAGTTGTAATTCGTTAATTCATTTAAGACCTTTAGTAATATGATCAACTATTATGTTTCACTGGCCATCATATTCTCCTAAATCATCTACTAATAGAACAAATATTTCAGATGTGGTAGGTAATCTATAGTTTTGTTGGGAATCATGTTGAGATTCTATAAGCTTTAGTCGAAGGGGAGCAAAATTGATGGTTGTTAATCTATCTCTAACCATCCTAAAAACTTTGACAATTTGATTATTATCATTAAACATTATCATTAAAGCTTCGACAATTGATCTATCAGTAGCACTATTGTTATCATCATTACAAAATATTCTTAATCTATTTGAGATTTCCTTTTTAGTATCATAAATGCACAATTGAGCAAATTTAAGTTTGTTGCCTGGTGTAGGTAATTGAAAACCTATTCTGTAATGAATCTGACTATTGATTTTAAAGATGTAAAGTCTTGGTCTATTATTGATTATGTTGTCGATTTGACATCCTAATAAAGTAAATTGAAACATACTATTATATATTCTTATATTACCTGTAAACTTTGGTCCTCTATTATGTGTACTGTCGTTAAGCAAATCATTTAGAAAGGAAGGTGTTTCTTTAGACTAGGTATTCGTTCTATACCCTATTGACAACAACAACTAAAAGCTGAATTTCTAGTTTCCTTAGAAATATTAGACCTTTTTTCTTATCATATGTAAGCCAAGCAAAAAGGATATATATAATTAGGTATTTCAAAGCAAAAAGCGTTGGAGCAATTTCCTATTAGATGAATCATCAACAAATAATAAACAACCGTTAATGATGGTATTCATAAAAGTTATTAGAATGATTTGATACATTAAATTTTTTACTTTATTTAACTTATGTAATTGGTTTGTGTTGTTTCTTTCTACTGGCAAGTCAATTTGGTGTACAAAGTTATGAGATTTATAAGCAAGATCTTTCATGTGACCTTCACGAGTTTGTGCAAACATGACACTAATTGAACATTAATTGTGTTTTATTTTTTTGTTTGAATTTAAAGTTAAATTTAAATAAACGAATGTTAGAATATGATTTATAATGAATTAAAGGAAAAGTTGATCAATAATGTTACCATTGCTAGGATTCGTCGATTCAACTCAGAAAAATGTTAAATCATTAAAGTGAGAGAAACTATTCTATGATAAATCTGACCATTAATTTTGAAGATGTAAGGTCTTGGTCTATTATTGATTGTGTTGTCGATTTGACCTCCTAATGAAGTAAATTGAAACAAGATATTACATATTCTTATGTTATCTTTAAACTTTAATCCTCTATTAAGTGTACTATCGTTACATAAATCATTTAAAAAGGAAAGTGTTTCTCTAAAAGTAAGTATTTGTACTATAACCTCTTGACAACAAAGACTAAAAGCTAGATTTCTAGTTTCCTTTAAAATATCAGACCTTTCTTCATATCACATGTAAGCCAAGCAAAAAAGATATTTACAATTAGGTCTTTCAAAGCAAAAAACGCTAGAACAATTTCCTATTAGATGAATCATCAACAAAGAATAAACAATCATTAATGATGGTATTTAGAAAAGTTATTATAATGATTTGATACATTAAATTTTTATAGATTAAATTTTTTACATTATTTAACTTACTTAATTGGCTTGTGTTGTTTCTATCAACTGACAAGTCAATTTAGTGCACAGAGTTATGAGATTGATAAGCAAGATTTTCCATGTAACCTTCATGAATTTGTGCAAACATGACATTAATTGAACATTAGTGGTCTTTTATTTTTTTATTTTAAAGTTAAATTTAAATAAACGAATGTTAGCATATGATTTATAATTAATTAAAGGAAAAGTTGACCAATAATATTACCATTGCAAGGATTCGTCGATTCAACTCAGAAAAATGTGGAATCATTAAAGTGATGATCTTGAGATGAATTGGTAGTCATCAATCCAGCATTACCTGTAGGATAATCACTGGATGCAACTGCGAGGAAAGTTGTCAAATTTATTTGTCTTTCATCAGAAACAAGTGAATCGAGACTGCAGTCAATAGTCATCGGTTCAACCAAAGTTGTTTCTAATTCACCTTAAGCATTTACAGTCAAATGAACTATCACATGCCCACCAATTGGCACATCAATAACATTAAATGTGTCATTAGATTGTTGGACATAAGAAAGTAATTTAGAGTTTTTACTTGCGACAATATTTATGTCATTTGGTTGAGGCAAACAATGATTACCTCGCATAGGGAGTGGAGTGTTACTATCAGACATAAGTGTACTGGAGTTAACATTCCTTCGTACCTTAGAATTTTTTTAGCTCTCAATATTTCCAACTTATTACCTCTATTTTGCTTTACTTGATTGGGTTTATTCATGACTATAAGCTCACCTAAAATTTAAGGAAGAAAAATAAGAAAAATAGTACAATCAAAAGCTATAGATAAGAGGCTAGCACACATGCAACTTTATTAAAGATATATTTGTTATGAAAATTATATAAAGTTGCAGTAAATAATGCTAACTTTAAATAAACAAATCAATAAACAAATAGAGAATACGGGAAAATAGTAAGATGTAAATAAAAAGCAAATTAAATGAAGACACTTTATAGTTTGTGCTGCTAGCCTTTACCAATAGTGAATTTTAAATTAACGAACAAGCTGAAAAATAATAAATAAACATCAAATGATATTAACATTGAGATTGGACCAATTAAATTTAAGCAAATTGTCAAAATAAATTATCAAAAACTAAGAAAACAACTCAAATAATATTTACACTATAAAAAAATAGATTTCAAATTAATCAAAGTCATAAAATAGAAATAAAGAAGCAACACATGATGTGAACAAAATACACACAAAATAGAATAAATAAAATGATAAAGAAACTTTGGACAAATTACAGAATACCATGTCATGTCTACCAATCAATGATCAACACATTACTTAAAATAGAACCATAACACACAATTTGAGAGAGTAACTTCAAAAGAAATGAAAATCACTGGTCGTAAAATAAAATTTGGATGATAAATATCAGCTAACAATCATATAAGACAAAAAAAGTTCAAAATTTATAGCAACATTTGTTTTTTTTTTTTTTTTGCAAACCATCAGGCAACAAATTTGAGCCAATCGTCTTTGTATGAGTAAATGATAAGAAATATTTCACAACAAATTTAAATCATGTACAATGATGACTAAACCCAAGAAACCAACATAATAGAATCAGTATTTTTATAAGCAACTCTAATATATTAACAATGAACAAATAACATAACACTACATCATGGCAAGCAGTTAATAATAGACCTATCACTCGAAATAGAACCACAACATAGAACGTAAAAGAGTAACCTCAAAAGGAATGGAAATCATGTATCATTAAGTCAAATTTGGATCATAAAAATGAGGTAATAATCAAACAACATTGAGAACAATCTTAAATTTATAACAACATACACTTTTTTTGCAAACTATCAGACAAGAAATTTAACGTAAGAATGAAAGGTATGAATTCCAAATATTAACCCAACATCCATATTAACTAAATAGTTATTTTCTATCTTTTTAAATAGAATCTTGTTTTGGGTAAATGATAAAAAATATTTCACAGCAAATTTAAATTATGCACAATGATAACTAAACTGAAGAAACAAAGACAACAGAATTAGTATTTGTATAAGCAACTTTAATATAGAAACTACGGACAAATGACAAATTATTACATAATGGCTAGTAGTTAATAATAGACACATCACTCAAAATAAAAGCACAACACTGAGAATAATAGAGTAACATCAAAAGGAATGGAAATGATGAATTGTTAAGTCAAATTTAAATTATAAATATCAACTAACGATCGCACAATACAAAGAATAGTTGTAAAAAAGCAATATCTATAAGTGCTGATTTAAAAAAAGCAAATCAATAAACGAAGAAAATAGAAAAGAAAATAAAATGCAACAATTCAAAGGAAAAGTAACCTAGAATACTTTACAATATATGCTGGTAGTCTAACTGAACAGTGCACAAATTGCAAAACAATAAATGAAGACTAAATTACAGTAACATCAGTATAACAGAATCTGACTTACAAATTCGATAATAAGATAAACCATAAAGCATATATAAGGCACAATGACTAGCCCTAAACATAATGTAATGTTAAATTTAGCTTTATTTCAATAAGGATAATCATGTTCCACAGATAGAATAAACATTCAACATCAAATACAAAATCTGATGGAAAACTTGATCTCACCTAAATAATTAGTTTCTTTATCCAAGTTTCTTGCAAAACAAAAAAATGGCAAAGAAATCAGTTACAAAAACATATGAACAATGAAAAGAGAGTAAATGAAAAAAATACAACAAATATAGTTATTTAAGAAAATCAATTTAAATCTAGAAAATAAAGAAAATATACATACACACTAAACATTATTCAACAATAAGACAAAGCATGAAAGACATATAAGGCACAATCATTAAGCATACATCGAATTTGATACAAAACCTTATTGCACTCAAATTAATTGATACTAATTAGCTACTCGTAATGTACAATAATGACTACATTCAAGAAATAGAGACAATAGAATGAGTATTTGTACAAGCAACTTTAATATAGAAAATATGGACAAATGACAAAACACTACATGATAGCTAACAGTTAATGATAAATACATCACTCAAAATAGAAGCACAACACTGAATGTAAAAAAGTAATGTAAAAAAAATGAAAATGATAAATTGTTAAGTCAAATTTAGATCATAAATATTAGTTAATGATCACAAAACACGAAGAATAGTCTTAAAAGCAATATTAATAAGTGCTGATTTCAAAAAAACAAATCAATAAGCAAAGAAAACATTAAAAAAAATGAAATGCAACAATTCAAAAGAAAGTAACTGAGAACACTTTACAATATATATTGATAGCCTAACTAAACAGTGTACGGATTGATGACTAACTAAAATATAATGTTAAACTTAACATTATGTCAAACAGGATAATCCTGTTGTATAGACAGACCAAACATTCAACATGAAATACATGTACAGCACAGTCAACAACGTCACGACCCGAAACTTCCCATCGGGCCCGTGACAATCGTCGCGAAGCCTCAACAGACATTCTTCACCTCGAATGCCAATCGAAACATCGCAAGGCTCTCGTATCAGCTTTCGCACTTCCTCGATGAGCAATAGTTATCAAATATCGTAATTCGAAGGATTATGAGTCATTTTCAAATCAGAACATAACATATTGTTTGCTAGCTCACAGAGGCATTTTCGTCATTTTTCGTCGAAAATCTCAAAACTTGCTAAAAATGTAGTAGGTAAGCAGAAAATATATATTTAGTGATTTAAAAACAAATTAAGTATCTAAAACGTTCATTTGAAGTGAAAATTTGACCATTTTAATATAATTAAAATATTTAATAAAATAAATTATTTTCTTGTAAAATAACTTTTATAAAGCTATTGGTAAATAATTCTTATAACGTAAAAGTTAATTATATTCATATATATTATAAAGCAAATAACCAAAGCATAAAATTATTTTTACAACGACACGTGGGCCCACATCTAACCAAAATGCATTGAAAGCTGAAAACCTACAGCTTTTGTCGATTTAAGTCCAAATAAAGGTCCTTGTCAAAGTCAGCTAACTATGAAATTTCCCGAGCCTGAAATGTGAGGAAATGAAGGTGGTGAGATTATAAAATCACAGTGAGTAAACAAACACCATCTAAACTATCCAAAGGCGAGTAAATGGAGAAGAATTAAAATATTCTTTTCCAATATATGTTTCATAACATGAATATTCAGTTTACTCAATTAATCAACATGGCTTATATATCTCACAAAACTTGACTCCTGCCGAAATCATTCCCGGGGATGCCTTGACCTAGGCGTCTGACCAAGACCACCAAGGCTGTTAAATGTCTTTACATCCGAAATTCTAGCCATGTCTTGGTGTCGGTTGAGTCTCACTCTCACGCAGTGGTCCACGTGAAGTGCACTCAAATCTTTACCTCCGGAGATACCCTCCACACGGCTCTCTGATCGAGGTAAAGTATATCTGATTCTGTGCCCCCTCTCTTAGGCTGATCCACAGAACCTCCACTGCAGGGATTATGGATTATTTTATCTACCACCTGATTTATAAAATCTTTATTTGCATGACATGACAATTTATCGCAACCTAATCTCTCAAGGCTGAATACATAGTACAAATAATTCTAACGCAAAAAATCAGTTTAGCCATTCATGCTCATATATTGTCTTAAGCCATTCAATTTTAAACCATAAATTTACAACACATCAAGTGGTCGCCAATTACTCTATTTTTCCAAAATCATCATTTAATTTCTAAAAATTTATAAAATTATTTTATAAAATCACATTTATTCAAAAAGCATAACAATTTACCATTTAAACCCATTTTACCATAAAATGTCAAAATCGGATACAAACTACTCTAGATAATGAAGACGATAGTAAGGTTACTCACAGTTCTAGGAGTCGATGTACTCCTAATATCAGTCTTCAAGCATAATCTTTGTACTTTTACTAGTGTAATTTGCTCACCACTTATCCACAATGTACAATACATAATTCACCACATTAATGCTTGACCATTATAAAATCAATTTAGGCTCAGTGTATATGCATAATATGATATGCAACTTATCCGACTACTACTTAAATGCGGTGCTACCTAATTCGGCCTATTACCCGATTAAATGACAATTGTGTCCGATTTGGCTCCAAATTGCTCCATTTCATTTCTAATATTTCAATTCACTAAATACAATTTCAATAATCTAAAATTCAACCTAACAACCCTCACAATTCTTCTTGAAAATTTCGGCCATTGTGGTGCACTATCACCAAAAATTTTCCCATTCCATTTTCTCACCATAAATCATCATTTCATTAATTTTTCAATCAATTCACTTGATCACAAAATCAATTTATTACTTCTACACTTCACATAGGGTTCGCCCATTGAAGGTTCATGGGGAAATGGATTCTTTTCTTGTTGTTTTGTTTCTAAACATGCTTAACTAACTCTAAACACCAACATAACTCAAAATCAAACAATTCCAACATCATTTCTCTCACCAAACCCATTCGGCCAGCCATGATTTTCCCATGAAAACATACAATCCAACTATGAAAATTAAGGAGAAATCCATGGGTAAGGTAAATCACTAGCAAAATCAAAGAAATTTTACCTTTGCTTGATCAAATCCTTGAATTCCAACACTTTCTTTTTGATTTTCCCCACCTAGGGTTTGTTCTTCCTTGGTTTCTCTTCTCTTCTGGTTTGGCCGACCACTATGGGAGAAATGGGTTGGTTTTTATGCCTTTTTATAAAAAAAATAATAAAATAATAAAAGCATGATACATGATATTTCCTTATTGGTTCAAATTTTAAATATTTGATTTTTAATTCTTTAATTCTCCACCACATATATCTCATGTTTATCCATTTCCATGATGAATAAAATTCATTGGTCTTGACAAGTGTCGGGGGTGAAAATTTATCGTTTTGCCCTCGAGGTGGCAAAATTACCATTTCGCCCATATACTCTAAATTATACCGAAATTAAAATTTTTCACTTCTAAACCTAAAATCATACTCCAATACTCAAATCATACTCCAATAAGTCAAATGGGGCCAAAAAATCTTTTCTAAAATTCTCATTTTGTCCCTAGGTGACAAATGATCATTTTGCCCATAGATAGTGAAAATTCCGATTTGACTTCAAATAACCACTTTAAATCATTCTTGGACTATGAAACTCTTAATTTCACCTTAAAATTCCTATTTGAACTAGTTCGAGGCTTAATCGACTTAATGGTACCATTAGGGGCAATATTGTCTTTTAACAATTTTTCAAACTTCCTTAATATACAAACATTTTATTGAGCATGTAAATGACGTCGTAATTATTTTATAGAATATGGTTTGACAAACAACCTTAAACAAAATCTGATGGGAAACCTGACCTCACCTAAATAATCGGTTTCTTTATCCAAGTCTCTTGCAAAACAAAAAAAAGTAAAGAAATTAGTTACAAAAATGTGTTAATAAGGAAAACAAAGTAAATGGAAAAATTACAACAAATATAGTATCTAAACAAAACCAATTTCAATCTAGAAAATTAAGAAAAAATACAGACACACCAAATATTATTCAACAATAAGACAAAGCATGAAAGACATATAAGGCACAATCATTAAGTTTACATCGAATTGAATACAAAACTTAACCTTATTGCACTCAAATTAATTAATACTAATAAGTTACTCTTAAATTTGAAGACCATAAAACAGTGAATTGTACCCCAAAAAAATTTCATACCAAAAGCACTACATTATTGATAGAACCAACATTTAGAACCTATTTCATATTTCAACTCCAACTCAACAAATAGAAGAAAGACTTTTAATTTTTGTAAAAAAAAAAAAATCCCTTAAACATCATTAAGTAGAAAATGTAAGTAAAAAAAGTGCGTACCATATTGCACAAACATATTCTACAAACAAGGAAAAAAAATTAAATAATGAAACAAAACATGAAACACATATAAGGTGCAATGAGTAAGCCTAAATAGAAAGTGATGCTAAACTTAACTTTATTTTGGTAGGCATAATAATGTTCTACAAACACAATAAACAGTTAACATGAAACACATATAAGTTACAATCAATAACCAAAACTGGATCTGATGAAAAATTTAACCTCATTTGAATAATTGGTTGCTTTATCCAAGTCTTTTGCAAAATTAAAAAAAAAAAAAAAGAAATCAACTACAAAAACTTAAATTAATCAATACTAATCAATAGGTCTTAAGTTTGAACACTATAAAACAACAAATTCAAGCAAAAAAATTTTCATTCCAAAAGTATGATTATGTTGACAGAGCCAACATTTACAGTCAATGACAAATTTCAACTCCAACTCAAGAAACAGACGAAACATTTTTTATTTTGTAAAAAAGACATCTTTTAACCACCATCAAGTAGAAAACATAAGCAAAAAAAGAGTGTCTCATATTATGCAAACAAAACAAATATCATTGAACAATAAAGCAAACCAATAAACACAAAGAAGGCACAATCAGTAACTGCAAATTGAATTTACTGCTAACCTTAACCTCATTGTGCTCAAATTCATACTAAAAACATATTGGTGTTGACACAATGAACATTTATGGCCAATGATAATTAAAGGTAAACAGTTTTTTCTATATTCCTAAATGAAATCTTATTAAGACTAAATGATAAAAAAAATTTAGCAGAACAAATACATTTATGTATGATAACAACTAAACGACAAAAAAAGACACAACACAATCAATATATCTATAAGCAAGCTTTATGGCCAATCACATTCTGAGTAGTAAAAACCCAAAATTCACATGAATTGAAGAGAATAATGCAAAGAAAGATATTGGACTTGTAATTTTCATAATAAAGATGGCATATCCTTAAGTGATGACTTATATGTTGAACTATTAAAAGTAAAAGTAAAAGTTAGATACATTTATGTAAAGCTTGAGTAACATTTTTTAGAAAATATATGCCAAATTTTTTATTCTCATGTATATTAAACTACATTGCAGATTATATGACGAATCATTAGAGTACTTGTTTTTAGAATATAAAAACTTTGCCTTCACAAAGTTTAGCTTATTTGATTTCAAAAAAAAAAATCGTGCTTATTCAGTAACTAGTTGGGTTACAAATGCAAACTCATAACTCTAGTTTTCTATTAAATTCAAGATCCCTTTTCTACAATTAAAATAGAATGGCATCAAAAGAAATATCAGTCGTGGTAGATTAATGTAATCTTCACCATCCAATGATGCTGCAGATGACTAAACACTAAAGGTATAGAAACTAAAATATTTAGATGAAAAATGAGATTTTGAATCTTCAAGGATGACTTGATAAATCAATAAAGAGAGAGAGAGAGACAGAGCGAGAAAGAGAGTTTTGCACTTTGTAGTTAATATCAAAATGGACTACTACTATTAGATTTAAGTTTGTCAAATATCTGTTAAGCAGAATCAAGCTATTAGGATTACATAAATTCCTATCATTGAACATGCAATAACTTTTCATATACTCATTTTATAAAAAGCTCCAAATTGGATTATTGAAAATTATTAATAAGAGTTTGAAGTTTGTACAAACACAGAACACCAAAAGGATAATAATCAAAATTGAAAATTATCTATAAAATTTTGAAGTTTGTACAAACACAAAACATCAAAAGGATAATAATCAATTATAAAACACATGAAAGACACAACAAAAATTAAAAATAAAGAAAATCTAATTTTAATGTACAAAAAAACCATAATAATATTGAAAAGCATAATAATAAAGGCATAGAAACTAAAATATCTTGTGAAAAATGAGATTTTGAATTTTCAAGGATGACTTGATAATCAGCAAAGAGAGAGATATGGTTTTGCACTTTGTAATCAATATCAAGATGAACTACTATTATTCTATTCAAGTTAGTCAAATATCTTGTCACAACCCGGAACTCCCATCGGGCGCGTGACAACCGCCGCGTCGTCCCGATGGGCACTCATTACCCCGAATGCCAATCGGAACCCCGCAAGGCTTAACATCAGCTTTCGCATCTCCCCGGTGAGCGACAGTTATTAAATCTTACATTTCAAGAAATCATAAGTCGTTTCCAAATCAAAATAATAAAATATTATTTTTTTGCTCACAGGGGTATTTTTGTCATTTTTCTTCAATAATATCGAAACCCTCCAAAAACATGGTGTAAAAGCTAAATATGTTCATACATATTTTAAATCAGATAACGAAAATATAAAATTACTTTTACAATGACACGTGGGCCCCCAACTAACCAATAATATGCGAGTCTGTGAACTTATAATTTTGACAATGCAAGGCTAACTGAAGTCCTTGATGCAATCGGCTATCTACTGGCTATCCTAAACCTGAAATGTGTGAAATTGAGGGTGGTGAGATTATAAAATCCCAGTGAGTAAACAGATACCATCTAAACTATCTAAAGGCGAGTAAATTGAGACAATTAAAAATAATTAACTTCAGTAAATTTTTCTCATCACGAATATTCATTTCAACCAAATAATCAATATGGCTCGTGAATTACTCAAAACTTGGCTCATGCCAAATTCTGTACTCGGTGACACCTAGACCAGGGGTATCCAATCGAGTCCGCCAAGGCTGTTAAAAATTCATATTTCGCATAAATCATATTTTTATTTTGAAACATAGCCGTTCCTTGACGTTAGCTGAGTCTCACTCTCACGCGGTGGTCCACGTGAAGTGCACTCAAAAAGCCCACCTCAGGAGATACCCTACGTGCCTCTACGACCGAGGTGAGAATATGATGGAGTTTATCGTGCCCCTCTAATAGGCTGGCCCACGAAACCCCCCACCACTGCAGTAGCTAATCTTTTATCTACCACCTGATTTATAAAATTTTTTTCTACATGACATGGCAATTTATCGTAACCTAGCCTCTCAAGGCTAAATACACAATACAAATAATTTTAACACCAAAATCAGTTTAGTCATTCATGCTCATTTATTGTCATAAGCCATTCAATTTAAAACCATAAATTTATAACACAAGCAAGCAGTCTCCAATTACTCTATTTTCAAAATCAGTATTCGATTTTCCAGAAAATTTATAAAATCATTTTATAAAATCGTAATTTCTTTTAAAACATAGCAATTTACCATTTAAACCCATTTTTCATAAAATCACACAATTGTATAAAATTACTCTAGATAATTAAGACAATAATACGTTTACTCACAATTTTTGAAAACTAAATTCGGGTACTCTAACTATTACTCATCGGGTGCGATTTCTTTGCCCTTGTCAGAGGATTCGCCACCTTGACAAATTGCACAATTAAGAGGTTTACTACTTTGGTACTAAACCAAAATAAACTAATTTATACTACTAATGCATGATATGAAGTGCAAAATGTCTAAATTTTGCCTAAACGAGATGTTAGCCTATTTCGGACTTTTACCCGATAAATCGATATACGCGTCCGTTTAAACTCCAAATTAATTTTTTTCAGTTTCTATACCTCAATTTTACCCAAATTGACTTAATGTCCCTCAATGTGGTGCAAATTATTAGTCTCGATAACAAATTACGAAAATACCCCTAGTGGGTAAAAATTCATATTTTTACTCCGAAAATTCTCATTATTTTTTTAGGCTCATAATTCATCATTATTCATCATAATTCCTCAAATAAACATCAAGATCAGCAGCCAATATTCCCCTAAAAAATTCAGCATAATGGGTTTCAATGGGAGAAAATTATTTCTCTAGCTTATTTTTGCTATATTTCAATATAACCTAACTAAAATCACTTAATTCAATTAAAATCAACCAAAACTCAAGTTCAAAACTCATCCATGGAGGTTTGGCCAGCATGGGTGTCCATACCCACTTTCTAATTTTGCATGAAAATGAGAAAAAAAATGCATGGGTAGTGAAAATCACAAGGAAAATCAATGAAATTTACCTTTTTAATGCTTGATTTCTTGATTTCTCTTGATTTTCCTCAAATTTTTTCAGCTAGGGTTCTTATTTATTTTCCCCTTTTTTCTCTCCTGGTTTGGACAGCTGAAGAAGATGAGAATTCTGGAATTTTGACATTTTTAAAGGCTAAAATAATATAATATTATTTTATTCATTTTTTTGTTTTATTAATTCCTTAAATTCTAGCCATCCATTTATTTTCAAATTTTCACCATACACTTGTCCCACATATCTATATCTTAGATAAAATTCTCAGACTTATCCAAAGTCTTGGTGGAGTAATTTTTGAAATTTACACTTTTACCCCTGTAGAAGTCAAAAATTACATTTTTACCCCAAAAACTGAAAAATTGCCCATAGACATATTTTTCATCCCTTATACTCATACCATTCTCCAATTTGTCAAATTTGATCTAAATTCTCTCAAAATCTCAAAATTTGTCCGTGAATGGAAAAATTACGATTTTACCCCTACACTCCAGAAATCACCAGAATTAAACTTTTTCACTGCCAAACCCTCAAATTAAACTCCAATAAGTTTAATATAATCAATCTTAATCAAACGGGATTAAAAATTTTCATATTCGTCCTCAGGTGGTAAATTACCATTTTACCCCTAGAATACTTAAAGTTCGGATTAACTCCATATCAGACCTCAAACTCTGAATCCTCATTTTAAATCAACCCATGGGTTTTAGTTTTCTCAAATTCATCCTCGATTCTCTGTTTAAACTAGTTCAAGACTTATTTGACTGAAACGTACCATTAGGGGCAATATAGTCATTTAACTTGTTTTCCGGGGCAATTCAATATACAAACATGCTATCCAAAGCATGTGAATGATATATCACATATAATTTAAGGTCGGGTTTTACATATCTACTCAGCGAAATCAAGCTATTAGTATTACATCAATGCATGTCCTTGAACATGCAATAACTTTTCAAATACTTAGTTATATAAAAAGCTCTAAATTGGATTATTGAAAATTATCAATAAGAGTTTGAAGCTTGTACAGACATAGAACATCAAAAGGATAATAATCAATTATAAAAGACATGAAAGATACAACAAAAATTAAAAAGAAAGAAAATCCCGGTTTAATATGCAAAATAACCATAATAATATTGAAAAGCATAATTATCGTCTATAGACAGAGCAAACATTAAAGATGAAAAATATATAAGGCACAATCCATAAAAATGCACGAACAATAAGGACAAAGAAAATCCAAAAAAGAAAAAACAACAAACAAATAAAATCCATTTTAATGTAGAAAATAAAGAAATTTCATTTCATTATAACCCTATGAATCCTTTGGGCTAAACCAATTTCCTCAAGCACAAATAGAGAAGCAAAAAAAGAAATAAAACCTATAACTAATAACAAAACAAGGTCAGAAACAAAGTAAATACAAGAAATTTGGAACAACTCAAAAGAGACAAACAGTTCTAGACCCTAAAAGGTGAAATTGAAGCGATAAACACAGGAACACATAAAAGCACAAATAGTAAAAGGAAAAGAATGCAAATAGAAAGAAGAAGAAAACCAAGGAGTGAAAATGTCACAATAAACATCTAAAACCCCCTAAATAACCTCGCAAGGACAATTAAAGACCCATTATTGACATTGAAAAGACGATCGAAAAAGCAAAATAAGACACTGAATTCAGGCAAGCTATGTCTACCGGTTGTACAAACCAGAGCCGTTGTGTCCAAATCCCCATAAACTCAAAACTCTCACATCACTGTGGAAAGACAGAAAAAACACAGGACAAGAAGGAAGAAATGAGGCGGGTAAGAAAAAACCCTAAGGCAAGTACAAAATGATGTGGCCATGCAGCCTACCTAAGTTGATTGCATGTCAAAAGCATACCAAACCCCACAAAACCTTCTTCAAATGTCCATTAAAATGATCCGGGCATGTAGCTTGCACTAAACACCTGAAAACACTTTTATGCAGCTTGCCTAAGTTCCTTCTAAGTTAAAAGCCACCTCAAAACACTACTTAAATGGCTAATTGTCCAACTCAAAACCACATTTAAAATCATCTTCAAAAGTCACGTGTCTAACCTAACGGGTGCCACTTGTTGACTTTTGGGAAGCCTTCGCTGCTTCCTTTAATATAGAGGTATAGATATCTTCTTTTAATACATTGAAAATCATCACATTAACTATCAATCATTGCATTTAATACAAAAATATTATTATAAATAGTATATTAAATCCTTAGCAAATCTCTTTAGTATTGCATTAATTAATGAATCAATCACATTGAGCATCCTATTTAAACCAATCACATTGGTTTGGTACTACATTAATTAACAAACTGTGAAAGAAAGTTGTAAGGGCGAGCCACCTTCTTAGTTCATAGTTTTTAGATGAAACCAACGGTCAGGAAAGTGTTAAAGTTTAAATGAGTAATTCAAAGATACAATAGCTGTTACGTGAGGTGAAAGAGGAAGTTTCTTAACTGCACCTAAATCATATCTACCAAAAGAACATACCAAGAAAGGGAATAAAACTCACCACTACATTTTTTGGCAACTTCATTGTTTCTTCCAATTGCACATTAAGACAATCTGAAGAACCAATTTCAACTGAAGCCCGAGCATGCTATAAAATTGAAGCACAAGATTAGAAAATGGAAATAAACTAAATTGAAGGCAAGGTGTATAATTAGTAGGAGTAAGCAAATGGGTGGATTCGGTGGTTTGGTCCACCATACCTAAGGACCAAATGGATCAATTATTTTTAAAAAACTGACCAAATATAATAAAAGACCAAACCGAACCAAACATAGAATTAGTTTAGTTGGTTAAGTTTTGAACCAATGGACCAAAACTTTATCACCTTTTTTTTTTACAAATTATAATATCAAAACTTATAAACTTCATCCATAATTATATATATATATATGAAATTAATAATATAACTTATATGTTATAATATTTTATATCAAAGTTTGTATAAATAATAACTAATTATAAACAATATGTTATGAAATCTAAGGTGAGAGCTAATAAACTTATAAAACGTAATCATATAAATAAAGTTTATTATAAGCTATAGTAATGCTTATGTATAAATTAAATATATGTATATATATAATATATTACATTATTATATATATAATTAATGATACAAATTTTATGTTAAAATGTTTTATATAATTATATAAATAAAGTCTATTATAAGTTATAGTAATGCTTATGTATAAATTAAATATGTGTATATATAATATATGACTTTATTATATATATATATATAATTAATAACATAATTTATATGTTATAATGTTTTATATCAAAGTTTGTATAAATAATAACGAACTATAAACAATATGTTATAAAATCTAAGGTGATAACTATAAAGTTATTAAATATAATCATATAAATAAAGTTTATTATAAATCATAATAATGCTTATGTATATGTATATATAATTTATTTATACAATTATATATATATATATATTCATACCATTTTATGTTACGAAACATTACTAAGGTGTAATAATTATAACATATTAATATGTAAGATATTTACTATCATATATTATAATATTAACATATAACTTATATCATTTAAAATATATAACTTGTAATTTCATATTAATACAGATTTATAAATAAAAATATATATATAACTAATATTAAATTACTATGATTATGATTTGCATACGTACATACAATACCCTAATATATTTTAAATATATTATTAATTAAGTTTACTATCAATTCTTCTTAATATATAAAAAATATTATATATATGACTATATATAAATATATAAAAAATTAGTTTGGTTTTTTGGGTGGATTGATCCAAAAATTTTAAAATCGAGAACTGACCAAAAAATCAATTGGACCAATTGATCTAATGGATTAATTAGACCGAACCATTTTACTCAAATCACATCTAGTTTGGGTGGGTAATTGGTTTGGATTGGTTTTGCTCACCCCTAATAATTAGTCGTCAATTCTAAGCTTTATATCTTGATTATACCTTACGGATAGAGTTTTTGCATATTGTTCTTTCAAGATAAGATCATTTAAAGCAACTTTTATGCTACATGATTAATCAAGTCATTAACAAGATACAACACACTTTGTTTGGTCTAAACCTTTGCCAATTGCACCTTGAAAACACAAATTTATAAGCTTCACTTAACTCAAATGATAATAGGCACCATATCTGTAATATAACTGAAACATGACATCAATGCAAATTTCTCCAAAGTTTGTGGAGATCAATAATTAATTGATTAGATGTCATACATATAAAAAACTCTATTCACGCCCTAAACATTCATATAAATAAACCCATGCAACATTTTGAATTTGATGTTCACATCAAATCATATGAAATCAAAAGTTTCTAATCCCCTACATAACCAGTAACTAAAATTCTTAACATAAAGCATAGTAGCAGGATTGCAGAACCAAAAAACTCAATGTAAAATCATCCTTTCTCCCATGGAAATTTCAAACTACTTTGCCAAGCCAAAATGAAAAAAAAAAATGTAGACATTGGATTTAACATGTGGGTTTTTATTAACAGAAGAGTGAAGACAATCTAAGCTTAGAAAATTAGAGAAAAAAATCTGAAAAGTCTTGAAAAACATGGATAATGTGGAGCACTGAGCACTATTTTTTTGAGAAGAACAAAAAGGAAAAGTCTATCCAATGAGAAAATATAACATATTCATCATTGTCCAATCATTGAAACAATGTGAAAAATCACACACACACAGATATTTAAATTCTTTATTTTTTGCAATCATATTTTCCACAACCAAGTTGGTCACCTCTAGTATTTACTAAATGTTACTACACTCTGACGTTGGGGTGTCGTGAAGACACCAAATTGGCAAGGTTAAAAAACCCTATTTAGTGAACATTAATCTTGACTAGGTTTGAAACCCCACTAAAGTGAAAAATAGTCAAACTCTCACTTTGGTTGGTCAAACTAAAGATACTAGAATTTCTTACTCTTTTAAAAAGAGTCTAGAGAAAATATGCACTATTTATTCAAGAAAACATTCTTAATTTATTCTCAACTTAATTGTATAATAATTAAGCATAAGGGTGCTATTTATAGTGTAATAGCCTCAAATTTTAATAAAACTCTACTTTTAGTTATCAAATACAATTAGAGTAGTTAACAAGAGATTTAAATAAAATAGGTATGCTATTCCTAAATAGAATATAACTAGCCTAAAGTCCTAGTGCAAGTAAGTTAAATAAAAGGAGAATTTTATTAGATAATAATAATCTAATAATATACTTTTGCATCATTCTCCCTAGATTGGAGAAAAAAGAATCGTTTTCAAACTCCATGTCTTCTCTGTGTTCTAATTTCCCGATGCATCTTCTTATCCCATATTTTGATCTTGTTGCGACTTTCTCTTTCTCATTGTCGTTTAAGATTTTCTCACCATATAGGGGCATACTTCTTCAATTTAATTGCAACAAGTTTTACACGATTTTCATCAAGAACATCTTTGAGCTCAAAAACTCTTTTCACTATGTAAAGCCAGTCAAGGAAGTCATTAAGGTGAAGTTTTTCTTCAAACTCAACAATGTTGACCTTAATTCCCAAATCTCTAATAGTAGTAACTCTTAGGTGATGTGTAGATACTTCTTCATCAGAGGAAGATTCTTGATGGAAAAGGGCTGGTATTATCCTTTTCATCATTAGAGCTATTATTGTTGATTTGAGTAGCAGCACGTTTTATGAGTTGCTCTTATAATTTTTGAATTTGAAGACGTAATTTCCCAATCTTAATCTCGTGATCATTTATTGACAAGCATTTTAGCGTTTTGGCAGCATGTTGGCTCAAATGAGGAACGACAATTTATGACAGTGATGATATGGTGATAACATGGTGATGGCGATGTGGTGACGCAGAAAAAAAGATGATGATGTAACTATAAAAACAATAAAAAAGATAAAATTACCCGAACAAGGGGAGTCGAAACCCAATAGCGACAAGAACCCGAATTACATAATGAACAATGATCCTCCCACTCTAATACTAAACTGACACTAAAGCATCATGAATACACCAATATTAGAGAGAATAGAAAATGTCACTTAGGTGAATATCAATCTTGGTAAGGTTAGAAACCCCACTAAGGTGAAAAATAGTCAAACTCCCATATTGGTTAGCAAACTAAATATACTAAAACCTCTTACTCTTTTGAAAAGAGTCCAGAGAAAATAAGCACTATTTATTCAAGAAAATATTCTTTAGCTAACAAAATGAGCCAAGACATCAAAATCATTAAAGAATTGTTTATGACATAGAGATTGAGGAACTATGTCTCCAAGTTCAAGAATTGCAAGAACAACTCGCAAGAAGAAATACTGGTCAAATCAACAACAGTAACTCCAATGATGAGAGGATAATACCAACCCTTTTTATCAAGAATCGTCTTTTGATGAAGAAGTATTTATACGTCGCCTAAGAACTGTTGTCTTTTGATGAAGAAGTACCTATAAGTTGCCTAAGAACTGCTGCTAATAGAGATTTAGGAATCAATGTAGATATCCCTGAGTTTGAATGAAGGTTTCACCTTGATAACTTTTTGACTGGCTCTACACATTGAAAAGAGTTTTTGAACTCAAAGATATTCTCGATGAAAAACGTGTAAAGTTTATTGCAATTAAATTGAATAAGTATGCCTCTATTTGGTGAAAAAATCTCAAACTTCAACGAGAAAGGGAAGATCGCAACAAAATCAGAACATGAGATAAAATATATCGAGAACTCAAACGTAAAGGCGTCGTAAAGACACTAATATTGGCGCGATTAGAAAACCCCACCAAGGTGAACATTAAAAATCTCATTAAGGTGAAAATTAGTCAAAGGCAAACCAAAGATATTAGAAACTCTTGTTCTTTTAGAAAGAGTTTAAAGAAAATAAGCACAATTTATGTAAGAAAATATGCTTTATTTATTCCCAACTTGATTGTATAGTAACTAAGGCTAATTATGCTATTTATAGTGTGACAGCTCAAATTCTAATAAAATTCTACTTTAGTTGTTTAATACAATTATAGTAGTTAATAACATTTTTAAATAAAATAAGTGTTTTATACTTAAATAAAACATAATTACTAACCTAAAATTCTAGTGCACGTAAATTAAATAAAAAGAAAAATTTATTTTTTTAGTATTTCTTATGCGAGATTTATATAATAATAATTAATAATATATTCCTCCATCACACTCCCTCCTTCGTTTTAACCTTTGGAGGTCCATAGAATCAAACGACGACTCATGTTCCATTAAGATCCAAGGGACAGTTGCCGAGCGCCCTAATGCTAGTGCCGCTGCTCTCCTGGCATATACTCCTGCTTTCTCAAAAGCTCTTCGATCCAGGCAAGAACATGACAGTGAGACCCTGTTCAATTTCCAGTTGTATTATGCACGTGCACTATTCTTCTCTATCTCTTCAATTGGAGCATCTTCACGACATTCAGCCTCCATTATAAAAATAGACATATAATACTTTATCACTTTCCTCAATATGTACATTACTAAGTAAGGCTAGTATTTTCTAAAACGCCTTCGTACAAGACATTAACCTGATCAAACAGAAATTGTCTAAACTTGGTATATAGTTCATTTTTTCTTTGCAGGGTTGTCTAGGATCCAATCATCCTTTTGGGGCCACTGCTGTTACAATCTTTTAAGGCCATACGTATCACCCTTGAAAATTTGTTTAGAAGTAGAAATTACTGCAGAAATTTCATTAATTTGATAATGTAATTTACCTTTTAAGCTAATCATTAATTTCATGGTTAAAGCATAACTTTTCCCCAAAAAAAACCAAAGTATTCAGTGTTTAAGTTTCCTACGCCATTGCAGTTAATGAAGTTACTTGTAAAAGTGGATCTTATAAGAGGGCCAAGTAATATATTCGATACTTAAACAACTCTGATTTGTGGAGTCTTGGATAACGTAATTGAGTACCACTGAGTTGTCAAATTACTTACACATTATTGAAAAAAAGAAAAGTGTAGAGATTGAAGTAGATCCAAGGTTGCGACTGTTGCTGATGTCCTCTTAATTATTTAAGCCAGATGGAGTTAGCAGTCGCCAAACGAGAGACTTTTTGACTTGATATTTTTCAAAGAAAAGAAAATGGGGGGAACATGCTACCTATCATTAAAAGTTAACCCAACTATATATAAAAAATTGTAGTTAAAGCAGCTGCTTTCACGTAAAAAGCTGATCAGTAGTCCCCTTCTCTCCGTTGATGATGCTTCGTCTGATCCCTTCTTTCTTGTCAGGTGTCCCACGCCCCCATTCCGTGTCTCTCTCCAATATTCTAGCTATCTGCGTATTTCATTATGAGCTCGTGGCTTGTTTCCCAAACGTTGACACTATTAGATGCTCATTAGAAATATAGTGAATATATAATTATTGTTGAATAACTCCAAATTTTGAGACATTAGCCAACAAATTAATTATAAGAGCAGTTCTAATTATATATGACAAACACTAACAGGAAAAAACATGAATTCATGTTGAGAAATCAAATCATATGAAAGAAAACAAAAACAAACAAAACCGTTCCTTTCAAAGTGAATTATGGGGCAAGATTTCAAGATTTGGAGCCACTTTGAATAAACCAACTTCCTACTTACATTAATATAGTATTACTTGTACAAGGGACCAACATATATAATGATGTTAGATGCTGCCCTTTAGAGTATTGGTGCAAGAGGTCAGGAACTGATCACTGGATATGTATGGGTCTGTTTGAAGTTCAATTTTAGCACTTACATATAGACATATGTAACAATTATTAAGAATTGATTTTGAAACGCAACCAACACAGTGATGATTCATTTAATCATACGTGTTGAACTATGCTGCCACTGTTGTGACATTTCTTTGGCTGCCGACAACTGCCGATGATATTGTACGTTTCGGGGGTGATAAGAAAAATGGAGAGAAACTTGTTGGAGATTTCATGAATTAATTACTAGCGGTTACAATGGAGTAATCTATCTTTAAGGTTTTGTTTTTATATATACATTTGATTTTGTAATTCCTTAATTAAAATTGGAACATTGTAACATATATGGTGTTTGAATCTTGAAAATTTCACCTTTTTCATGAATTTCTTGTATTTTAATTTATATACAAGTTCATTTATTCATTATTCATCTGTCATCTTACATATTAGAAAACATAATATAATTTAAATAGTGTTAATTGAATCCTTTTTTCGTCTTAAATTTTTGAGAAATGCAGTTACACAAATTAACACGATTCATGAGAAAACTTGGTTTAGTATTTTATCAAGTTGGCGATACCCAAAATCATTACAAATGGGTGCATAATAATATGAACAAATTAGGGGATAAAAAAAAAAAAAAAAAAAGAGTTCCCAAAATTCCAACCAATGGGAATATATAATTTTGACTCTTGTTTCATGGCTCATCTCTTCTAAACGTGTACCTTTATGAAGGAAACGTGGAGATCGCAACTTCAATTCTATTTTTATCAAAAAAGTGGCTGCCACGACTTCATGGGCTGCCCAAATGTTATTCAAGGTCATGAACGTTGTTAAATTATTTTACATAGATATTATTTATTTTAATTTTTTTTCTTGACAGTATCTTGATTTGTCAAGGTCAATGTAAGTGAAAAAAACTTTTCTGCTCTTGTCCCTAATAAAATCTATTTTATTGTTAGTTGATTTCTTAGATCTTGAAAGAAAATTGACATACTAATGTTAAAAAAGTTTCAAAATTGAAATCTTCTTATAATCAATTATGTGTTAAGTTCAAACATCATAAATATTATTTTATGATAAAAAAGTGTATATATATATATATATAGTTAAGAATTAGAGATCTGAACCCAAATATTAAAATCTAAAGTAATCCTATAAATGTCATAAATTAGACAAATTATGTAAGAATTAGTCATATGAGTGGTGTATGGTACAATAACACAAGTACTAAACGACATATGCTTGCTTTCATTGTGATTTAAATATGAAAATTTAATGATATTAAATGTTTGGGTATGATACGGTCTCTCAAGTACCCCAATAGCATGCCTCTCCTCTCACTTCATGTACCAAATACCCACATCATGAAACGGATCAAGGGGCAGCCTTGGAAATCAATCAAGGTACCCACAAGAAAAAACAGAAAAAAGAAAAAGAAAATATAGTCCATAAAAACAACAGCGTATTCTACTGTATGTATGTATATATATATATTATTAATTAAGTATATAATGTTTTACATTAAAGTTATATAGATATTTTTGGTACAATTTTAATTATTTTAATTATGTTATATATATTATATATATTTTTTGTATGGTGCAGAATTGCTGTTTGCTCTGCAAATTTAAGCTGGAAACATAACATGATTTGGTACCATGTTTTTAAGACCAATCTCGAACTAGTTGTAAAGTAAAAGCAGTGTCAGGCAAAGAGAAAGAAAAAGGAAAAACAGTGGGGAAAAAAAAAAAACCACATCCTCCATTTAGACAACAGTGTTCCATTCCATCTTCCCCCTCCCCTTCTTAATTATTATTCCTCTCGTATCAAAAAGTCCTCTCTCTCTCTCTCTCTCTCTCTGTCTTCAAAAGCTTTTTCACCGTCTTAAAATCCTCTCTCTCTCTCTCTCTCTCTTTCTCGGTCTCCCGGTAGACCCGGTCTATCCAACTCTCTCTCTCTCTTATTTATCTATCCATTCCGATTCCTTTTTGCAGCAAATTTTCCTTTTCTCATTTATTGTTATCTCTCTCTTTTGGCTCTCTTGTTTAGGGTTTTGATTCAATCATTCTTAATGAAATAAATATGACGACTACTTCTGTGAAGAAGAACATGTTACCTCCTGGTTTGGTTAACAATCTGCAAGAAGTTCTCCTTAGCAGAAAAGGAGGAAACAACAACAATGAACAACAAAAGGATGATTCTGCTGCTGATTCTACTGAGCCATCTACTTCTACTTGTAATGAAGACGCTGCTGATGGTAACGACAGCTCCAAGCCTGTCGTTTTGCTTACCAACGGGGAAGGGATTGACTCCCTTGGCCTTGTTTATCTCGTTCAAGCTTTGGTCCGTTTAGGCCTCTACAATGTCCATGTTTGCGCTCCTCAATCGTGGGTCTTTCCTTGAAATTTCTCAAATTTTCTGATTTCTTTTTTGTTTCGTCGTAATTTTTGCATTTGCTCATCTGGGTTCTCCCCAATTTTTATTTTTTGGTTTGCTTCTCATTGTTTATTTACCAGGATATGCGGGTCTCTCTTATTTTTTAATCGTTTAGCAAATTTGGTTATGTTCTTTTTAGTTGGTCTTGATATCAGAATTGGCAAATATGCAAATTTTCTTTCTTCATAATTCTTTTTAACTCTTTTTTTCTTTTGGAAATGTCGCTTATATCGAATTATGATTGTTCTGCTTTTTTTTAATTATATTAATTTGGACATTTAGTCTAAAAATATTTAATTTCTAACATTTTGGCAAGTAAATCTGGTAATTTGTTGTGATTTATTAGCTTCTGAATGGATTGCTTCAGGGACAAATCTGTTTCGGGTCATTCAGTAACTCTCCGAGAAACAATTGCTGTTACTCCAGCCGAAATTGATGGCGCCACAGCTTATGAAGTATCAGGTGTGATTGGATTTTGCATTAATGTTATTCAATTTTTTCGGGCAAGTTATAAGTATTTGTTGAGTTGGGATATGAAACCACACTATTATAGTAAGCCAAGTATAGTGTGTCAGAACTAAGAACCATCATTTTTTTATATGATGGAAATTTGGCTTTTAATTTTTTTTCCTGACTGTTATTTGTTACCTTTTTCAGATGCTCATGTGAATATATGTCTGCAAGCTTGTGTAAATTTGATGTGGATTGAGTTATAATTCATAATTGGCTTCAATCATGATTCTATGCTTTCAGGGACTACTGTGGATTGCGTCTCCTTAGCCTTGTCTGGGGCACTATTCTCATGGTCAAAGCCTCTACTGGTTAGGCATTCATCCTCTAATCAATGAATTAAAAACATAAGTTTGGTTTTAAGCATTTATTGACTACTGTATGTGATGTAAATTTCCAGGTAATTAGTGGAATTAATCGGGGATCAAGCTGTGGTCATCACATGTAAGTCTTTGAACATGCCTGCACAATAATACCAATTGAATTTTGCTTTGATTTTAACAGGTGGGACTAGTGCCCTTTTAATTGATATTTATAAAAGATACTATAAGTTTTCCTTTGAAGCTTTATCTGCTGATGATAAAGCTTTGCATGTCTTCATGCATGTGTTATGGTTTTTAGATCTTGTTAGTTTACCGATAATCTTTTTTGCTCGTGTTTGGATGCCAAGTGTATTTATAATGTGTAATATACCAGGTTTTACTCAGGTGTTGTGGCTGGCGCTAGAGAAGCATTAATTTGTGGTGTACCCTCTTTGTCAATATCACTGAACTGGTGACTTACAATCCTGTTTTATGGGGATTAGGTTCTACTATTTTCTTTTCACTTTCATAATTGAATGTTCTTTTGAATGTTGGATACTATTGCAGGAAGAGGGAAGAAAGCCAAGAAAGTGATTTTAAGGATGCAGTTGCTGTTTGTTTACCTTTAATCAATGCAGCCATCAGAGATATTGAAAAGGGTGTTTTCCCTAAAAGTTGCTTTCTAAGTATAGAAATCCCTACTTCTCCTTCAGCAAACAAGGTTTGGATTCCTTAGTTTAAGGACATTAATAAAATAAGATTGTGATAACTTTTATGTGATGTGTACTGATGTCTATCATGTTTTAAATGAGATATGATAGTGGTTTTGGTCTTTAAATTGTGGATATCAACTGATGATGAATATTTGCATATAATTGCTTCCTTGTCATGCCCTCATGAAATCTTGTTATATACAACTGTTTAAAAGCCAATTGGATTCTGTTAGACAATTCATTGTAGCTGATGGTGACAATAATTTTCTAGGGTGGGTATTGAGTGTTCCTGTTTTTAAACTGTCTGTTGTGCTTCTTATGTTAGGAGAGGCAAAATATATGAGGTCACTATCATCATAAAAACGATCTTTTGTTAGAGCTAATGTGGAAGATCCTTGCTTACGCCTTAGTAGAGCAATCAATCTGCTCATCTATTCGTATTCATTTGTTTGTTTGTAGGCTATAGCATGAATGTGTGGGAACTCTCATATAGTCATATCAGGTTCAAATTATTAGGTAATCTTGGAATTGTTTTCATAAATGTCCCTTTTGGAACTTTTCGAAGCTCTCTATCTCTTCTTTTAATTTTCTTAGATGCAGAGATTTGAGTGAGATATGATTTACTTCCTAAATTGTTATGGATGGGTGAAGTTTCATTGCTTTTAGTCATGTCAAAGAGTTGGATGTGCCTAAAAGCAGCATTTTTAGAGGTTATTATACAAGGTTCATGCCTTGTCTTCTTTAAGAGAATTAAAATCCTTAGAAAGCATCATGATAATATATGATCTGGTAGGAAGTTTCAAGTCATGCTCTTTATTGATGAAATGGAAATTTCCCTGATGCAATGTCCCTCTTAAAAGATCTGCACCCCAAGTGATTTGGCAGAAAAATTTTTGGAAAATTGATTATGTGAAGCTTCAAGTAGAAAACATCCAATTTTGCTACTTTTGAATGGAAGCTTCTTTGAACAGGGGAAAGCTTTAAATCACCCTTGGAAGGAAGCTTCCTTATGGTGGTTGGATGTTCTATATAAAAGTACATTTCGACAATCCAAGTTCCAACCAGCATAGTTACTCAAATATTTGAATCCAAGTTGTGTCCAACTAGACACAAAAGAATGGCTTTTGAAGTTTGATAAAATTTCACACATGTCATTGTGTCTTGTCACACATAATTCGGACTAAAATTTTTGATCTGTTCAGTGTTACTCCTTTAGATAACCTCTGTAGCTGTGCCTTTTTGTTTCTTTTTAATGTTTCACACATAAATTATGCTAATGGAACATGAGTCCCTATTTGACTTCATAAATTGTTCTTGATGGCTGATGCTTCATACACAATTGATCTGCTATGTTGCCTTCAGTTATGATCTTTCTACTGCTAATTTTTTCCTGCTTATTTTTGTTCTTGTGGGATAACTCTATCTGGCAACTGCATCAACTAATTCTTGCCTTTTTTTTTTTTTTGAACATGTTGTTTGTTCTAAGAGCTGATCCATTTAATGACCTTTTACTTTGATGCTATATCTGTTTTATCAGATTATTTTATCAAAACTGTTTAGCTCTATATTCCTTATCTTTCTTCGAGCACAATCTATTGTTTCATTACATCAGCTGCATGCTCCGCCCACTGTTATGTGTAGTTATTTTCGGCACGTAACTTTATCTGGTCTCTTCATATATTTTTGCTTATTCATATGTGACAGGGTTTTAAATTGACCAAGCAAAGTTTTTGGAGATCTGCTCCAAGTTGGCAAGCTGTTTCAGCTAATCGGCATCCTTCTGCTGCACATTTCATGTCTAATCAACAAAGCCTTGGTATCCAACTTGCACAGCTTAGCCGAGATGCATCAGCTGCTGTAAGTTTCTTTTTATTGAACAAGATTGCATCATTCACTCCCCTTCCTCAACCCCCTTATACATGTCTGCATTCTTTATATTAATCTCTTAAATTGTAGGATCAGTATCTTTGTCACTCTTCACTCTTGATAATGTATGCATATGTTTCCACAGGGTGCTGCTCGCCGCTTGACCACACAAAGGAAGAACGTGGAGATAGAATCTGTTGGGGCTGCTAAATCTGATACCAAGAAAGTGAAAAAGTACTTTCGATTGGAGGTATTGAAAATTCCATCTAAGAAATCTAGAAGTTATTAATTGCCATAAATCCCGATTTTTATTGCTCTTGTAGTTGGTGAAACCAAGAACGAGAAATCCTTTTCTTATCATCTTCTTTTCTAAATAAATATTATATTTTAAAATTTTTTCTTATTTCAATAATATATTTGAACATTTCCATAGAATCAGGGTTTGCCTACTTAGGAATCTCTTAAATGGAATATTTAGTTGTCTCATACATGTTGCATGTGCATCTCAAAAGCTTAAAAGCTTCCTTTTTTTTTTGTTTATACTAATTTTTGCTTGCTCTTCATCAATCTTTTTTCTTATCCACGTATACTTTAATCTTGTTACGAGTAATTATAGTTGATTGTTGATATGGGTATATATATTTTGCAGTTTGTTGATAGAGAACAGGAAGATACAGATGAGGATTTGGATTTCAGGGCACTCGATAGCGGATTTGTAAGTTGAAACCCTATTGTTTTTTTCCCTGAAATTGGTTTTGAATGATTGATTTTCGTTTTCGTGAGGGTCATGAAATTGACCTATGTAATATTAAATGGTTCCTTTTATGTCACCATAAAACAGCAGTTGATTTGGTTCTTTCATTTTTGCTTGAAATGATAGGTTGCAGTAACTCCCCTATCACTTTCTCCACAAATGGAATCAGACATTCAAACGGCTGCATCAGATTGGATCTCCAGTGCGCTTCATGGGGAGCAATAGAACCTTGGGTACCAACATAAAATCTTAATCAGTCATTTGTATAAAGCCACAGGAGCGATATACATTTAGTCATCAATTGAGATCTGCTTTGTTATGATATTTCTTTTTTCCCTCCTCTTTGTTATGTATTTCCCTTTCCATTTTTTATAAAGGGTTCTAAACACCATCAGGTTTGGGGTTGTCTTGGTTTCCTCTAGGTCTTGATACAAGGAAATAGCCTTGGTCTGAATGATATGACCATGTGCTTTCCCCAAATTATTGTTGTTGTTTCTTTTTTCCTGACCACTTTTTTCATTTTTTGTTCTTTGGATTTGTATGTAATTTCTTCTTTGATTTCTTAGATGGTGTTCATGATTATTAATCAATTTTTTCAATTTACTTTTGTGGTTGACTAATCATTGAGCAATACTATCATAAGCCATCACATTTACTGTATTTATTGAATTATTTGGGATGATTTCAAGTGTATTGAATTAACCTTTTAACTATTGGCCATTAAGCAAAACCTCTCTCAACCTCAATGGTTAAGCTTCCCCAATTACTTATGTGATTGTTAAGATATATTTAAAGATTTAAATTAATCATTACTAGTAACGAGTGTAAGTTTTAATAGTCACGTGATTTAAGGTCGAATTGTTGTTGGGTTAATGGTGTTTGGATATAGATCATTACAATTGATATTCGAACATGTTCTATCGTGGTGTGGACTTTTAATTTTCGTTGGTGAGGCATGGATCATACGGGTGGTGTTTGTTATTTTGTTAGGAATGTGATTATTGAAAATGTGATTACTGGATATGTGATTGTTGAAAAAATAATTTTGTAACGTTTGCAATAACATGAGAAAGTAATATCATAAAGAATGTGATTGGTAGGGGATTATATCGTAGTGTTTGGTTTGAAAGGATTTTATTGGAAATATAGTATAAATTTACAAAATTATCTTTACATATATCAATATACAATTAAGTACTTTTCTTCTTTTTAATATAAATTTTGAAGTTTACATTTCTTTTATAAAAATTGATTGAAGTAAAAAAATATAAAATTATTTTTTAAAATGGTGAATCAAAATATAAGAAAAAAAATGAAAACATCAAATAAAAGAAAAAAAAAGCAACGAATAGGGGTATTGAAAACGGAACATTGCAGTGTTTTTTCTTTTTATTGATTTACTTTGTTTTGCCCTCGGCAAAGTAAAAATAACTCAAGCTATTGCACTGCAAAGTAAAAGATCATATCCTCTTTCCAAACACACCATAAAGTGCTTTGGGCAAGAAAGAGAAGAACATAGATAGTGTTGACATTTATAAAGCTTTTTAGCCGTTTTTTTCCCCAGAAGGAGCTGCTTATTTTGACGGTGGATCTTGATATTGTTAGTAAAACCACTATTTTGTATGAAGATTGTTTTTGAAAAAAGAATAAAAGAGAGGGTTAGATTATGGTGAGGACTGTTTGGGAGAAAAAAAATTATAACTTAACTTTCCCTTCGGTGAGAGAAGAAAATGATGTTCCCTTTGCTCACTGCAATCACTTTGTAATGGGAAGACTTTCTCGTATTTTTTTTACTAACCAAACACTATAAGCACATTACAATAAATTAAAATGCAGAAAATCTTCTCTACTTACATCATACCACACGCTCTCATAGAGTGAGTTTTGATTGTGATTGCTTTGATGCGAACATCGAGGATCCATGGGGTATTGATTATAATTGTCTTGACAAAAATATCAATGATTTGAGTTTGTGAGATTATTATGCTTATAGCACCTCATATTATACATGAATGTGATTGTTAAGACTTGAATCTTAAATTAGAACATCAAGGATCAAGGGGCTTTTATTATGATTGTCTTGATAAATGTATAAATGATTTGAATCGATAGGATCGCTATATTCATCGATTGTAAATGTGATTGGTAAGATTTAAATTAATGAAATTATTTGAAAAAAAAATTCTAGGTAAATGGTGCTCGGACCCCAAACATATTACAAACCATTGTTAATTTGTATTTAATTTCAAGTTATAAGTATGATTATAAAAAAGTTCTACTACTTACAACTTCAAATTTCATTTTTCTAATTTTTGTACTCTTATCTCTAACTTTCTCTATCTATTCAATTTTTTTTTTTCAAAATTTTCCCTTTTTGAACATCAATTTAAAGTGTAAAAAGGTGCTTATGATTTATTAACCTTCTTTTATGCTAACATATTAATTTCAAAATTAAGTACATAATGAAATTCTATGGAAAAGGCCCAGTAAACTACTTGGGCCTTGTTAGACAACATTAGTTGGGCCCTACACCCATTAACAAACTTGTCTTCCTCTTTTGCAATTCGTCACTCATTTCTATCCCACTCTCTAGGGTTTAGCAAAAGCCAGTTCTTCAACAGAAGAAAAATAATGGCGACTAAAGCCCTTGTTAGAACCGGAGCGTCGCTGATGAACCGGCTGATAGCGAATCCGCTTCTCAAGCAGAAGCCGATTTCCAACCACCGAATTGCGAATCAAGGCTTCCAAATCACTCCTCAGCTCTTCCCGTCTCTCTTGAAGCCACAACCCTCTCTCCATTTTCCTCAAAACGATGCCGACTCCCTCTCTAAAGTCTCCTCTTTAGGGTTTCTCTATCCGACTGGCCTCCCTTCTTTCCGCTTCTTCCTGCCGGACGGTACTCTCTCTCTCTCTCTCTTTGATTGCTTTGAAACTAAGTGGCATTGTAGTAATTCTACCGCTTTTAATCTTGGTATTTAGTAGTAGTTCTTAAGAAATTTTGATTTTTTTTTTTATGTTTAACTTCCTTTTAATCATCAGCAACTAGAATGAATGCCGCTGCTCCCCCCAAAATAAATTCATTATTTTAGTCGATAATAATATTTGTTTTCCAGTGTCAACAGTTTATGATTGCACTAATTCCGATGTTCATCAGATTCTAGATTTTGCCTGCAACCCGTTATTGCATGTTTTAAATGGTACATCGGCTGTCTAGTCGATAATTTGTTAACTGGTTTGATTGCTCCCTTTTATGAGTTCTGTTTACAGTTACTGTGTTTCTTACGTATTATTGCAGTGGATTCAGCCAGCGAGCCAATGCTCTTATTCCCCAAAAGAACATATCAGCCTAGTCATATCAAGCGCAAAAGGACTCATGGATATTTTGCTCGGTATAGCTCTCTTTCTTCTCTTATAATGTGAATCATTAACTTTTGGTAGTTCCTCTGACTCGAAATCGGCGTTGTAGTTGGTGAATTTGTTTGAAATATAGTTTCATTTGAAAAATCAGGATGGCTGGTTCAGTGGCTTTGGTTAAGACTAGAATTATTTTTGATTAGGCTAATTACCACCCACATCTTAGTGGGGCTTTCCTTAGAGCAGTTCCCTCTTCCTGGCTACATGACGAAAGGACTTTTTTGGGGGGCCTTTCAAATGAATTTTCCTTTTCAAACTCATTGAAGTCTGTAGATCTGCGAAATCAAATACTATTTTCTTTTTCATGGACAGCAAGGCAACAAAGGGTGGCCGACGAGTCATTGCTCGAAGAATAGCAAAGGGTCGTTCGAGAATTACTGCTTAACATCTCTTTTACTGGTAATGTTTTGATCAGAATCAAATTTCAATGCTCCCTGAAATGTGGTACAACTAAGCAATTTCAAAACACTTTTGCTCAACTCTGTTGGCTCTGCCTGTCCTGGTGACACCTTGGAGGAGTATTGTTCTTTCTTCAGATAGATGTTTTTTTTAGTGATATCTGATATGTTGACTATTAGATTGTCTTTCAATACATTAGTGTTTGCAAGAATTAACTGACTAAGAAAGTTATGAAAATGGTTGTAGTTCATTATCAGGAAGTGTAGTTGCATTTGATTTGATCTCTGTTTGTCTGCTTAGAACAATTGAAATTTTGAGTCTGATTTAGAGATCAAAGATTGTGTTAGGAAGGACAAATTGCGTTTGTTGATTCCAAAAGGATGTGTACCAACTCTTTTCTTCCTAATACATACAGTGCAACTGCTTGTTAGTCTTTGGATGAAGTTTTATGATGAGCGTGGAACAATATTCTACCATTGTAAACTCTTAATAATCTAATTTGGCATATTATTACGGTTCTCTGAATAAAGTAAGTATCTATTGCTTTTCAAAAAAAAAATGTAAGTATATATTATGTTTCTGTGTAGATTTTTTTCCTGTATGTATTCGTTCTCATGGTCTAGTGCAAGGTTCAGTATCAGCATGCATGGTGTCTAAAGCTGACAATATTCAAATTTCATAGATAAACGACGAAATGCCCAGGATTTCTTGCCAAATCTTAGTAGCCATCTGGATCATAGATTTCTTGCGGTACAGTGGGAAGTGGTACTAAATACTGAGTTCAATTACGGCCAGATATGAGATATCAGCTAGATAAGGCTGTACTCCATTTGGTAAATCTTTTCCCAAGTTTGCAAGTTAAGTGTACAAAGCTGGTGGCCTTATGGCCTCTTGCGTCAAACAGTTCTCCGGTCCATATGGATGGAACTCTTGAGTTATTTCCTCAATAAATTAAGCAGGAACTAGCATACTTTTATAGTGTTAATTACCAAGATACTTTCTTCCTCAGTTGTCCAACCCGAAGCAAAGCATGCCCCAATGGCTGAAAGTGATTGCCCTTGAAGGCGGCCTCCAGGCGGTAGTACTAGTGGGGAAACGAAGTCCCCTTACAGATTACATTGCAGTCATCTGGTTCCATCACGAGAGGCAAGCAAAGCAAATGCTGCTTAATTTTTTTTTCTCCTTTATTTGCTTGAGGTTGTGGTCTTCGAGCATAGAAAGCAGACATGGATCATGATCTAATATTAGTGGTTTACTGTTAAGGGTCATTAGCATTAGGGTGTAGTGAAAGGGCATATCTTCTGGGCCCCAACCAGCCCGATTTCCGGATAACTAACCACTGGTCAAGTGTCAAACATTGATGACATGCCGAATCAGTCGGGAAGTTGGCCCGTGCTTGTTTTGTCCTCATTGTTTTACGTTGTTCAGCCTGCAGCCATTTACTTTATAAAATTGAAAGTCCCTTCCATTCACCCAACTTGTTCATCATGACATTTTCTCGTATTATGCTTAGTTTATCAGAATTTTGGCTTTAAACAACAGCCCCCTGGCTACGATGGGCCCAAAAAGAAAAAAAAAATTTATCTTCAAAGTTTTATCCAATTAATTAGGAGGAAGAAAATGCAGGCGCATACACTAATTAATTAGCAGCTGGGCCTGTGCCTCTCAATCTCAACTCAAATTCTATTGGAACATCGCCTGTCTACATATGTAATGTAGACATTATATATCTTCCATACTATTTAATTTAAGAATAATTATTTTTTACTCAACGCATTGTAGAAAAAGATTAAATGCTGAAAATTATACCAACTACCAACTTTACGAAGGGGTCTCCAGGGAACATAAAATATAGTAGTATGTTAGTAATATAATATATAGTATCTATATTTTGTTGGAACCAAGATGTTATTCTTAAGGGATATTGAGAACTTTAATGTTATCCCTGGACGACGATTACGACGTTGATTAATCTGGGATAGAAAAAGGTGAATAAAAAGTCTGCTTTATTTATTTTAAAAGAATATTTATATCAGAGTCATGCAGTACGGTACTTAAAGTAGGATATAATTCTAGGTAGTAATATTTTTGTCTGATTCATGTAACTTGTTCGTCTTCCAACTTAATCCTTCATGCTGTCCCATCCCAATCCCAAATTAAAGTGCATATATGAAAATTAAAATAGCTTCGGAAACTTCCGACGGAAATTATGGAAATCTCTCATAAGACCCTATATCATTACCAGCTACTAAATATGTTGGTCTGCACATTAATCTTTAGTGCCGTCACCTTGCTACAACTTTCTATTAATCATACATAAAATGTATGAATATGAATTTTCCATTGTTTTATATGTCCCCACCTACAAAATGAGAGAGAAAGAGAAAGCTATATAATAGAGGAAATGATATAGAAATATAGAGTAGAACTTCACTAGAGAAAACTATATATATAAGCTGGTATACAAATATATATATATATATTTTCGACGAGTAATTAACATGTGAAATTAATTAAGAACCTACATTTATTTATGGAACATCATCAGACAGCATTATATATAATTCTGAACATTTGAAACTAGTAACATTTAGGTTTTAATTTTCTCTCATAAGACCTGAACTTAATATGTTCTGCATATATGTTAAAAGAAAATAATTGCTTTGTATGGAATGAGCCCGTAGACAATACCTCGCTAAATCCAACCCAACATAATGTAAGATGTGATCCGCCATGCCTAGGGGTCCCAGCTGCTTGAAGCAAGATTAGGGTTTGTAACATATTGTCCGCTGGATAATGCTGATAAGGATGACGATGATGAAGATGATGGCAGCTGCGACGTGATGATGGTATCCATGTACTCCATCTGGCTTGTTGGCACGTGCATGTCATGTGGGTAGGTTGAACCAGCTGACGGAAAACATGACGATGAAAGTCTGGAAACTGGATCGATATTTTCTAGTGAAACAGATGCTTGTGGCAAGCTGCAGATGTTTCCTTCAAGGATTTCACAGAGTTTGGGCACGGTTGGGGCCATTAACGGTTGGTCATAAGGAGTTACTGCAGTGGTTGGATTGATAAGCTTATCACTAACAAAATTTTGGACTACTTCATTGCTGAAAATTTGAACGTCTTCTTGGTTTTGATGATCAAGATGTTGAGGGACAAAGGGCGGCAATGGCCATGTTGGGTCAAAGGAAGAAGATGTATTTGAAGGGGGCGGGAGCATTGGAGTTGGAAAATGATGATGAACCAAATCGATATTGTAATTGTTCGAATTTGGCTTGAAATCTCCATGACCAAAACTTTGTAGTACTGGTGCTGCCGGGAAAAGGTAGAGGTGGTCTTGTTGAGTACTTAAGATCAAATTAGGGTTTGCGTTTAGAGAGATAAAACCGTCCTCTGGAGGAGTAGAATTATGAACATCAGCGAAAGATGCTAAAGGTGGAACATCATGAGAGATAAGCTTCTTCTTGATACTTGAATTCCAAAAGTTCTTCACCTCATTATCTGTTCTCCCCGGTAGATGCTTTGCTATCTGTGCCCATCTATTTGAGAGAAAGTGAAAAAAGAAAAATGAAAGATCTAAGTACGAATGTGTAAATACTGATACATATAATGATCATAAAAAAAAAAGAGACATTGATGATTACTATGATGATGGTAATTAACCAATTTCCATAGTACTAGTAACAATGATGATGGAAAATAGTCAAAATTATAATTTTAGCATGTCTATAATAGTTGAACTACCTGTTGCCTAGAATACTATGGAGTTCAATGATGAGAGCTGCTTCTTGTGGAGAGAAACTCCCACGTTTTAAGTCTGGTCTGAGGTAATTTATCCATCTTAATCTGCAGCTCTTTCCACATCTCTGCAGGCCTGCACCATAAAACAAGCCAAAAAGGATTAACAAGCTGAAAAAGATAATAAACAGGCATCAAATGTAGTTGGTAGTTGCAGTTAGTCTGCGAAAAAAAGGTTAGAGAAACTAGAGCAACGGAGATGATGGTAAAAAACAACCAAAAAATTATGGTTATGAGTCAAGAAACCATCGAGAGAGAGAGGAAGAACCTGCAAGTTTAGGGACTGAGCTCCAACAACCATGGCCATAGGTTGTAATGTAGTTAATGAGTTTCTCATCTTCCTCTGGTGACCATAGCCCTCTCTTCACCTTCTGCTTGTTGCAACAGGAATGGTGCCCCATCTCTCTCTCTCTCTCTCTCAATATTGCAGCCAATGGCAGGCCAGAATCAGTGCTGAAAATTGTTTATTCAAAAGGTCAAAAAGAAAAGCAGATCAGAAAAGGGCGAGAGAGAGAGAGAGAGAGAGAGTAGTGTTTCTATATGATCAAAGACCTAAGCCCCAGGAGTTGGTTTACAAGAAAATGTGAAAAACATTGAACTGGGGGTGATATGAGAAACTGATCAGAGTACACTGAGGCTGTGAATTTAATGTAGGGAGCTGTACCATGGTGGCCCAGTTAGGGTTTGCGGGCAAAAGGCTAAAATCTGCAGTCTTAACCTGTAAGGGCTGTATGGCTTATAATGGGATCCTTTCTCTGTTCTTTCAGAGATGGGGCTGCCTTGTCCACATGGCACACATGCAGGCTTGTGGGTCCCCTGTTTTGACAGGTCCCACTTTGGACTTATCGACTTCATGTACGATCAAACTTGAAACTGGCTGAAAAATTTTCTGATCTCTGACCTGCCAATTCCATTGTTGCAATGGTTCAAAAATTTAACCTTCACCGGAAGGATTGATAATTACAACAACATCAAATAATAATGAGGTCAGCTGATCTGACGGTTGTGATGGTATGAAAGTTTTGATGTGATAGTGTGGGTCTTGATTGGATCATTGCAACAGTAAACAGTCCCTGTTTGCAGACTGAAAACCTTCGCAAAATATGTTCTTTGTTTTACAAATTGACAGCAAGGTTTATACAACTGTCCCACCACAGATGCTTTGTTATTCTCTGCTAAAAGTAGATTTTTAACTGTTGAAAATGGAGTATCATCATCATATTCTTGTTATTATCATCATACTTTTATTTGTTCTAAAGCAAGATTAATTAATTGCTGTTGAATTCTTATGGAACTTGCATGTAATCAAGTGCAAAAAGGCCCCTTTTAAAGTCATGCAATGTGAGGAAAAAAAAAACAAGTAAATCTAAATATACAAATATTTTCCACCTCATTTTTCTCTTTTAGATATGAAAGGGGAGTTCAGAAACTTAAAGATTCGAAGATGTGGATATCAGCCATTCTTACATTTTAATTAGTAAAATAAATTCTTGAAATTTAAGTTCTAAATCACTAAGAGTTGAAATGTTTTAACAATATCAAAGAGTTCTTTCCATCATTTATTCTTGGTGTTTAATTTTCTGTTTCCATGTTGTTTATTAGAGTCAATATGCTCTGCAATTTTTGCATCATGCTTTAAATTATATGAATCAGAACTAGACAATTAGTATTAATTATGAATTAACAATTGAAACAACACTTTGAAAGCCAAATCATTGATTGGCATCTAAGCAATGGAAGACAGCCAAACTAGCTCAAGTAATTATTCCTCTTTGGGGACCACATTACACTAGCAATTGCTGAATTTCTTTACTTTGATGGAAGCAATGGATTGCTTAATTAACATCTAGGGCTCATTGTTGACAAAAAATTTCAATGCAAATCCGTTTGTTTTTGTTTTTGTTTTTTTTTTCCCAACTTTTCTTGGATTGGACTCGATTGGATGGCTATATCTTCGGACAAGAGTGGCCACCCCTACCATGAAAAATGCAAACACATAGTAAAGCAGAAATCAATTTACTTTTGAGCTAGATTATTAATTTTCATTAGTGGGGTCATAAGGAATTTGATATATATAAAAATCCAAAATGTGTAAAAAAATTTTATTTGGCTGATTGAATGAGATATTTCAGGCACATATAGAGATGGACAGAGAAATGACTAGCAATGATCATCAATGAAAGAGTCAAAAGAATTTTTAAGCAAGGGTTTGGTTATGATTGAACTAGGGTCGCTAGCACAAATGCTTGCTCTTTCCATATTTAGCAGCCAGGTTTCTTTGTGGTAACATGAAAGAAGGGGAGGACAAGTCTGGCATGGAATGAATGCTGGCCTTTATCTTTATAGATCGGACGATATTGGGAATACTTATTAATGAGTATCGAAACAAAGGCTAAATGATATTGGGAACAAGAATTAAATTGATGGCAAAGAAAACCTTCTGCAAGTAAAATCCAACTTCTTGCAACATTCCATGAAAATATAAACGTTACTTGAATTTAGGTTGTTAGGATCAAAAGTATTAATTTAATAGACCCATAAGTTTAGGTATGTTTTCTTCCAAGTAGAGAATTTAATTATATCGAAACATATAAACTTGATTCTTTGTTGGCTAGAGTCAAAAGTAATTAATTGGTTTAGATGCATCTCAATGATTAGCAATGCTTCATGTTCTGATAATTATTGTGCTAATTGATGGTAGCAAATGCGATGTTCTACAAGACTATGATTAAGGACATGGAAATGGTGATTATACCTCTATATGCCTGCCGGGCGTTTCTTTTATTTTTATTTTTTTCCTAATTCAATCTTTGCTCATTCGATTAGACAAATTTCCACGATTAGAAATTAAATTGTTCATCTTAATCTAAAGCATTTTTGACAATATTCTGCATGATCACTTAAAGGCAAAACAGAGTTGTTTTGCTTTATATTTAATATATATTATATATAAAAGAATAATCATCACGCTTACATTTTCTTCTAAACGAGGGTGAGGCTGTTGAAAAGTTAAACTTTCTTTTGTCTTTCCTCCTTGGTACAATTTATCATGAAACGAAAACCACCTTCAAAGCCATATGAATAAAATTTTTTTTTTAAAAAAAAAAAACCCCTTGGGAGCTAGAGTATAGTATGATCTACTGTACGTTTTTGTCAATCTCCAAAAACATGGCAAACGTACATCATCAGCTTTGTCTTAATTAAGTCGAATATCTTAATTAATTTTATTTTGTCCATCGTCTTTATAATTTTAGAATAAAAAAACAAAATTAGATTTTTTAAAAAATTGAATATTAAAGTATTAAATACTATGGAGGAAAAAAATATGTATTGTAATTTGTTCAAATGAAATGAAAAAAAAAATATTAAATATGAAATGACGTAAAAAGTGTACATATTATATTATATTTTGTTTAGATGAAATTAATGCGTTACCCATTACGTGCTGTACTATCATTAATTCATTATTATCAATTCCTGTAGAGGAAAGTCCCAACCACATCTCGCAACTTTGTTGAGCAAGGTATCTTTCACCGAGTAATATTGCTCCTTGCCTCTTCTTGCAATGCAAGTAATATATATACATTTATGGGAAAAAGTAGATTCAATTAATATGAGTGGCCTTTCTATATCCTTTTTCTCAGGGGAAAAAAATGATGAATTATATACCTAGGTTAGTTGGCAAATGCATAACTATTTTTCCAATGAATAAAAGACCCTCCAGCGTCAAATTCATCACTTTTCTTCAACTAGTATAAAATCTAGACTAATTATAGTAAAACTAAAAGATGGGCTATACTACAATATTCTCCAAGAAAGAATCTGAAATTTTTTGATAAGCACTCTATTCTTTCATACGCAAGAATTAATATGGATTGGTTTTAGTGCTTCTCGGCGTCGTTATTCCAATCAGATTGCTCTCGATTTAGCAAAGTGTTTAACTTGAAACAGATTAAGGTTCCAAATTGTGTTGTTTTCCTCCTTTTGATGCTTGACGTCCAAATTTAGCTCGATGGGAACTTGGGCTAAATTTCTCTCCTTTTGACCAACATCTATTTTCCTTGACATTCCGGTACAGCCACTAGATAATGACAGAGGTTATGATTATACTAAATCTGTTGGCATCATTGAATAATTAACTTAATCAAACTTTATTACGAATTTAGCTACAAATTAAAATAGAAGATACTGCGAGAATAATCGTAGAAGTCTGGACTCTTTTCGTTCATAATCACATAGATCATTAATTAAATTTATCATCATTTTTTTAATATCTATGAATATTTATATAAGCTGAGGTGTCAACATTGGAAAGTTGGTTAATAACAATGATTTACACTGAAAGTTGCAGTGTAGCTAACATTAATTCATTAAGATGAGTCTAAACGTGTTTCACAAGGAGGAATAGACAAAGCAATTCGTCAATGAATAGGGATTGATGCAAAAAGGGGTGAGTCCTGATATGTGTTTAACTAGCTAGCATTATTCCTGGTGGACTACTGCATTGACTTTCGTAAATGATGAACACCAATATAACTTGCAAATACAGGCTTTTGCAGCCAAGTGTGTTCTTCTTGTCTAATCTAGCTAGGTTAGGGACTTATAGTAGATACTTGATACTATGTGTGCTAGTTAAGTCAGATTGATCGATAATGTCCTTAATTTGAAGATTATATCAAGAATTTGAGAAAAAAACATTTGGATTATAATAAGCAATTGGGTATATAAAAGGAAACCCATATCCTAGAAAGTGTTGGAAATTAGGTTATAAGCATGCATAAATATACATCTCCCTGGCTAATGCAATTCCCCATATGAAAAATATGCAAGACGTAAAAGCTAAAATCATCCTTAAAGCAAATGCTCTCTTGAGGTGAAACAGGTGTGCAAAGTATCTAGGTTACATTTTAGTCTTGCTTCCGGAAGAAAAAGGTAAAGAGATTGGAATGCTTGTAATGGAAGAAATAGGACCGAACGAGATTCTTGATTTATTGTTGCACATGCAACAATTAATAGCCCCAGCCTCGTTTGCTTTATTTGTGGAGCCATCAGAGGACATAACCTGTGGAAGGATTTTGTTTTTTCCCAACTCACTGAGCCATCAAAAGAAGTACACATGAAAGAATGACCAGGTAATTCTTTGCCCTGTCTTGAAAGAGAATTGGTTTTGGTATGGGTCATTTTCATTCAATTTTTTTTTTTCGTTTTCGAATAAAAATAAAAAGAAGTAGTAATTTAGAAAATTTGCTTTCAATATCACAATTGAAATTTTAGAGAGGGCACTAATATCCTTTTCCATACTAAAAATGCCCCAAAACCATAAGAAAGGGAGTGTAGATTTTTGCAGTAAGTCATAAACTTCTCACCTAAATTTAACCCTTCCTCTTTGTTCTATACTTTTCCTCAACATTTTCTTTTTTCACTCATAAAACCAACTGATCATCAAATGACCTAAGATTACTCTATGTAAGAATCACGGTTGGAAGAGTATTATAAATAAGAGAAAAAAAAAAAGCATTTCTCCTTATACCTCCCTTTTACCTCTTCATCAAGATGAAGTAATTACTTGTTCATAAAGAACAACTTGACTCTTATAAAAGCCATAAAAGATGAGAGAGGTGGGGAGCCGGAACTCCAATGGAGTTGCAAATGTCAAAAGAATCACTTTATACATGAAAAGCATGGAAAACTAGGCAATCATAAATTTGGCCCACCTCAATCACATATCTACAAGAAAGAAACAAGTAATTATCATTTTTCATTGGGTTATACTGAACATTTTTTTAAAAGTGGGTATAATTAAATTAACTTCCTTTATCCATGCATAATTAAATCAATGCCTCTATTCTACCTAACTTGACAAAGTCTTAATCCAATCAAACTTTTGGGCATAGGAAATTGGAAAATGTTGAGCAACTCTAGCTACCAATAAAAATAAACAAGTACCCAATATCTTTTCACCTTGACACACACTTGCATTCAATCCTTTAAAGATACAGCAGTTGACAGTAGATTAAAAAAAACGGGTTCAATCCAAATTTGAATCTCTCTTTATAAAATCAATCCTATCTCACCAAACTATATATAGATGTGAGTGTACATATTTATATCAATAGCATTCCCCTTTATACAAAGTAGATGCGGTGAAGAAGATCAAAGAAACTTTTAAACCATAAACGGTAGTGAAAACAAGCTATGCAGTGTACCCCATTATTCAAGAAAACAGGCAGCCTATTAAGACCCCACTAGCCCCCACACTGCCTTCCTTCTCTTCATAGCAACCCCCCCATGAAAGAAAGTCCACTTGTTTACTCAAAATTGAAGAAAGCTTTCCCATACCTTTATTATTATTATTTATTTTTTTTTTTTGCCCCTTCACCTTGAGAATCTTATCAAGTTGACGTCCAAGAAATTTTTACAGCTTTTGGTAGCATCCTGATTTCTTGCCTTTGTTAGTGCACATCCCTACACGGAAGCAACTGAATTGATCCAGTGTTCCTTTGCGAGGACATAGTTCCATGCATCATTACAAACAAGACAACCTTTAACGAATTGGAGATACTGTCTATAATTTCTCAAAATATGTCCTCACTCAGTTTTTGAAGATGACCGATCAACCATCTCATCGTCTGATCTATTTGATATCCTAAAATTTTATATTAAAAAATAAATTATTTTTTTGAGTAATATTATTTTATGTTGTTTAAATTTTGGATTACTCGTAATTTTTATATTTAAATTTAATTTTTTTTCTATTATTACCAATTAATTTTAAGTTGAATTTAAGATTATATAACTTAATTTTACTTATTTACTTTAACGGATGAGAAGATTCAAAGTAATATAAAAAAAATTAAGATAAGACTCACTTGCCGACCAGTCTAACTAGGTTAACCCATGATACGGATTTTCAATACCTTTTGATATTTCTTTTAGGGTTGATTTTCTATATCTTTATATTGCTTAAAGAACGAAAGACTAGGCGATTCATAGTATGGAGGGAAGGAACCGATGATGGTGATGTGTGTGGTCCTTTGAAAATGAGCGTGAATAACGGGCCATGGTTTTCACATTTTTATTGATCAGCATATGATAATTAATTGTTTTTTTTAAAGGTTATAAGTAATTGTTGTTGATATAATGATTGAGGTTAACCACATGATGGCATGTGTCATCAAGCTTAATTATTGCTAATCCCTTGTGGTAAATCGTCATCCTCATGATGAAAGCTTTGCTTATCTATTGATCTTAGAGTGACTTAATTTTCTATCATTTTTTTTAATTAGGAAAGTGAATTTGAATTTTACTCTTTAAAATGGAGATCAAGCACCAATCAATGAGTCAAATACTTGTATGCAATATTGTTTCATATACAAGTATAGTATAGCTATTTAACTCTTTTTAAAGAATATTAATCTTTTATTAAAATTAGTCTTAATATGATAAATATGCATGAATCAACATTATGAATATATATGTATAGAGTTTTTAATCAATAAGTTAAATATATGAATAAAAACATTAATTTTATTTTAATTTTAACGAGAGATACATTTATTTATTATTAAACTAAAAGTGGGAATACATCTCATTAGTTAATTTAATTATACTTAATTTGGTAAGCACTCTGGTGATGCTCCAGTTTATGAACTTTTAGCAGCTGGCTTTTCATTCAATAAAGTTTGTTTGTTAATTGCTTACACTATCTCTTTCTTTTTACCAATAAAATGAATTTGTTTCATTAACGTTTCTTTCAAATCAGTTGTGACAAAAAAAAAGAGAAGAAACTCTTTCCTTTTGAAGTTGTCTGAACTTTCCAACATTACTCGGAGGTATTGGATTTTGAGCTAAGAAAAGTGTTGGTTTCGGCATGCACTGACAGGAATCCGGCATTGAAGGCTTTTGGCTAAAGCCAAACATAAATCTGTGGTGGAATAATTTTAAAACCAAGCTTTTGGGACCAACTTGAGGCCCTAAGGCACTACTCCAAAACAATAAGCAGAGAAATCCTAAGTTGTTCCGACATGTTTTGCTTGTCTGTCTGTGTTGTCAAAGCTCTGTTGTATTTTGGTTTTGACTTCAATGGAAATATGACATTTATTAGTAAGGCAAAAGGCACTCCCACTAAATAAATTTTATTTTTATCATCAACAAAAATATTGTATGTAACATTGAGATTGGGGGAATAATTAAAAGTTTTCTTAATTAAACTTGTTTCACTTACATAATACTACAAAAAAGTCTTTTGTAGGATTTCATTGTAGGGTTACATTAATACTTGTGATAGTTAAACAACAGAATTTTCATCTCATCTACCTTGACGCCACTGATTCCTCAGGCAATCATGTCTACCTAATTGTATTGGTCGGTACAACTCCCTGGAGATACTAATTGATGCATTAGAGCCAGCACTGCTCCTGGTGTCCTCACAAGGAAGTGTCACCAATTTCTTATGAAAATGTAAATCATCAACGGCATGTCTTGGCATATTATCTGAGGAAAACCTGAAAGCCTTTTGTTTAGCTTTAATAGACTCTGTAGGGTTCATGTAGCTGGGTTTTTGAGTACGATCATCATCTAATGTGTCGGCAACAAGAGTGTTGCTAGACAATGTGGTTGGAGATGCAGATGTAGATGAAGTAGATGTTGAGCCCTCGTCATAGACAGACTCAGAACTTGGGGCAGACAATGAACCAGAAGTTTGACTGGCAATTGGGGGTCTTGCAAGAACTCTGCTCGTCACATTGTTCCTTTTTACTTTTAGGGAGTCATGTTCAAAACAGCTGGAGTGACTGTTCCGAGAAAATGTGGTCATCTCTGATGCCTCTGTATGAATGTCTTCCATCATCCTGGTTTCCCAGGGCTTGATTGCCATCCAACGATCTAGCCAATTCCAATCTGGGCTATTCCTATCTAGCCTTTGATGTTTGCTAGGCAGTGGCTGCTTGTTTGCTCTTGAATTTGGGCTGGCATATGATCTTGATTGCTGAAAAGTAGAATTAAACTATTTGAAGTCAAACATCAAGGGAAATGTCTTGTAGTTTTACCATTCAACACAACTTTCGCATCCCCTTCCATTATCTAGCTAACAGGAAGTTAATGAAAGTGTCTATGTTTTCAAGCTCTGTTACCTGTTTTGAGAAAGAGTATGCTATTGCTCTCTCCCTCTTTATTGCACCTTCTTGCCTCATTTGTTGTTTTGCGCTTAGTTCTTCTAATGTTCCTGGACTGTTGCACCATCCTCTCTGAAAATTGTTAAGATAAGCAAACAGTATCAGCATCTCGTTATCGTCTAAGTTAAAAGTAAAATGATATATACAATTATATCTTGATGACAGGTAACCATACAAAATCTTATGGAAAAAAACAAAAAACAAGTAACCCATCTAACCTCGGTATTCTTGGTTGGATCAGTTTGGCTGTGGTATTCATTTATTAGTTTCTGCACAGGGTGTCCTTCTGTAGATATCACACATTGTGCTCTTACCCGAGCCTGGACCCTTACAAGTGCTTGCATGCACCTTAATGTCACAGCAGCTTGCTTTCGGACCTGACGACCACGGAATATAGCTTGAATCCTTACTACTGCTTTCAAGGCCCTAAGAGCTCGTCTTGCCTGACAGCATTTCATCGCCTTATTAATGAATCATATATATTTTCCATGAAATAGAAGGAATGCATCAAAAAGTAGATGGACAATTTTCACCAAATGCGCTCTAGTTTCCATTAACTATAATGACAGTTATGCCTTAAGATGAGATAAAATGAGGAGAAAGCATAATTATGGCCACTTACCATAAGATCAATTCTTCCTAAAAGACTAATTGTCACAATTGAATTTACCAAAATCATGCTTGCAAAAGAACAGTCTAAGATCAAGAGTCCTAGTTTCCTCCTTTTATTCGCTTGTTCAACATCAAAAGCATAAATAAGCTGTGCAAGTTCATATCAAGCCAAGTTTCATCCAGGACAGACTTTCTGAAATTTTAACTCAGTTGAGTCAGTTCCACTCTCGTAGAAGATTAACACAATGAAAAACTATGTGAATAAGAGATATGACAAAGATAAGTGGTGTTTAAGAACGGAAATCCTCGTCTTTACCCGTGTTCCCTTAATTTCCTGTTTCATTTATATTTTAATGTGATGTGTTTCCTGCATTAAGTTTATTAATATTATTTAATCAGATAAAAACGTTAAAGAGAGGAAAAAAATCTATTTAAAAGGGAACAAAAGTCACAAATTGAGATTAAATAATGGAAAAAAATTACAGGAGATAAAATGGATAGTAAAAATTTGTACGAAACCCCAATAGCAAAACCTACCGCCGTTAATTAATGATTTTCATAGGATTAAATAATTTTAATAAACTTAATGCAAGAAGCATGTGGTATTAAAATATAAACAGAACAAAATAAAAAAACACATGATAAAGGCAAAGGATTTCTGTTCGGTGTTTAAACCCTTCAACACTTTCAATGGCTTATCCCTTTTATGAGTTGTTAAGGGTTATACTTAATTGCCATTGTCTCTTCCCATTTATCTCTTCATGAGCTCGTGAATCCACTAGGTGAGTGAGTTAATTGTATATGTGATACCTGATTTACAGTTAAATACTCGATTGGATATTTAAAATTTTAAAATTCACAATTGAATATTCTAATTTTCTTTTTATTTATTAATTTGCTTATAAAATTGCACAATTAAACACTGGATGTGTCCAAAAACAACAAATAAGAAGACATCATACATTCTAAAAAATATATATTATGTTTAACAGCATAAATTTAACAGCAAAATATAGAAGCAAAAGCAGCAAGTACCAAGTAAGATTGAAATAAAATAAACGAAAAATTGGAACAAGGAAAGTAACAGTCAAAAACTGTGGTCATTAATTATCCTTAAGGCTTTGGACATGGATCGTATCGCCAGCAAACTAACACGGTGCGGTTTGAGCATTTTTTAATCTACTCGTGCTGCGGGCTATCATTGAGTCAAGCCAGCGCACTGATGATCCATGGAAAACACCCCACTCATATTTGGACATCAAAGGTCCATCACGAGTGGAGCCTATATGGTGCAATTAGTATAGCCCACGCATCGATGGTCCAATCATTACCCTAGCCCAAGTTCATATTTAATTTATTTTAATAAATAGATAAATATAGTTTATTATATAGATGATAAATATGTGTGATATTAATAAGGTATAGCTTATTATCTTTGAAGCATTGATCGTGATTAATTTTTATACACTATCAGCCAACAAACAAAATGCTGACATCTCATTAATGAGATAAAAATTAAAACATACAAACACTTAATAATAAATATTTTAACTTTTACATGTTAATTAAAAATATATATTTTAATTTTTTCTCCTAATTCAGTTTAAATGTTTATATTTTAGATTGCTTTCTGGTCTGTTCTCTACATCATAAAGACAACATCTTGAAGTAGAGAATAGATTGAAGAAGCAAAATGAAATATAAATCTTAATACTGAATTTGGAGAAAAAACTACAATATTTTATTTTTTAATTAATCGGCAAAAGTATTTTAATGTTTATTATTAAGCTTTTGTAAACTTTGATTTTTACCTCATTAATGAGGTGACAGTATCTATTAGTTGTCAATGCATCAAATATTAATCTTATAAATAAAACAAAATATAAGTATAAAAATAAATAAATAATTATATAAATAAGTGACTATAACCAGGAAATATATAATCAGTTTATTTTAATAAATAGATGAATAAATAAAAAGAAAAACACATATAATTAGTTATGTAAAATAAAAATATACGAGTAATTAATAAAATGAATATTACTTTGTTATTTTCCAATATGTTATATTATTAGTTTTTAAAAAATAATAATTATGTGTTAAATATTATTAACTTTGTAAATGTCAAAGATAATATAAATTTACATAATATATCAACTTTACTTTAATGTCATTAATGATTATTTTATTTTCTTATCACATCTTACTTCACAGCAACCAACTGTTACTAATATTATCTGACCCTTAATTTCAATCTCTTATTGTAACTCTCGATCTCACCCTTACATTTCTCAATCTCAACCATCAACACCACCGCTGTTTTCATTCTTAGGGAAACTAATCTCACTAACTGGCCTACACTGTTCAGTGCTCACCGTTACATATTTTAGCCAAAACTTGTCTGGAAAAAAGAGCAAGGAAATCAAACCCATAGATCAAAGTCACGTAGCCCTAAAAGGAGCCTTGGCATGTACCCTAAACCTCAAAGTTTGACGATTCACGAGGAAATATTAAAATTTATAGCAGAAGCTAAAATTATGCATATAAGGGAAAAAAAATCGTATCAACCATAGAGAGAGTAGAAACCCATATACCAACAAGCCTCGAAATGCAGTCTGGATTCGAATCGCGGCCCATTCTCGCTTCACAGCTCGGAAATCTTTGGGTTGAACACGAACAATGGTAGCCATAGCTGCAGCGAGCACATCATCATCCACCATGAAAGAAGAATCGGAAGCCTCTGAAGAAGCCACGGTGCGCATCTTGAGACCCTTGGATGAGGAGGATCCGAACCCTTCCGATGAGCTTCTCCATAGCCTCCATTTCTTCTTGGCTTTATCTCCCACTTTCTCCTACAAAACCAGTAAAAGAAAATGAAATCCGGGAAGCAAGAAGAAGAAAGCTAGAAAAGTGGTATTCCTAGTTTTGGTCTTGGCGAAATTACTTGGTTACTGGGAGCTTGAAGGGTTTTGAGAGTTATAAGTGATTTGAACCATTTTCCTGAAGCACCCATTTTAGGAATTGGAAGAAATGTAGTATTTAGAAAGCTTCAATTTGCTGGAATCAGAGCAAGTAAGCTTAAGAGGAGGAGGAGGAGATGGAGAGGGGAACTTGATTTTTGGTTAAGAAGTGAGTTTGGCCTTTTGAGGAAGGGGTGAGCATTTTATCGGGGAGGGACACGTTTTGAATTTTTGAAATTCGAAAAAAGTAGTAATAAATAGTCATAACGGATACATTGACTCTTGGGTTTTGGATATGGTCTGAACGCTCCCCCTCTTTGTTACAAGGTTGTCTACCTTTATATTCGGACATATCTACAAATTGAAAATTAAAAAAATAAAAATAAAAAAGGATGTAAAATCATTCTTTTCTTAGGAGAGCATCATATTTGCTGGCCGATTTCTATCCTGAGGATTTCATATTAGTAAAGAGAGTTAACGAAACAAAATTTAGAAATATTTAATATATATATCCACATGCATATATAGAAAGAAGCAAAATTGCATTGGCCTTTGAATTCCCGTTTTCTTTTTTGGTGAATTAGGATCCCTTGAGTTCCAATTTTGGCAAAGCAACCTTGTAACCTTTTTAAAAGCAACTAAATCTTTTCTTTTTTGACAATTAAATATTATTAGTAATACTATATCAAAAGGAGCCATGATTTCCAAATATTGCTTTATCTTCATTTAAAAAAAGAAGAAGAAAACTCGAAATGTTGCTTGTCGAGGTGTAATGGACCCCGTTGCTTTTGAGGCCAGGTTTTCTTCTACTAATTATATTGTGACCCCAAAGAAATTCAAAAATGTTGTGCTCAACACATGAGGTATCTGATGTCTTTGCCTTTCCTCTATCATCTGATAATTTGTTAGGCCAGATTGCCCTAAACAAGAGGAGACTAAATAAAGAAATTGGCATACTTGCATTCAGATTCGTGGCACCCAAAAATCATTCATGAGTGTGAAACAAAGGCAGCAGCAAATCAAATAATAGTAGAATGGAACTGCTTCAATACATGTCGTTTTCTACTTGGAAACGTATTAAGACTACGAAATAAGGGATTCGGCACAATGTGTTCCATAAAGAAATTGCGTCAGTAGGAACAAACTAAAAGGAAATTCTATCTCAACAAAGTTTCTTAGTTCAAACAGCGTGGAAACAACGCTTGGGAAAGAGGCAAGGGAACTACTTGTTTTGTTTTATGTGTGTGTGTCTAATCACGAATAAGACGTAGATAAATGTAGACCCGACCCTATAATAAATAAATAGTGCAATTACGATTTTATTTTTTCCTTCTTTATTTCCTTTTGCAAGTTTTATCAGTTACCTTGATTTGCGTTTATTTTTTATTTTTTTCAAATTGATTAGTGAGATTAAAGTCAAATTTATAACTGTAGCATTTTATGATTGAATATTGAGTCTTTCCTTCCATTTCAATCTTATTCAATTTTATCTCCGTATTTTCAATTTTATAAACTTTTAAAATAAAAAAAAAATAATTGAACATTTGTACAAATTAGTTTGTTGAAGCAAGTGCATATTTTTGTTCATTTCTGTTATTTATTTGTTTTAAAATCAACAAAGACACTATAATGGTAAAATTACTGAAGTTGAAGTATAGTGATAATATTTAACTTTGAATCACAACATAAAAATAAATTTGACCTTAATCTTTTAATCAGTAAGGTTGTTTTCAACTATTAAAATAAATTTAGAGTACTTGACTAAAGACTGCATGAATCGACCAGGATTATTTGGGCGCCTGCCTACAACTCTAATCCCTCATTAATTACAAGAGTATAACTGCAAAATTGAACTTTAAAAAAATTAAGCATAATGTGAATATCTTTATTTCGGACGACATGCCATTAAAAGTTTGAAACATAACTTTCAGATTAGAATAGACATGGAAGAAGTTCCCCTCTATGTACCATAAGAACTTACGGTATAAATAAATTGAAACGTATTGTTTTTTTTTTTTTTTGTTCAAATATTTGATGCAGGCGTGTAGTCAAATGTTAATCTACCTTTCAATTATTGGTTTATGCAAGAAGGAGAGAGATTTTCTAAACTTATTTGCATTAAATTCTGAAATGTGAGTACAATTAACAAGCTTTGGATATATTCGAGCATTTGTTTCATTGGTTGGTGTATAATCTCTCTACTTAAATAGCAGAGTTCGAATCTCTCCTCCTTTAATTATAAAAAAAAAAACAAGCTTTGGATAAACCAACTCTTGCTTTGCAAAACAATTTCTCAAGAAACTGTTCCGCAAGAAAAATTAATCTAAAAAGGAAAATACCAACGCACTGCACAGCCGAGGTAAAAAAAAAGTAAAAATTATATGTAAGAACAATAAATTTTGAGTTACTCCTGTGAAACTCAAAGAGGGCCTATGGACCTTAAAAAAAGAAGAAGGTATCATTTAGTGAGTTGGTGAATTGCGCTTAATTAGAAGCAGGAACCCGGACCCTTGGGCTAACGAGTCCAATACAGGCAAGCCTAGGAGATAAGTGAAGTTTTGGACTTGGTCTGGGAGAAGGAATTGGGGCACAAGGCACCGAAGGATGCCCTGCCTTGACCCTTGGTGATAAATTAACCTGTTCCAGTGCTTTGAATTGTAGCTGTGCTGGGTAGTCTCTGACACAACCGATACGAGGACCTACTCCTGTACACCATTTGGATTTCACAGGCTTCCCCAAGTCATGCGCTGCAGCTTTGTCAACTAATCTGCTTCTGTCAGTATTTCCTTCATTCTCATTTTTTCCAATTATATGGTCTTTGGTGCACCCATTTGCATGAATTGGCTCGGCGCCATTGTTGGATGGCATGTTTTCAGTCGTTTCTTTTACGGACTCTGGTTTCAGTTCCTCGTGAATTTTAACTTGACTGGGGATCACATCATCATCCATGGCATATTTCTGCAGAGAAAAATAAAAAATAAATAAATAAATTTCAACAATCTAGTAAGCTCAACAAAATTGTCTTGAAATGGTGCCTCAGGTCAATGAAAGGAAGCTGAAGAGCAACCGAGTTACCTTGACATTTGTCAAGTCAACATGATGTTCCTCCAAGAAACGGCATAATTCCGCGAAATTTGCTTCGGTCGGGCGATAATGACCACTGTAGGGCCAGACAGCCTGAAGAAGGGGAAAAAAAAATCAACGTTTAAAAATCTTATGTTCAAAAATTGATATCGTGCACGCGTGCAAGTATTATTTTCGCGTTCATGAGACGAAGGAATTCACATACATCAAGAGTTCCATCAAGAATAACCAATCTGCCAGACGCAATGGTGGCTCCCCCAGCTAGGAAACTCGAGTGCTGAAACAGACCCTTCTCCTTCTGCCCAACATATAGGATTCTTGATGTACTAAGAACAAAGATCCACTTGGTTCCCTCTATGGTGTTAACTGCCACTTTGCTTTGTTTGTAAATCAGCTTCCCTTTCTCCAGAACTACTTCGTATGCTTCCCTTTCTTTCTACAAAAGCAAGCAATGAAACTGAGCATTAAATACACATTCCCTTAAAAACCTAAACCAAAATATGCAAGACTTATTCTGCAAACAAAAACAATTGCTTTTCTAACGTAAGACTTATCATGCAAATCAGGGTCACTGTCCTGAAGTAACGAAGGAGAAAAGTCCCTTGTTGCCTTGACTAAAAGGAAACAGCTGCGCATGGCATGGCATGGCATGCCATCTCTTTCAATTAGAATAGACTACTACCAATATATGCAAGTGCCAATGGTAGGTAACTAGGTATTAAATTGCCCCTTAGGCCTTACCGGTCCAAGATATTTGATGCATTGACGCTGTAGATCAGTCCTTGGGCATTTGTCAATATTAACTTCTTTGCCATCTCCAACATCCAACCTTCATTTTGATGAAATGAAAATTTTAACTAACTCAAGAACTATTTGACAAACTTAAAAAGTTTTCAAATTCCAGATGAAATCTTTGGAAATTTTATTTTGTGATTTTTTTTAATTTACCAGTAGAAAAAGGGTTGAGAACTCCCAATCTCAAACCAGATATTGTAATACAAATGTAGGTTGTGACCGTAACGATGACGTGGATCAATCTGTGCAATAAAATCAAACGATTAATTAAAGATAGTAAAATTTCTTTTAATTATATGTTAAATAACAAAGCATTTAAATGCAAGTCCCATGATAACTTATTCTAACAAGAAAATAAAGGTTTCATAATTTCATGCCAAAAATAGTTAAGGGAATGAGGGGACGTGTCTCCTTAACAAAAACCTCAGTTTAAAATAATAAATTTGGAGGTATATTTTTCTTCCATTCATTTTTTGCAGAATAAATGATACATTAAATACAAGCAGAACCCATGCTAATACATCGTTTAATCAAGTATATCATCATTCATCCAAACTTAATCAAACCCAATGATAAAGTCGTGAATAATATTGGAAGCATAATAGAGATGAATTCAAAGTAGAAGTAAGAATACTCCAGCGCTGACTTACAGCTTCAAGCCAGTGTCGTAAAGCCAACTGCTGACCTTTCACGTCCTTTGACAAGCCTTTCCCAACCTATACAATTTGTTCATAAGCAACAAATTTGAGATTGAATATCGGTTTGCAGCAAGAAGATTATTGGTATACTTTATAGGGTCATCATTAATAGGGTCCTGGACCTGGTCAAAGAAGGGATTTGCTCGACATTTTTCTTAATTCACAGCAATTTCCATCTTTAAGAGACACAGAATTAGATTTGGTCTAAAAGTTGAAACACGTGACAGCGAATATTAAGACTTTGTCTGATTATCTTCAGAAAACCTTGTCCATTCAAATAACGAACTCACTACATTAACAAAACAAGAAAAAAATAAAGCATACCTTGGCCGCTCTTGTCCGAGCTCGTGCCCAACGGGAAACAGCCGTTTCTGATTTTTTCGAATTAAAGAACGATACAGAGCTTCTTCTCAGAGCTGCAAATTCTAATGCCTTCCACCTGAAGAAGAAGAAGAAGAAGAAGAAGAAGAATAAGAATTATGACCCATAATTGCATTGGAAGAAAGAAATGATCGTAGTTAAGAGAACAAACCATAGCTCCTCGACAACAACAGCACAATCTGCAAGGTTTCTTCGAGTCCGGTAACTCTTGTAGAATTTTTGCAGCTTAGTAGCAGCTGCATGAAGCTCGCTAGCCGGCCTGGAAGACAGGAATTTTTCCTGCTCTGGTGAGGAAAATGTGATAGAATTTGCTTTGTTAACCAATTCATCATTTCCACCTAAATCAGAAATCTTTCTGTTCATGATATCCAGTGCTGGAATAGTCATTTGGAGCTCTAGCTTCCCGGGTTTCTTTTTCTTGAAGCTTATAGACTCTCCAACAAGGACATTATCTTGCTCATGATCGGATACATACGCACTGTTCTCCGAATCCCTTTTCTTGAAGCTGCTTGTTCTCAATGTCGCCTTCCCCATCCTCTCAAAGTCGACGGATGTCATCATGACCATCTCTGCGTCTTCTCTATAAAACGAATTGACCGTGTCATGAGATTGCAAGTCATAACAATCAAGGATGAATTGAAATCTCTATAACAAATGCCTGAAAGAAGGAAGAAGATTAATCAATCGTACCTGAATGAAAGTAGGAAACCGGAATCTACACTCTCACTATAAAATAATAATACTACAAAGTTTTATTAATGTTAAAATGTTGAGTCCAGTGTTTCTTAACATGACTGAGACCTCCTTTATATATCCTGCAAACATGTAAGGTTAAGAAGACCGGAAAATAAATGAAGTTTAGTAAACATGCATGTGGTACCTTCAAATACGTAAAGATGAGGAAAATGAGAGCCGCTTTTGAAATCTTGTACCCATCAAACCCTGGTGGTTTGAATAGAAAATATATAACACGAGTTGTTTGAAGATGAAGACTTCAATCTTCAAATAAAGTTTCCAAAATGTTTCTATCTTTGTACTTGCTTTGGAATTGGAAATGAAAAGGAGACTAACTATAGTGAACTTGTGAACCGTCTAATTCATGCTCTAAATTAAGATGTTTTCCCCTTTTTTTTTCTTCCATATATGTATGTGAAACAAAGAGGATAGTCAAAGGAGCAGCTCTGTTCCAATGTAGAAAGGTTTTGCTGTTTTTTCATTCGTCCAAAAAGAAAAGGCTAGCTAGCTTCTTATGATATGCTTTGATGTGACCATCTTTTAACTTTGGTCCGATTTCATTCTTTTTATTTGTTAAATTAGCCTCAAATGCATAATTAAAATAAAGAAATTATATATATATATATATATATATATGGATGTATTTATATGCATTTTCATATATTAGAGTTCATTTTTTTAACAAGATTGTTTGTCAAATGAAATAATTTAACCCATAACTAATGATTTAAATGTGGCAATTAAATTCATTTATAAATTTATTATTATATTCTTTGTTACCTATATATTATAAGATAGCCATTCAAAATTTAGAAAAAATCAAGAATAGAAAACCAGAAAAAAACTACCGACCAACTACCACAATTTCACACGTCAAACACTTCAACAAAGAATTTCTAGGATATGTCATGGTCAATATAAATTTAGTCATTATTCATGCATGCGGGACATGCCCTAAAAGAAAAAAAAAATGCATACCATGACTAGGGTTAGCTTTTCTCTGTCTTTAAATTCCTACATATTACTATTAATCAATTAATATTTTTAGTTAATATAATATATTCTGCCTGCAAAGAGGGAAGAAATTAGACATGTCATTTTCCTTCTGAACTTGACTTCACTGAATGAAATCGCTGGTCGCAGCAAATAAAAGATGAATATGGGATGGGGTGTGATTCACAAAAAGTCTTTGTTTTCACAAGAGCTTGAAACAGTTCTAGCAAAATTGGCTAGAACTTGAACCAATTGCTTAACTGTTTCAAGTTTTTATTTCCCAAATTCATCAAACATAATCTCTTTACGTCCCGTTCTTGCCTTTTAGCTTTTAGCATTTCACATTTTAATACTATCTGCATCTATCAATGTAAGGTACTCATGCATTTGATAGAAAAAATATATTTTAAGATAAATTTAATTTTAAAGTAATAAAAAATAATTAAAAATACATATGAATATTTGATTTATTAATTGATGTATGATTTTTGAGTAAAATTAAAATTTTCTTACCTTAATTATAAAAAAATAATGACTAAAAATGTTTCCTTAAATGCAAGCAAAGCCATAACCGTCAGTTCTGCGATAAATTCCTTGAGTAAAATAACGAAGAAATATCGGGGACGGTTTGAAGCAGACGGCACTGTTTTTCCACGCGCTTTTGCAGACACGATTGAAGAGCAGTGGACCCTTACCAAATTAATCCCTTGACTTCTTCAGCCCGATTTGTGGGCCGTCACCTTCTTCATATTTTTTGGAGAATCAAAGAAAACAAGGAGATTCATGTGATGTGAGGGATCCCCGACCAAAAAAACACTGCCCTAAACAGATGAAGCTCAAGCTGTGGGTCAAAATGCTCGTGGGTTTCCATTTTGAGGAGCTGTTAGCTCCTATTTAAACATGTGTTTGCGTTCTTCATATTCATAATGGTTAGCGTTGAATATGTTAGAAAAAACACTGGAAAATAAATGAAAATAAAATAAGGTAAGTAAAAACAGTAAAAAATCTAAGACATAATATCATTATTTTTAAAGATAATTTTCATCTTTTCGAAGTACAAAATTCAGTGCAAAAGAACTGCAGTGATTATCCTTCAAGATTCAACAGACTCTTCCTGATTAGTTTGTACAAACTATCAGAGATACTAGAAATAATAGAAAAATTACTAATAAGAAAGAACCCATCAAAATAAGGAAGTGAGGGAAGCAGAGAAGTGAAGTATATTGAGAATCAACATGGAGGCTACATTTATAGGGAGGAACGATTGAGAGAATCAAGAAAAAATAAAAAATAAAGTATTATGTAACGTTATAAATATTTTGAAAAAATTAAAGACTAAATCAAAATAAAATATTCTATCTAACGTTACAAAACATTTATAACGGCAGAATGCATATCAAAGACTAATTCTTTCTTTATATTAAAAAGACTAAGTCAAGGTAAAGTAAAAAATAAAATTGACCACCAAGGTACAAAATATCATCTGGCAATGTGGGACTTTGAAACTTTATGAAATACATTTATTTTTTCAAAAGAATATTAGGTCCATTTTTTTTTTTAAAAAGCATTCATTTTCATTAACAAGGAGATATGTGCGTTGTACACTTTCATAGTCATAATAATGGTTAGGGTTGAATCTTCATTTGATTTTTTTTTTTTGAAAAAGCAACAAAGAGGCATATACATATATTATACAGTTTAACAGGCTCACAGTTTGGAGTTGGCAAACCCTGCCATTATTAGTTGCAGGACAAAGAGATGCACCCCAGATGTTAACAAGAGCAAAAAAAACCATCACCATCCACACAAAATCTCGCCATAATTTATGTTTAGCCTCATTCACAATTATGAAATATTTGAGAAACCTCATCTCAAAACACATCAACAAAAAATTTATCCATTAGCAAAAACAAAAGATTAAGAGTACCTGCTATAAAATAGGTAACACAACAACCTTGTAGTCAGGGGTAGAGTTAAGGGGGTGGCATGTGGTGGCGACCGTCATCCCTCAATTTTTAATTTGCTTTGTTACTATGAATATAAAATTTTTTATATATAATTATATATAATATTATTACTCTTATAATTACATTTTAGTCACTCTTTATATAAAATCTTGAATTCGTCACTGACTGTAATCAACCAAAAACATTCTCAAAACCAAATCATCTAATAGGACCTCTTGATCAACCCATAGTGTCATGGTCCACACCAACCCCTATGAGGTATTATTCACTTTGGCCCTACTAGCCTTAAGGTTTTGTCCCACAAAAGGCGTCTCACATGTTGAAGGTGGTGTGAACCCTTATATTCTTAGTATCACTCTAGTACATATCAATGTGAGATTCGTGGCTCCTCTCTCTAGGACCATGACATCCTCCTTTACTCCCTGCTGGGAGTTGCTCTTTAATGTGAGACTTTGTTCCTTTACCCTTTTGGGAGTTTCTCTTCAATGTGAGACTTTGTGGCTTTACCTGCGGGGAGCATTATCTCGATGATGTAAGATTCATGTCCACACGAGGGTCATGACACATAGCATCAACAGATCTTAAAAGGCTTGAGAAACAACAAAAACAGAGGTGCTAAAGTCTTTGAAAGTTTGAATTGTCTAGGCAAACACGTTGAGAAATTGGTAATCATGTTACACTCCTGCCTTTGCAAGGCTATCTACTAGGTTATCTACAGCTCTTGGCATATATACAATCTGCCATCGGCCTACTTACGCCTTCAAATTTTTAGTTTACAACATTAATTTCCTCATCCTCCAACGGGAGGAAGTTAAGAGTGATATCCACTTCACCACTTTTGATGAATTGCTTTCCACCACCAAAACATGTGTTTTTGCCCATTTTGAAACTATACAGAAAAAGCTCTTTCATTACAAGAAGTTCAATAAAATTAGAGTCATTAATGCCTACAGATTTTGAAAATATCACTTAGACAGCTTTGTTTGCATCGTGTAGCAACCCTTTGATACAAACTTCCCCTTAGCAACCTCTCTTCATCTACATTAAACTTAAGGTAGCCTCCATTTAAATTCTTCCACACCACATTTTCCCTTTTTTTCTTTTACTACTTACCAGTCAAAACAAGTATTGTTCACCCACGGGCCATAATCTCTCAACATTCCCCTCTTTTTATTGGAAAGGTGAAGATTCTTGGGAAAGCAAGTTAGAGGATGATAACCTCAATCCATTTGTCAAACAAAAGAAAAACATTTTTTCATTGATTACAACAAAACCAAATCCTAACGACACAAAAAAATATATTTCTTATTTGGATAAAGAGGACTTACAATATTTTTCCAAATTTTAAAGCACCAATAGTTGTTTTGGATTTTTGAGAGCAAATTGCAAGAAATGATGTCATTTTTCTCCACTATAACATTTCTTCAAAAGTAGTCTTGTTTATTTTCGTACCTTTATATTCATTTATTTAATAAAGTCCTATTTTTACCAAGAGATCAATAATCTCGAAGCTCATGTGATCCTTCTACTTGCAAATTGTTCTTCAATCCACATAATGAATTTTTAGCATGGATGATGCTTTACTCTATGTAAGTCTTCTCTAGATTCTATTCAACACCTCTTTCACCCTTTGTGGCACGTAAAATAAAGATTTGAAAAAATTGTAAAGGCTTACAAGCACATGCCTTAGCAGAGTGACTCTCCCTCCAATGAACAACAACTTAGACTTTGATGTTGCTAATATAGACTCAAATATTTCCATAATCGACTTCTAGATCTTCAATGATTGTTGATTAGATCGTAAGAATAAACCTAGATAAGTAGAAGGGAGTTTGCACTTTTCCATGAGAATGTTTACTGCCAATATGGTTGTCATGTGATCATCTAGTCCAATCCCAAGGAGGCAGTTTTTTTAATAATATATTTTAAAGCCAACTCTCAAATTTTGGTTCACCAAAGATCTTGGTGTCATCAATGTATTGAAAATGCGAAATAATCAACCCATTCTTCCCAATAGAAATACCCTTGCCCAGCCAAACTTCAATTGCCTTGTTCATCAATGCACTAAAAGCTTCAACCACATTGTTAAAAATATATATATATATTTTAGGGGCCACCTTGTATCAAATACCTTCCCATTTTGAATTCTCTCATTAAGGTATTACTAAGATTAGGGAAGAGAATAAATTCCTTTATCCAACCTCGTCTTTGCTCTCAAAACACAATTTGGACAACATCATCTCCATGAAGACCCAATTTACACTATCATTTGTCTTCTCAAAATCTATTTTGAGTATAATTCCTTTTTCGCTTCCCCTTTTCATGAGGTCGATTATTTCGTTTGCGATTGGGGGACAGTCCATAAATTGTCATCCTCTAATAAAAACAAATTGATTGCAACCTATTACTTCTTGCATCACCTGTCCCATCCAATTTTTGAAGACTTCAATTACTGTTTTATACACACTACCTTCCGAGCTAATGGGCTTGTAATCACTCAAAGCTTTCGAATTTGTGTACTTTAGAATAAGGATTATAAATGAAGTGTTGATATATCCTTGAGCTTACCAGGGTTGAAAAATTCTATCATAAAGTTCATCATTGTGCCTTTAACCCCTGCCTTTGACTTTTGAAAAAAATTGAAGTCAAAACTGTTGAGACCAAGTGCTTTGTTACTATCACAACTACAAACAGTCACCCATACCTCCATTTCTGTAAAAAGTTTCTTAAGGAATCAAACCAATTACTCACTCAATTTTTGGAAATTGCGATTTCTATCTCTCAACTTTGTCACATCTTTGTTTCTATAGAGTACTTAAAAAAAAAATCTTACAACCTCTTCATTCATCATCTATAGTTTCTAACCATCTTCTAATGGACATTGATTCTCTCGATACAATTAATTCTTTTCCTTGCTTATGTCATTCAACGAAAAAATTTTGAATTTTGATATTTCTTTAGCATCCATATTACTTTCGCCTTTTGTTATCACACATTTTTCTCTGCTCTATAATGAGATCACATAAATCGACCTTTTATTCATAATGGATTCCTTTTTGCCCTTTTCGGCTTTGTTTTCGTGCCATTCCTATTCATATTTTGGATTTCCTCCTCCAAAGTGATAATTTTTTCTCTGATGTGTCCAAACTTTTTTGCTCTTGTTTTAATAGCGAACTTTAATTTCTTAAGCCTTTACCAAACACCTTCTCTCCTTGTCTATTCATGTTCAACATTCTCCTAATTTTTCTTTACTAAGTCATGGAAATTGCTTTCTTTTAACCAATGGTTAAAAAATTTGAATAGTTTTGGGCCCCAATTTAACTTCTCCATCCCAAATAGAATAGGATTATGATCCGAGAAGGAGCTAAGTAAGCATTTTTTGTGGAGTTTTGGATAGCACCTTAACAATTTCACATTAATAAGGAAAGTGTCCAATTTGCTGAAGGTAGCATTTTCTCTATTATTAGACTGGGTGAACTTGTTCCCAGACATTGAAGATCCACTAGTCTCAATTCTTCTGTAAACTCTAAAGAACTAACTGCACGTTTGATTCGTAGAATAAAATAGATTAGAATAAAATAAGTATTCTATGGCAATAGAATGAAAATTTTGTTATATAATTTGGTTAACGGAATAGAATAAGGTAGGAATTACTATTATGAATTATTATAATGTTTGGTTGGTAAAAATAATTTTAGAATAACAAAGAAATAAGTGATAAAAAGACAAAAAATAACTTTTATTATAATATATGATTATTTATTTTTATTTTATTTTATATTTATAAATATTAATAATTTATCATTTATTTAAAATATTAATAATTAATAGTTTAAATATTAACCTTTTAAATATTAATATTTTATTTATAATTTAAATATTATTATGATTAAAATAGTAATAATTTCAATTAATTTTTAAATTTAAAATATTAATTGTTATAATATATCATTAGAAACTTAAACTTTTTTTTTATTTTTTTCTTGTCTCATTTTCCTTTCTTCTCCTTTAGCTAGCCATTGAAGATGTGGTTGGCGTATTGATGTGCCAATCTGGTGCTCCTTGTGGTCAAATCTAGCCATTAGGGCACCAGATCAACACTTTTTGTAGTTGGATTTGGCCAAATTCGACCCTTACACCACTTTCGCAGTTGCCATCCCCTTTGATGGTGGGTGAAAGATTAGAGAAAGAAGGAGAAATGCAGAAAGTGGAATGGAGGGAGCGAAAGAAGAAAGAGAGAAAAAAGAATGTTTTTATATAAGTAGGGTTGTAATTTTTCACACTTATAACGGGCATTTTAATCTTTTCAATTTTAGAGGCTATTCCCCCAATCATGAAATAACAAATACCATGAGGGGTTGGGATTAGTTAAATGTTGTTTTTCGAGAGATTTTAGAAATTAACTATTACAAGAAAATAGCTATTCCTTGAACCAAATTGTCAACCAAACGATAAAAGAAATAATATATGAAAATAAAGGGAGAATAGCTTAATTATTTTTCATTTATGCTCTTCATATTACTGAAATTCCCCCAAGCACCACAAGGCCTCCAGTCCTTTAATTACCTTTACCAATTCCTCACATAATACCTTACTCTTGTTTTCTTTTTAGTTAGATGTTGCCAAATCCACAATATTGATTTATCTTCTTAATCTTTTCAATCACAAGAATGTAATTTTTTTTTCATAACACAATTTTCAAATTCAAAGGAATTTTCCCAAATAGTGATCAGGCTCCTTATTACCCCTTTGACTCTAAAAATTGGCCTTTTCCCTGTACCAATTCCTACACTCCATTGGCTACCATTTACAATTTAGTTTCTTGAAAGAAAACAAACCAGGGACAGCTCAATAACTTCAAAGATTTAAAGTAAAATATTCAAATGAGACCTTTTTTGTTGAAATTAAAAAAAATTAACTTTGAATAATCAAATTTATATTTTCAATTTGATATATTCGAATATTTATTATGAAGTACCAAAAATATTTAACTATTATAATTATTTTATATATTTTAAATGGCCAATATAAAATCAACAATCAAAATTTCTAATTCAAATAAATTAACTATCACATAAAATAAAGATAATATAATAATAATAATATAAACTTTAAATTAAAGTAAAAAAGTCTGCAAAAATTAGAACAATAGTACTTAATTGTCGAATGCTTATTGCTGAATGAGGTTGACAGCCTTATAAAGATAATAGCACAATAAACTTCCGTATTCTTTGGAAGAAAATTGAAATTAAAGAAAAAAAAAACAAATGAAGGAAGAAGAATGTCACAGCCCAAATTTCGGGCCATGACCAGCATAAGGGCCCAATGGGCATAGCCCACTAAGCCCAAGCAAGCCTATTTATGAAATTCTATTTCATCATTCCCGCCATCATTTCTAAGCACAAAATTTTTATTCTCAACTATACGTATTTCGATAATAAACAAGACAACCAAATATTTATATTTGTACTAATCCAAAATACTGTCATTCATTGCCATCTCATAATGGCATCATCATATCACATATACATCTATTGTTTGTAGCCTAAATCTTAGCGATTTACATCGAGTGTAAATCCACATGCAAAATTCTTGACGACCAACGGAGTGACTTGGGTGAGGGCATAGCTACCGAATGCCATATACCTACTAAAGGGTGAATACAAGTGGTCTCCTTAATCTCGGTCCCAACTAGCTACGGATCTGAAAACATGCAATTTAAAAAGAGTGAGTATAAACTCAGTGAGTGAACACAAGAAGGGAACAAGCAACGACAAGGAATGTTTTAAAAAACATGGTGCACTTACTATAAAACCATGCAATTTAATCAAATTTTTGGTTAAAACCCCTCATTTCAAACTTTGAATATTTAATCCCTTAATGTTACAAGATCCATGATAAACCATGAAGTTGAATAGAATGCAAGTTTCAGCAATGACCAAGCAAGACAAGCAAATTGAGGGTTTTCTCGCTGCAGCGATAACGTATTATTTGTTTGCATATGTTTTGGTTTTTAAGCATATCTCCAACTACAGAAGTCCAATTGATATGATTTTTAAGTCATTAGAAAGCTAAGAGGCTGGGCTACAACTTTTTTGTTTACCCCTTTGCCCAGTTTTGATCAGAATGTGGTCAAAATCTTTGTAAAAATGAAAGCACTACACTAAAATTTTGGAACCACCCGAGAGTTTCTCGCTGCAGCGAGAACCAGGCCAATGTAACCCCCCCTCCCCAACCCGAGAGTTTCTCGCTGCAGAGAGAATGAATCTCGCTGCAGCGAGAAACAGAGCAATTTATTTAAAAGGGGTATTGTTACATCAAAAAGTCATTTTCTTGCTGAAATGAAAAGCAATTTGGGAGCAATTAACAATATCAACATACAACACAATCACAATTATTTTCATAAACTTTCTATAACATATATACATATATATACATCATCATGCATACCATCCCGCCACACTCAGCTCATGCGCACTCTTTACTCACATATAACCGGGTCATCATCAGCTCATGTGCACTCCCACACCACACATAGTTGGGTCATCATTATCACACAAAAGGAGCATCCAAAGCATAATATACATATCAATATAATGTGATAACGCTTGAACTATTCATATTACACATTTCACAAGATAGAAACATTTCATCAAGGGCTTGTTCCCTAAGTATATTTTTAAAGTAAAAACAAATGAAACTTTCAAATGATTTATTTAAACATGTAGGCACTTCCCAAAATATTTTGAAATGTAAGTTCACTCACCAGTCTTTGTTGATGTTTTGATGGGCTCTAACTTCGATTAATGTTCCGAATGGAGGTGTGGGGTTTTGTTGAAACCTATCACACACAACAACATCGCCATCAACCCAACTAGGCATTAATACCATTCCGAAAGCTATTTTCTAAATCAAGTTCTACTAGTCATCCCTAACTAACTTCCAACTACTACTAAATGGCTATTATTTGCACTACTCTAGTCACACAAAAAATGAATAAACAACCTCAACAATAAAACACTCACTAATCTAATTACTAGACATTATCAACAACTAAAGAGATTAACCCTAACTCATACTCACCTTGATGGTCTTTGTAGTTGAATTCTCTTTCAAAATTCTTCAAGCTAATAAGGGAAATCACTCACACTCTCTCTCTCTACACGTCCAGCTAGTGAGTGAATGTACTAAAGAAAGACTTTTGAAGGCTGTTGAGGTGTAAAAGTGGAAGAGCATGAAAAACCCTATGAAGGAGTGGACAAAAGCATGAAACTTGGACTTTCTATGATAGATTTATGGAGGATTCAAGGTTTTCTTCCCATGGAGGGTGAAGAAAACGTGAAATGGAGAGAAGAGATGGATGGAAGAAAAAGCTGTTGGAAGTTGCTGGAACTTAGATATTTATATCTAAAGTTTATCCAATTCCTCATCTAAATTACCAAAATGCCCTTAAAAAGGTCACTTTGTCTTCCTCCCATCCTTTGTGCAACCTTTTTACTCTTTTGACACTGAGACAAAGTCCATAATAGTTTAAAAATACTCGGGTTCACGAAAACGTAAAAATTTATATCATAGATGTAAAATGACCATTTTGCCCCTACTATGGAAATTATCAGTGTTTCTATCTTTTTCATTTATTTTACCATCATTCATTTATTCCTTAGGCTTACTTAGACTATAATAACATTAGAAAACTACTTCCAAGAGTTCACCATGAGAAATGACGAAATTACCCTTGGTTCGTGTTATTGCGTCTACTTCTAGTTACGGGTCTATGAAGGTCCAGGTTTCACAATACGAGGGTACTGGGTGTCACAAAAAATTTAGAAGTAAATATTATAAATTGAAAAAAAAAGATAATTAGTTTTATATATAGAAAATAAAATAGTTGTTGGAAATTATTAAATACATCTTATCGTTAGTAGATTGGAAATAAATGAAATAGGTGAGAAAAAATTGTTGTTGGAGATCATGAAATACATATTACCCTTAGTTGATTACAAATAGAAGAAATAGTTGGGAATTAATAGGATTTTAGGAATTAGAGAGTGATAAACAATTAAGATTTATTAGACATATAGTTAAAGAAACAGGAGAAAATGTTATCTTATTAATTATTTTTTACTTTTTATTCTTCATATATTTTTAATAAGAAATGAGATAATTAGTTCAAGATTAATATGAAAATGGAAGTGAGAGAAAATAAATATTTATTAGGCATAAAAAAATAAATAAATATTTTATTAACTATCTTAAGTTTTATATATTTTTAATATAATTAAATATATTATTATTATTATAAAAATATAAAATCTCTTCTAATTTGAAACCTAAACCCCTTACTTATGTGGCCTTACCAAGAACCGATCCTGAAACCAACTCTGATTTTACTTTACTAACCACCATTCTCACAACTCTTTTCTACTCCCCTTCTCAAGCCCCATACTCCGAGTAAAACTAATCATAAATAGCAATTCTCACCCCCAATGCTCGAGGCCATTGGCTCCTTAGCATGTCCTTTCCCTTCTATCTTCCAGCTCCAGGGCAGTGAAGACCTAGATCATTACTTCTTTATTCTTGTGGAAAAACATCCCTAGCTTCTGTCTAGTGACCCATGTTTCCTCTGTCTCTTTTAGTACGATTGAATTTCGGACCATATATATCATCATTAAAGATTGACCCTTGTCAATGCACTTTCTTATCCTCTTGCTCCCCATACAAAACCTCCATGATTTCTCGCCTCAGCCCAGTCATTTTGACATAAGAAGGACAATTAATTATAGTATTTCCTTTCAGTCCAACGTGTGCTAGGTCCTTTTATCGACCGCTTTACATCATTTTCTTGTTTCTAATTGTTCGTTGTGTCTCCATGTGCATGGCGACCAGCGAGGACAAAAAAACTATCTTTGTTGTGGTTAGTGGAGCCTCTCTAATCAAATTAATTATTGCCAAAGTTTGAACATGAAAACTCCATAAAACACATGTGCAAATCGGCCGCTGATAAAAGACATTCCTAGCAATCAATGAGTCTTGTTCAAAGTGAATAGTATAGTTTTTTTTTTTTTTTGGTAATGTCAAATTGGATTTTTTTTCAAAAATATCCCTCATATATAAAGTATTTTTGAAAATAGCTCTTTTTATATTTTTATTTATTTTTAATCAAAGAAAATTAATTTTGGATAAAATTGCCCTTAATGAAACCGATTCATATGTTTAGGTCAACGCCTCAAATCGACTCGTATCCTTTGAGCTTTCCTTTTCAGACTATTCATTTCTGGAGTATTTTTTACCAAAAAAAAAAATATTTGAGCATTTTGAATATTTTGAAGTGATTTTTGATACACGAAAAGTAACTTTTGAGCGTTTTAAGTATTTTTAAACATTTTGTAATGATTTTTTATATATAAAGAAAAATTTTTGAGCATTTTGAGCATTCTTCACCAAGTAGGCATATCCATTGATTATGTTGTTAAATGAAATAAGCTATATTATTTGAAGTTATTGATTTTGTTAAATGAAATTCAGTAGTTTTTGTAATTTTTAAACACTGCATAATCAATTTTTGGGCATTAGAATACTAGTTTTTAGACATTACATTACTAATTTTTAGACATTGTATTACTAATTTTTAGGTATTGTGTGATTGATTTTTAGATATTGTGTGACTGGTTGATAGGCATTGCGTGACTGGTTAATAAGGCATTGCGTGACTGGTTAGTAAGGCATTACGTGACTTAGACATTATCTAAAAATCAGTCACGCAATGCCTAAAAACTAATCACGTAATACCTAAAATCAGCGAAGCAATGATTAAGTCATGCAATGCTTAAAAATCAGTCTCACAATACCTAATAATTAATTGATTTGCCTGCTCGCAATCAAGTTTAAGTTACCAAAATCATACAATGTTATAATTTACAAATATATCTAATCAATTTCAACCTCAACTTCGGGGTTCGATAAATAAACCAATACACCAAAGAACCTAAAATACATACATTGATGTCATAATTTAATTTTGAAATTTTTATTTGGATAGCGGGATAAAGAAAATCAAAATCATTTTAATTTGTTTGAAATTATTTGAAAGGTATTATTATTATTAAGTTATGTAAAAAATTAATTAAAATTTATTAAAATTATAATAAAAAATATTTTTGAATTGAACTTATGAAGAGAATTATAAATTTCTCATAATTTTCTTTAAAAAATTCAAAGACAATAAAGTAATCCAAAACTTTTAAGTTAGGGTGCATATATACGGTTTTCCTCCTTGTCTCTTTTCCAAAAGTTTGAATTTTGGATAACAACGTTAGTATTTAAGCCCAGGATCATCATTTCTATGGTGGCATGCATGCAGGTAAAAGTAGCAATTAAGCCAATCCCACGTCGGTATTAGCAAGGGTTAATAGAGAAATTCACATTGATGTACTTTCAACAGTGAAAAACCTATGAATTTATATTATAATAAGATAATCTGAAACAAATGAACTTTTGTATAAGGCGCCCTTTACATTATATTCTTTTAAAAATCTGCAACTAATATCATACTTTCTCTCGTGCCATATTAACTCTTAACTATTAATTCTATTATCACTAATTAAGTAAATCATAAAGTTTCTAATATTAAATAGCCAGTAGACAAAAACACAGGGGAATTGCTTTTTCTTAATTTATCCGCTCACTTTGTTTTTTCCGCTAAAGATAAATGCAAGGTAACGGAGAAAGCTTTTTCCAATAAAAAAGAGGTGGAGAAGAACAAAACAGCCCCTGTTTGCTAAGAAGGAACTAATTAATTAATTATTTTTTATAAGTACTAATTAATTAATTGCAACCAAGCCTGGGTAAATTGGAGAAGAAATATCAAAATTCAACACCCAGCAAAGGGTAAACATCAATCAGAAAAAGAACAAGGAGGAAGAACAAGCTAGCGAAAGAATATTTATTTTTAGTTAAATAAATTTTTAAAATTAATAATTAATTAAATGTTATTAGTTATAATGTCTGATATGATATTAACATGAAAAATAAAAAATATCATGTATCAATATTATTTTGTCAAATTAATATATCACTTTATTATTTATTATGAAATATCAATTTGTATGTCAACATTGTATAATATAAAATGACAAGTAATATATTAAGTAATAAAAATTAATTAAATATTAATTATAAAAATTAATATAATTTAAAATAAAAATATAAAAAAATTATTTTAAATTGAGTCACATAAAAATATATTTATTCAAACTTAAGATTAAGGTTAAAAAAGAAAAGTATCAGCCATTTCCTCAAAAATCTGTAAATGGAGGTATAACTATTAATTAGGCTTTTGCTACTCCTCGAGCCTAATTCCAGCCTCCAGGCACCCACGTAGGCCACGAAGCCCAGACCAGTACGTCAATTGTGAATCTGATCCTTCCACGTCATCAGGATGATGGGCCCCACATAAATCCGCCCTCATGATCATAATCAGAAGTTCCCAAACAACTCTCAAAGTTCTAAATCAATCTCGCTAAAGGTTTCCTGTTTGGAAATTTCAGATCAAATGTCTGAACCAAAACATCATCCAACGGATCATCGCTCAGGTACTATGTTTTTGTCTCAATTTCTTCTTGTCTTTTTTGTTTTTTGGTTTTTAAAATTGAACTTATTATTATGCCTGATTGTGGACTTCGCCAAATTATGTGTAAATATATGGCTTTTGATCTGTGAATATATAGCTTTTTACAGAAAATGGGTTTCTCTAGTTAAAGACTTAGATTTTAAGGCTAATCTAATCATCTCTCACTTTAATCTTTCCCTAGGAACTATTTATTTTGTGTCTTTTATTGGGTGGGAAAGAGGATGACGATATTTTTAAGAAATGTGAACCCTTTGCTTGTGGCAGTTTACATGGAAAAAAATGGAGTCCTTAGATTTTTGTATTTTGGTCTTGTTCATTCTAGTTTTGGAGGTAAAATAACTGGCAATTTTATGGGCTTTCCCCCCTAATTTTCTTGTCTTCTCTGCTTTCCTATGGAAGAAAAAGATGTTAAAGCACCCAACATAATTGAGAGAGCTAAGGAAGAGATTGGGGCCATAATCCACACTGATAAAAAACCACACCATCACAAAGAGACACATGGAAGGAACGATGATATCGATGAGGACACCCCCGTACATGATGTTAAAGGCCCTAACGTGTTTGAACGAGTGAAGGAAGAAGTGGAGGCCATTGTTGGAGCAATTCATCCTAAGAAAGAATCTAAAGGATCATGAGTCATCTTCAAAGTAAGAGGTGGGTTGAGACTTCTACCATGAGAAAGATATTGTAAAATTTGCTTTCAATGAGGATCGTGTTGTGAAAGTTAAACTGTATATTTTTAGGATGTTTAATTGCTTTAATTTGTTTACTCAACTGAGACGTTATGAATTATAGTCCTTGTTTGCTTTGTAGAATTTGATTCTTGCGTTTGACAAGTAACTTGTCTTTTCCCAATATTCTTTTTCCTCTCTTCCTCCCGTTAGGTTAGGAATTCTTTATCTTAATGGTGCCCAGTGTTCTTTGACAGAGTCTATGTGACACAATCTCCCTATAGTCATCAGCATCTAAACTTATCATCTGGGTAAAATATTGCGTACATGGAATTGAAACATAAACAGATGTCTCAAACTTCCAAAAATCAATTAGGGCATAATCTTGTAGAAATCTCATAACAGAAGAGCTGATTTTACCTGTGTGAAAACGCATAAATCATAAATAGTATGGCGATTATTATGCTAGTTTCAATAAAATGCATATATTACTCACATCTGGAAGATGGGGAATAACAGATGTGGTGATGTGATAGCCTTCTTTTTTCACTTCTATTAGATGAGGCACGTTAGTTCAAGTTGTGGTTACTGCCCTTACTTATACATGTCATAAACGGGGCAACTGCTTATTGCTCTGCTGTTATTGCATGTACATACACCTGAGGACTTCCGTTCAATATTAATACGTTTCATTTTTGAGACTACTGATATAAACATATAACTGCAACATTTAGCTCCAATTTGTCATAATTATGTGCATTTGGCTCTGATATTATTTTCATTTTTATGGTTGGGGTCATTTCGACTTAAAACTTGTATGCAATATTCTGCCTTCAAATGCTCCAGTTAGGAAATTAGGCAATATCACTGGAATGGAGACAGATATCTCGGTCATCTCTTTTTCATTGATGGTTTTGTAGAACACCTGTAATGGTAACGTGTCTTGTAAGCAGTTAAGGATGTGGTTATCCTGTTGGATAACATTTGTCGTTTAGGAATCTATATTTATCCCGGAGCAGGTGGTCTTTTTTTTACTGGGTTCAGACTTAGGACAGGTGGTCCTTTTATGTGTACAAGGAATGAAGTTTAAGGTTTGCAGAAATACTAGTTAGGGATCAAATGGCTAAGAAATTTTTGTCAGATCCTAGATTTTTCAGCTAGATTTTGTTTAGCAGTTAGTACTAATTGTTAGGAGTTTAAGGGCATGTCCAAAAGGCTAGCATTTTAGAACTGCTATCAAAAAGTACTACTAGTACAAGCTGCTTAAGAACATCCTTTGCTTCTTTCAACTCAGTCATGAGCAGGTGGATTTTAGTATGCCTTTTCACTTTTCCAATTTCTTGGACAAAAAGAAAAGAAGTCTGGTCTCTTTGTTCGTGTATAGTGGAAGTTTGTAAATTTATGGTCAATAGGATCTAGAATACCCATATTAGTTCAACAATTTATGAGATCATAGCAATTAAACATTATCAGATGTTTCATGAATAATATAATGATTAAACTAACAAACAAAGATAAATTGTATAATTTCGAGGGGCCCTTTATGGGACGGACATGAGACCTTTCTGCACCTTCAAACTAAACTACTAAACTAGGCAGGCACTAGACAGTGTTTGTGGTAAAGCCCAAATTTGGAAACACTCGCCAAGAATGGTAAAGAAGCCTTTAAACTATGAGATGCACTCAACAATCAACACAAAAATGATAAGCTCAGCCTTTTATCTCAATAATGTCAGCTCAGTTGCACCTAATCCAGATTTGTCTTTCAGATGAGGTTGAATGCTGTAGCCTATGGAATACAACTTTTTTTGGATATTTGGAATATGAAGAGAATGATGACTGATCTGTAAGCACTCTTTGCTTAATTTTTACTCAATGGCCTCGAAGTCTGTAAATGCAATATACCATTAGAAACAGGTGTGGCAACTTAAGCCAAGTTAAAGTTGTGTATCATGCTTTTGGGTGTGCTTGGAGAAAATGAATGATATGGAAGATTATTCTGAGCATGAGTTTTTTTGCGATTACCAGTAGGTTAAAACAATAAAGTTTTCCTTACCATAAGTCAATTTGTGTTGGTGTCTTGTGTTTTGCATGGACAAAGCGGTGTTTAATGTGGGAGGGTCTGCAAGAGCCAGGATGCTTTAGAGCAGAGACTTGTCTTTATACTCCAGTGATAATTGAGGAATCAGCAGTGATCTCTTTCACCTTTATTTATATGGAAAAAGATACTGACTGGGGATAGTACAGTACATTGAAAGATCTTATCACTGTAGCCAGACACAAATCCATAGAAAACATAGAAAAAGCATTTGTTGTTTGCCAGTGCCTACTTTGATTTCATTGATGGTTATTTGACGTACTTTTTAAAGTCCCCGGGCCCCAGCCTTTCATTGTGGGAAAGTTCTTCGTAAGCTCATAGAAAATTAGCCTGCAGCAGAGCCTACCGCCCAGACTATCAACTAGAGAGTTAAAAGGTTTACTGAGTGGTGCAATCAAGACTGCCTTATTTCGAGCTTTGCTTCCATGGCTCAGCTTCACAGCTATCACCTCAAAGTTTAACATTCAGATAGAACATTCAATGAATGGAATCGCCCTTTTGAGCTATTTGCATTCTTACTGGGTAGCTCCTGGTGCTTTTCCACCATTTCAAGAAAATCGAAAACTCAAAATGAAATAAGATGGTGATACTGTCTGGTAGGATTTACGACTCCTTATTAAATGTGCACATCCGGAGAACTAAAAATGAATCAGGGACCACAAATTTCTTAATTGCCATCTTGGCTGATTGTCCAAATGGACGATCAGGATTTGATCAAGCGTGCGTTACCCTGTGTGCTCCCCACCAACCAATCTGTGAAAAGTTGACCCCAAGTAGTAATTTTTTTAACCAACTCATTAAAATTGCTGCAGTCCTGGATGTCTCAGACGTTGATGCTTTTCTATACATAAATGGGACTCTGCCACTGGATTTTCCTACCCTTAATAAGAATAAAACTATCAGAGGTAAAAAGGCACTGCAGTCTAGGCAACGCTAAGATTTCTTCTGATATTTAGGTCCCTTGGATCTAAAAGAGAGAGCTGTTATCCGGGGCCAATGCACCACCTCAAAGAGTACTATATTAGTAGATTGATTCGAAGGGTGGAGACAGAAGTTAGCTTGTGCGGAGAAGCAAGTCTTCAAGAGGTCAAGAGGCTACAAGGAGAGAGAGAGAGAGAGAGAGAGAGGGAGAAACAGATTAATCAAAAGGCTTCCAAGCTGAGTTGTCATAACAAAAAATGAGGACTGAAATTACTGGCACTTTTAACCATATGACAAGAAACCAGAATCACTTGCTTGTGAAGCAATATCTCCATGCCAATGCAAGATAAGAAGTAGAGAAAAACCCAAGAAATACTAGAGGTTTTGCCTTGATCCTTGACGTTGGGAAATGGGATTTCCGGTTGCCAGGCTTTTCCCACCACCTTATATTCCAACAGTCATGCATGGCCTCTTGAAGCGTGCAAGTGCTTAATTTTCTCTAGCTCCCTTGATCTCTCACATTGCCATCATAATTAGTCAATCAACATCACCATTTGAGGTTTTGAAGAAATGCAGGGAAGGTTGTTTTGTTTTCTATTAGCTCTTCAAATAGTAAGCTGGACTTCTGCAGCCAGCAGGCCTTTAGCACCAAATGATGGTTTTGGTGTTCATCAACCAGGTTAGCTAAGCTACTTGCCTGCCTTTGCTTTCTTTTCTATCATCACAATAGGGTCCTCAATCTTTTTCTTGCAATGATTATGTCTATTAAGCTACCTTAAAGCTACCTTAATTATCATGTCAGCACTTTTGACATCAATCCGGTTCCAAAATAAATTCCCCTTAGAACTTTCTCTTCTCTGCTAGCTATCTTCAACAGTCTCCAACCTTTGACCCTACCATTTGGCTTGGCATTAGCCTCTCTTTTCTCATCCGCCAGTTCAGCTGTAGTCATTTTGTGTGTTTTGTGAGTTCAATAGCCATCCAAATATGCTGTACTAATCCAACTTAACTTTTATTAGTCACAGGCCAGAGACCACAGTCTTTACAAGATACCTCGGGCCCAAGTTCGAGCTCAAAAGAAGTGTCTATGCAGAGTTTTGAAAGCAAGGGAGGAACGGCTGCCACAAATGAAGAAGCAAATGCCGAAGGGGAGAGCAAACAGGGCATAGGATCAAGTCCTCCAAGCTGTGAACACAAATGCTATGGCTGCATCCCATGTGAAGCCATTCAAGTGCCTACTACTAGCAAGCTCAGCCATGTGGGTCTGCAGTATGCAAATTATGAGCCTGAGAGTTGGAAATGCAAGTGTGGTCCTTCCATTTACAGCCCTTGAACTATAAACCTCAGAGGCCTTGATATAAGCTGCTCAATGCTCAGTGTTCACAACGTTCTCTAAAGAGTTTGATTAGGATCAAAAATCCCTTAGCCATCCCTTTGTACAAAAACTAAATTCACCTTGTTTTTAAGGTAGTCTTTTGTTGCAACGCCCTAGAGTGTGGAGAATCATTTTTAGCTATAGAAATGTGTTCTGCTACTAGTAATTAGCTGTTATAATACCCTTTTCTGTTTAAAACAAATGCACTTCTTTTTCGCTTTTATCTCTTTCCAATTCCAATGGTTGGATGGATTATTTATTGGGAGTAACCCCTCCCATTTCTTCTTACCTCTCAAACTTTTCTCATCTAAAACGTGTGAAATTTTGGACCATGTTACGGACTCGAGAGAGTGAATAATGGTGAATGGATTATAATAATTAAATGTTCTTGAAATAGAACTGCAACTGCAATATTGTGCAACTATATTATGAACAAGAACGTTTTCAGATTTTGATTCAAAACAACTAATCCAGCAAGAAGCAGATCAACATCGACTGCAGAAAGCTGCGGTTTGCTCTTTTAGACAATCCTGTATTAGCAACATCGACATTTTGTTTGCTTAGTCTATTAAAATGCTCTACTCCATAGCAGATCACACCTAGCTGGCCTGAGATGGTGTTCACCTCGAACAATCTTTACTTTTCTCTAGGGGAATATGGAAAACCTTCTCTTTCTGCAGCTGATACTGATCAAAAACTGCTAGGATGGGATATGTAGCCAGCACTTAATAACATCGAATGATGCGAGACCAACGGCTACCGAAGGAACAACCTGCAACAGAGTGATTTTTAGATTGTGATAGGGTGCTAGACTGCTAAATTCATCTTCATGTTACTTTCAAATCTAGCAAAAGATCTTCCAGTTTATGCAAACAAGTGAACAGCCTACTTGCATTTTCATCCAATTAAACTTTTCTTTTAGGAGAACATAGTTATAAACCAAATGAATTAGTCATTGAGTTCCACATTTCCTAGCTTTCTACCTAAAAAGCACTATGAAACTGATAGCTTAAAGCCTTGGTTTTTTACCTTATATTCAAGTCTATGCCCTTAAGAAAGAGTGATGGATATCTTGAAATTACCTTCATGTAATTAATGCATAAGCCTCCATACAACTGTCTCCATCCTTGATTACGAATAATGGCTGTGAGACCTTCAATGGTGTCATTGTACCGCGCACCACTCTGATTCAGAATGTCAACCTGTAGTAATCAGACTGATCACCGATGTAAACAGCTTTGAATTTGAAGTTTGAACATAAAAAGCCAGTTAAAACACTTATGTATGATTATCACCTACAGTCAACAGAGTGACATCGCTGGCAAAGATCACAGAAGAAATTTAGACATAATTAGTATTCTCTAGCTTAAAAGAAGGCAAATTAAATTGGTTTACCTGCATCTGTCTCCTAACAACATCCAATGGATACATGACAGTTTGTCCAAATAGGCCAGCCAAAGCTCCACAAGAAAGATTCAATGCAATGGAGCTTTGATGTTCTTTGGGAACCCATCTCTTGAGCTCTTCTTGAGCATAGAATTTTATAACATTATAAGGGAGGATTCCACCAAGTGTTGGACCTGATCATTAAAATTTAATGATTATTGATGGAATCTGTCAAGAAGCTTTATTCAACGTTTACATTTTTGTAAGAACAGAAGCCTCGCATACCTACACCTCGATAGAAAGCAAGCATTCCACCTCCTCTATAGACAGTCCTGAAGACATCTTTTATCCCTTGGTGTGCAGGATGACCCGAATGGATACATCTAAGACCATCACTGCCACTTTGACCTCGATCCACCACCTTAACAAAGAAAAGAAAATCATATTGAAATTAACATCAGCTTAGAATGAACACTGAGAGAATTAGCCTCATGGATCAAGAGACTTATCCAACAAACACAGTGCCTCTAGTTGATGGCTGAAATTGGAGTTCTACATGAAAACTTTGCAATGTCTACAAGTTAGATTGTTGATTACTGTCGTAGCATAGATTCTCAGGTTAGTGAAGAAAATGCTTACATATACCTGGTCTCTTGTTTAAACTAACTACCTGATAAGCATACTTCGTTCGAGCCAAATCCAAGGGATAAGTGCATAAGAATGCTGTTCCATTAGCTGCAGAGCCAGCTAAAATATTTAACAGAGGCCCTGTTCCTACAGATGGGCATTTGTAGTGCAGCAAACTCCGATATTGTTCGTATGTCATGTATTGAAATGCAGAATGGGGTAACATTCGAAGGATACTAACACCATTTGCTCTGGAAAGAAAAGGAGTTATTAATATAAATTATTAAAATTTTGATACTAAAAAATGGGTTGTTTCAAAGAAAGCAATACTCAAATTGCACTGCTGAACTTACTTGTATAGCCCCCTAAGACCTTCATACTTCACTAGCTTCTTCAATGATCCATACACCCCAACTGAATGAAATCCTTCTGCCTTAGTCTATCAATGCCAGCCAATAATAAAACTAGGCTTTAGATAGAAAGGAGTCGTACACTTCATATTGTACTCGGAAAACAACAGATATTGAATCAAATGATAAGATTTCATTACACCATGCCAATTGTTTCATTCAATCCAGATAACTGGTAAAAATTAACCAACCTGCTGTTGTATCATTTACACCTGATGCAACCAGGATATCAGTTTTTAAAATTTCTTATAGGTAAGTAAATTCATATATGGTAATATCTTCTCTTTTTTTGCCTAAATATTCTTAACATCTCAAAACTAAACTAAGATTCATGAATCTAGGAAGAAATTAAAGGGAAAAAATCGCCATTGTAACAACTAGAAAAGGCTCAAATCAACACTGCCTGACAACAGACTTTGATTGATATCCAATGCTATAAGCAACCATAAGGACCAATGAATAAGACATAGATCAACACATAGGTGAACAAAATTCTTATAAGATGTAACAATTATAATCTTGAAAAAATGGTTCATTGAAAAAAAAAAAAAGAGTAACTAACAGAGAATTCACATATTTAACCTGCAAAAGTATCTTGATTCGCTCCAATGGAGCAACTGTAGTTTTTGCAAGGGAGCTTGAAGCACCAGCAGCGATTAACTCCAATAGAAAATAAGGCAAAGAATGAACAATTTGAACTTGTTCATCTTCATAAGAGTCACCCTCATTGGAAGAACAGATATCAGAACCTTCATTGTCCATCATGAATTGGACAGAAAAGTGTAAAAGAGGTGTTGTATAACCAGTTATACCATAGTGCAATTTTGGAAAGTTCCATGTCACATTAAACAATGTTAACACAAATTGGTGTTGTCAGTGAAATTAAAATTTTAAGACGAACGGTTCTTTTATTCCCTCTCCTTTCTTTTAGCTAAACAATTTGACCACATGTTCAGATATTGCATGAAACTCTCTCCAATGGGCTATTTTAGCCATTCAAAATGGTTCTTTATCCACCTCAACCAAAATGAAAACAACTTGCACATACATATAACTGAAAGCCCAACTAACCGCAACCTTCTCTTCATTCAAACATGGCTCGCTTCTTTTCCTCTAGGGTACGTAAGTTTCTCTCTTTCTCAGTCCTTACCCATGATTCAGTTTTCTTTGTTAATGCTTTGCATTCCCCTTTGTGTTTGTTTTGGCTGCATTTGGATTGTAAATATTCTTGTATTTTTCTCATTGATCTGCATGTTGTAATTATTACATGAAAGATATGGATGTTAACAGTAATTAGTAGTTTGCACAATGTGATTCTGGGAATGCTTTTTTGAGTGGATCTGAAAATGTTGGGCGTAATTTAAAGTTAACTGAATGGTGAACTTGTAGGATCATGCTATCTTAATATGATTCAATTATTGTTGTTTATTTGTTTTATAGGATTCATGCCCTGCAGTAAAGAACATTCTTATTCTGGACTCTGAAGGGAAACGTGTAGCAGTTAAGTACTACTCGGATGAATGGCCAACAAATAGTGCCAAGTTAGCTTTTGAAAAATCTCTCTTCACAAAGACACTCAAATCAAATGCTCGTACGGAAGGTAATCGACATGAGGTTTTATTACTCCTTAATCACATTCAACATTTTCCTTTTCCCTATCAAGTTAACGCAAAATTTGAGTTGCATGGAGTTTATGCTCTATGCAGTGCTCATATGCTAAAAGATACCTCTGGCTAATCCTAGAGTGCAATTTATTATCTAATTAATCAGCTCATAGGAACCTCTTGGTGGGTATATACTGAAATCTTGATCAATCCCTTTCTTTTTAAGCTTGAGACTTGCATTGTTGATATGTTCTATTTCATATGCAGCTGAAATCACAATGTTTGATAGCAACATTGTTATCTATAAGTTTGTCCAGGACCTCCACTTCTTTGTAACTGGGGGTGATGATGAAAATGAACTCGTACTAGCCGGTGTGCTTCAGGGGCTCTATGATGCAATTTCTCTTCTTGTGAGGTTTTGCTTTTGCTTTTAGCTCGTGACTTGAGCCTTCAATTTATAATTTTGATTTTCAATGCCTAATTTTATGCTTCTATATCACCAATTTTTTGTGCCCTCATTGTAGGAACACTATTGATAAAAGGGAGGCACTTGAGAACTTAGATCTCATCTTCTTATGCATTGATGAAATTGTTGATCAAGGGTATGCAATACGTTGCCTTTATAATTCATGGAAGATTATAAATATCCTTTCTCTTAGTTTCAAGCATCACATCACTAAGACCAAGATCATTATGAAAATGCCACCAATATCAATGTCATCATTGAACAGCTCCCCCAATTTATAATCACTATTTATGTATATAAGAAAGCTTCTTTATCTTTTATCAACAATGAAAATATGATAGGCACAACTCATTCATCAGCAAAAAAAAATGTACAAATCATGGATTTTTCCTTTTTTGTGGGGAGCAGGATGATACTCGAAACGGATGCAAATGTTCTAGCAGGAAAGGTGGCAATCCAAAACATGGAAGTTTCAGCACCATTGTCTGAGCAGGTGACATTATTCTAATCTTGCTTTCTGTGTTCAAATGACGAGATTGCCAAAACAGACTGATCTCAAATCCTTGAAATTTGCTAATTATCATGAGATGCCTAACATCAACTTCAAATATGCTCCTAAACAGAGTGATTTATGCCTATTCCATGCCCATCTTAGTCATCTGAACTGTTGATGACAATTATAGGGCTTATATTTCTATTCTAACATTGCAGACAATAAGTCAAGCATTGGCTACAGCTCGTGAACACTTGACAAGAACACTTCTAAAATGATATCTGTGTTCCCAGAGCCTTCTTCACTTTGATTTAATCCCATTTTGGCAGTTGGCACTTGGTTCTTCTATATGTAATTCCTTTTTATTCTTTTCTGAGCTTGAAACATGACCGCCCCCCAATGTGTTGTGGGCTTTTATTTCTATCCAATCAATCAAAATAATGGAAATAGATAGCAATTCTGTCAGTTTTTGCTCAATTATTGATCCGGGCTTAATTTACAATGCCAAATATTTTGGACCATAGCGTGCACCAAAGGGGAAATAAATCTTTGATGAATCTTATCTGTTCCACCGGCTCTCATCATTTCAACTCCTCTTTCCTTTGCCTACTAGAGAAAAAGTTGATTGCTACAAGCCCTTGAAGAAGCTGGAAAAGAAGAAAAAACCTTTGCCCGCCCTCTTTGAATTTCTTTATGCCTAGGACTGACAAGGGATCGCACATTTAATGGGTGGGATGTCACTTCTTTGGCTCTTTCAGCAAAATAGATAAAGAGCCGTGTATTTTACTGCTATAGCTATCACACAAGTCTTGTTGGGTCAATGAAGCATTAGATCGCAGCATCTTGTCCTGTCTTTGAGGGTTGGATGCTGCGGCTTACCAATACCATGGACCCAAGCCTGGCGTCTTTTCTTCCATTTTCTTCTTTGTTGCAGTATATACAATTTTCATGTCTATGTTTTTATTAATTGTATAATTAGCATCATTAATTTGACCCTAATATTCATTTTTCTAGAAGATCATATGCTGAAACTAAATTCCAAGGTCCAATCCACCCCAAAGAAAAAAAATAAAGGAAAAAAAAATCAAAGTTGGAATCATTGTGGTCCATTTACATCAATTTCCACGAAAGTCTACGGCAGATCCGAAAAAACCATTAACTTAGGAAAACGTAAAAGAAAGCATAAGGATGTTGCAGAGAAATTGCTGTCCCATGGACCAATAAAGTCACTAAGAATAATCGAATATCACTCATAATTTAAAATGGAAAAAAAAAAGTTTAATATTCGAATTTCCTTTTCTTATATTATGAATTAAAATAAAATTAACACGTCTGAGCAAACCGAGTTGATCTGCTTTAGATAGTGGGATTTACAGCTTAGCTTTGATCCGACCTTATCTCCCTGTGGAAGTAAATGATCAGCCTTTACCCACAAAGCGAGAAGCTTGTTCGCCAAAATTTTAAAACATGGCACGTTTTATTCATACAATATGATTGGACCGTAGCCCTTTTTCTTTCGCATTGTAAATCGAGTATAATGTTGATAAAAGGGGGTTAATGTAGTGGAGCCCATCAACCACGAACCGCTTTAAATATCATTTAATTTGCAGACTATTGGCCCTTTTTGGGGAACTTAGAAAACATTAAGTGGTCAACATTATTTCTTATGCAAAAGTACACATCGAAAATAATATAAATTTAATTTTTTTTTAAAAAAAAGATTCTAATCCTTCATATCATAGTGGCCATTTTTGACAAATTAATCATTAGTATAGCATTTGGTTTTCATTAATATTGGAGGAAGTCCTCTCTTTTTATATATTTTATTTCAACATATAAATTTAATTTGATTTAGTATCTTAAATTTATTTATTTTTTCAAATAAAATATTATTGCTGTTGCTGTTGCTGGTTTTATCAAGCAAGATGGTAACGAAGTAATCAAAACCAACCACATATTTTTTGGATAATTGGGATAGGTAAGATACAACTATCATGAATTAAAACTAGTTGCCTTATCCACATTTTTTGAAATTATAGTTTAAATCTTAATCTGTAGACAGAATGCAAAGTTTTAACAAATCATCATTGCGAAACCTAATAATGATTTAACTTTAGTATGCACAAAAGAGATGATCCATATCTGATATGACTAATTAACTATTATTAAATTAAGTAGTAGTAAGTATTTATTTCACTTTTAGGTATCAATGCCTTATTACCTTTTAAAAATAAAATATCAATGCCAGGCATTTAATAATCTTTTTCATAGGAAAGAGGAGTAGTTACTTGATGGCCAACGCCGTTGAAATCTCCTTGTATCGTATGCCTTTACATCATCAACTAAAATATCTTAGCAGCATTGAATTTTTTAGAACGAGAAATAGGTCCTGCATTGCTTCCGACACTTTTTTTTTTTATAGATAATAAAATGATATAATATTTTGAAAAAAATAAATTATTTATAAAAATTAAAATAAATATATATTTTTATCTTAATATTTTATATTTTATTTTAAATTAAATATTTTTTAATTAACTGTTAATTAATTATTATAAATCAAATTGTTATTCGTCATTTTATGTTATATGATATTGATATGATATGTAATTATGTCGTAATAAATAACGATGTCATATATTTATATGACATGATAATATAAATCTATAATATTTTTATTTTTTATATCAATGTCAACAAATATAAAATAATAAATAGTATTTTATTTAATGATACTTATTATTTAATAAAAAAGTTTTAATTTGAATCATGCTATTATTTAATTTTGAATTTTTTTCAATCAGTTGCTTCGTATAATGGAATAGAGAAAAAATAGAATCGTTATTCTGTAATAATAGAATAAGAGCGGAATAGCTATTATATAATTTGGTTTATAAGAATGTTTAATGACTGGTTGACAGAAATAGTTTGAGGAATAATTAAGAAATAAGTGGTAAATGATAAAAATACATTTTTATTAAAATTAAAGAATTTATTTGTTAAAATATAAAAATATTCTAAGTAATAAAATCAAAATACCTTTTATTATAGTTAAATAATATTTTCACCAAAATACAAATGTATTTTTATTATAATTTAAGAATATTTAATATTATTAAACCTTTTATTATAATTAAATAATATTTAATATTAAAAGACAAAATACATTCTTCATTAAATTTAAATAATACTATATAATAATCTTTATTACATTTATTATATTCAAATAATAATATTAAATAATATTCCTTATAATATTTACTATAATCAAATAATATTAATATATTAAATAATATTTAAAATATTTTTATTTCCTTTTTTGGGAAATGAATTAAAAAAATTTGTATCTTCTATGCTTTAGAGAGAGAAAAAGAGTGAGAAAGAGAGAGAAAAAAATAAGTTTAATATTATTTTATAAGGTAATTTTTTTTATTTATAAAAAATATTTTTATCTAATTAACTTTTTTTCTTATTTTCAATAATTTGAAATAGTCATTGTCATGGGGATCTTGATAATGGCTATTCAAGCCCCTTTTGAAATGATTATTCTAAACAATAGTTATTTTATTAAACCAAATATAGTTTTATGTCAAAAATGATAATCGATGAGGAATGACTATTTCATTTTTCAAACCAAACACGCCCTTAATGTCTTAAAAATATTTATAAAGATTTTATTTTATAAAATTTTAAATATTTTATGTTGTGACATTTTAAAAATAAATTGTATGTGCATTATAAATCATTGTTTAGATCAAAGAATAAGTTAATATCCTAGTTGCTGTTTAAAAAAATAGTAAAAAGGCCTAAAGGGTCATCCAAGTAGAATGCTTCAATTCAAACCCATTTCTTAAGCTTAAGTACATAAGAAAGAAAAACATATATTAGTAAAAGCAAGCAAAATTCTCTTTCTTCTGTAAGATGTAGTATTTAATTTAATTATATTTTGCTAAAATAACAAAGAGCTGACCAAGAAAATTTAACTTAAGAGAATTCAATTTTACCAACGTAAAAAATGGGTTTAAAATACCACTTTTTTTGTATACCTAACAATATTAATTTGTATTTCTTTTTTTTTTCCAGAAGCAGGATGTAGCCTGCATCATTTAAGTTGACTAAATAATGACTAAATAATCGATCATGACGGGAGGGAAGGAGTGGGAGAACTTGCTGTGGTGTCCCACATTTTACCATTTTTTTAATCACCAGCCGATTCACCACCGTCCGATTTGATGAATTCTCGTGGGAAAACAGATTTTTTGATCCCAATGTTCCCCATGTGTTCCCAATGTTGACCGGCAATCAAACAAATCACGGCTTCGTGCATTCTGGAAACAGGTAGCAAACACGGTTATGACTTATGACGTCGTTTTAATAGTATCAACTGAACAAAGAAATGAATAATTATTTACAATTTTACCATCAGAGTGTAGTGGACAATTTCAGTCGGCATAAATAGAAAAAACTCAATATCAGTTTCCACAAAGACAATTTCAAGATGCCCGTATTTCCAGCCTCTGACTAAAATTAAGCTTTCAATTTAAGTTTAGGTAAATTTAATTATTAAATCAAAATTATGCAAATATAAATTCATTCATTCTTTCCTCTGCATCCCAGTAACATCGGAGAACATTTGCAGAGGTAAAGATGCTTAATGTCCAGGAGTTCCTAAACTCAATATTAGGTGGGTCCCACTTTGTCTAAATTGTCTAAAACCTCACTCGGAAAACTTAAATACACGAAATTATTAGTAGGGATATGTATACTAAATTTTTCTTTTTATTTTGCCAAACCGAGACAGGAGGGACAAGAAAAAAAAAATTAAAAAGAAAACGAGTAAAAGACTGAGGGGAGCATCTGCCACGTAGGATAAAAAAGGGGCCCCACGAAGGACAAAACGTTAGAAAAGACTGGTTCTCCTTTGGCTGGTTTTTTTTTTTAATAAATAAAAAAAAAGTTGATCCCCAGCCAGGTCATTCTTTACAAAGAAGAACCGATCAAAAAGTTGATCTGTGTTCAAATTTAAGAAAGAAAGAAACCTTATAAATTTCAAAAAAGAAAAACTGAATGAAGTTCGAAGAGAAAATACAAGTGGAATTTTGGAAAATAGAAAAAAATATATATTATAAATATTTTTAAAGTATTATTTATAGAAGGCAAGGGGACCCCGGGAATTCCTGTCATTGGTTCAAAGAGAGAGAGAGAAAATTTCTCTCTCCTAAGCCTAAAACCCTGGCTAGGCTCTTTCTCTCTCTAGATTTCCTCCCTTAATCAAAATTAAAAAAAAATAAAAACTCGTCTCCTTTTTTGCTTGTCTCTCCCTATTTCTTGATCTGCAAAAGATATTGTCTACTCTTTTTCAATGGTTTTCGCAGATGGGTTTGTTAATTTTGAATTGAAGATGAACCAGCCTCCAGATTCAAGGTACCCCTTTTTGTTTTGGCCTCCCTTTTCTTCTTGTCGGTTTTATAAATTGTTGTTTTGGTTAAATTTTCAAAACTTTTACTATCTGGGTTTCTTTCTTTGGGTCAAATATCAATGATCTGCTCATTTGTTGAAAATTTAAAGTTTTAGCTGGGCATTGTCTCCTTTGTCCACCTCCTCTTTGATTTCATGATTTCAATAATGTTAGCTGTTTATTTGGATATTTGAGGTGAAAAGCGGAATTGGGTATGGGATTTTTATTCCAGCTATCAAAATTTGGTATTTTTAATGTTGAGTTCTGGATACGTTGGGACTGGCCATATGGATGCTTTTTCTGTTAATTTTTACGTCAACATCTTTTTTTTTTTTGGTCAATTTTGTAGCTTTCACCAATGTAGATTTGTTCTCATCTTTCCCTTAATTCTCTTTTCTTCCTAGACTTTTAACGGTCGTAAGACTTTCAAATCTGGGTAAAGCAAGAATATTGAATGTAATTTAAATATCACATTTTCAGAATGTTTGTGTTTTAGAATTTTTGGCGTTTTATATGGAGCTCTAATTGTTATAAGCTTCAATTTGTGTATATAAGTTATGTACTTACGTTTAATTTCCATTTGGTTTTGTGAAATCAGGTCCTAAAGCAAGGAACTGTGAATCAGTGGCTGCATTAATATCCACCAGGGAAGGCTAGGTTTGGAGCTTCTCTTTGTTTGACAGTTGTGCGCTGGTTGCTTTTTAAAGCTTGATTCTAAGAGATGGCAGGGGGTAGGATAAGAGCACGGATCCGGCGGAGTCATCTCTATACATTCTCATGTCTTAGGCCAAGTGCTACTGAAGAGGGGCCACATTCTATCGAAGGGCCTGGATACTCAAGAATTGTGCATTGCAACCAACCTCTTATGCACAAGAAAAAACCTTTAAATTACCGGTCAAATTACATATCCACAACCAAGTATAATTTTCTCACTTTCTTGCCAAAAGCTTTGTATGAACAATTCCACCGAGTTGCCAATTTGTACTTCCTTGGAGCTGCAATTATTTCAGTTACACCCCTTTCGCCATTTTCTGCTGTGAGCATGATAGCCCCCTTGGCCTTTGTTGTAGGGCTTAGCATGGCAAAGGAAGCTTTGGAGGATTGGCGAAGGTTTATGCAAGATATGAAGGTTAATACTCGGAAAGGAAAAGTTCATAAAGAGGAAGGCATTTTTGGTAATAAGTCGTGGCAGAAGGTTCAGGTTGGAGATGTGCTGAAAGTGGAAAAGGATCAGTTTTTTCCAGCAGATTTACTACTCTTGTCATCAAGTTACGAGGACGGAATTTGTTATGTGGAGACTATGAATTTAGATGGTGAGACAAACTTGAAGGTAAAGAGAGCTTTGGAGGTAACCTTGCCTTTGGATGATGATGAGGCTTTCAAGAACTTCACAGGAACAATTAAATGTGAAGATCCAAACCCCAGCCTTTACACCTTTGTTGGTAATCTTGAATACGAACGTCAAGTCTATCCTCTTGACCCTAGCCAGATTCTCCTTAGAGATTCAAAGCTGCGCAATACAGCTTTTGTCTACGGTGTTGTGATTTTCACTGGTCATGATAGCAAAGTCATGCAGAATGCCACGAAGTCCCCTTCAAAGAGAAGCAGAATAGAAAGGAAAATGGATTATATAATATATGTTCTTTTCAGCCTCCTTCTGGTGATCTCATTGATGAGCTCCATAGGCTTTGCTGTGAAAACAAAGTTCTACATGCCAGACTGGTGGTATCTGCAACCCCAGAGTACAGATGATTATTATAATCCAGAAAAGCCTGTTGTATCAGGGGTTACCCATCTGGTCACTGCCCTCATGCTTTATGGCTATTTAATACCTATTTCACTTTATGTTTCGATTGAGGTGGTGAAGGTTTTGCAAGCAACCTTTATTAATCAAGACATACAAATGTATGATGAAGAAACAGGGAATCCTGCTCAAGCACGGACATCAAATTTAAATGAGGAGTTGGGTCAGGTGGATACAATCCTATCGGACAAAACAGGCACTTTGACCTGCAATCAGATGGATTTTCTTAGATGTTCCATTGCTGGTACTGCATATGGTGTGCGCTCTAGTGAAGTTGAACTTGCTGCTGCACAACAGATGGCTATTGACCTTGAGGATCAGGATGTAGAAAGATCAACTGTTTCCAGGCAAAAAGGCAAACAACAAGAAATTGAACTGGAGACTGTTGTTACTTCCAAAGATGAAAAGAATTATAAATCTCCCATAAAAGGGTTTAGCTTTGAGGACAGCCGCATCATGAAAGGGAACTGGTTGAAAGAGCCTAAAGCAGACATCATTAAGTTATTTTTCCGAACATTAGCAATTTGTCACACTGCTATCCCTGAGCTGAATGAAGAGACCGGCAGTTATACATATGAAGCAGAGTCACCTGATGAAGGAGCCTTTCTTGTTGCAGCCAGAGAATTTGGTTTTGAGTTTTTTAAAAGAACACAATCAAGTGTGTTTATCCATGAAAGATATTCATCTTCAGGACAACCAATTGAAAGGTTGGATCAAATCCACAATGTCTCTTTGCTAATCACTTTTGAATTCCTTTTGTTTAAGCATCTTAATGGTCCTCTTGGTTTCTTGTAGGGAGTTCAAAATTCTAAATATGTTGGAATTTACGAGCAAAAGAAAGCGGATGACAGTAATTGTGAGGGATGAAGATGGGCAGATTCTTCTCCTGTGTAAAGGTGCTGACAGGTTAGTCTCTTTATTGCTCTTTTGACTTCTTCAAAGGTTTTAACAGATGAACAAGGTAGCCTACTCCAATCCGTACGTTAAATGGCCTGATGATTTATGTTTGACTGATTAATTATCTCTCTGTTTGGCTTATGCAGCATTATTTTTGATCGGTTATCAAAGAATGGAAGAATGTATGAGGAAGATACCACTAGGCATTTGAATGAGTATGGAGAAGCCGGCTTACGTACATTGGCGCTCGCTTATAGAAAGCTTGAAGAGTCTGAGTATTCTGCTTGGAACAATGAATTTCAGAAAGCAAAAACTTCTATTGGGGCTGATAGAGAGACAATGCTTGAAAAGGTGGCAGATATGATGGAGAGGGAGTTGATTCTCATTGGTGCTACTGCTGTGGAAGACAAATTGCAAAAGGGGGTATGTGTTATCCTTGCTTGCTTGCTCTAAGATATTTCTGATTTTCTTTACTTCAACCTAATTTAACTTCTCTTCATTTCAGGTACCACAATGTATAGATAAACTTGCACAAGCTGGTCTGAAGATCTGGGTTTTGACCGGGGACAAGATGGAAACTGCTATAAACATAGGGTCTGTCTCTTACCATTTAATATTAGGCTCTTTTCAGTACCTCTTACTTCTCTTGGGTACCTGAAATTGGATTTCTCATGGAAAGATGCTCAATGAAAGCAATTTAATGAAAGTTTCTTTGTGTGATGCAGATATGCTTGCAGTTTACTGAGACAAGGCATGAAGCAGATCTGTATTACAGCAATTAGTTCAGATGCCAAAGAGGTATGCATTTCTTTGTGAAATAGGACAGGAACTTTTCTTCAGGAAATTGTTTCATTTGATGTTAGACTGCGTTGCTTTTTGTTACCGATCAGGTAGTTAAGGAGAATATATTGATGCAAATTACCAATGCTTCACAAATGATCAAACTAGAAAAAGATCCACATGCTGCATTTGCTTTGATCATTGATGGGAAGACTCTAGCATATGCCTTGGGGGATGATATGAAGCAGCAATTCTTAGGCTTAGCAGTTGATTGTGCATCTGTCATATGCTGTCGTGTGTCTCCCAAGCAGAAGGCACTAGTAAGATTTCTTTTTCCTTTCTTTTCCTCCTAGCTTTTTTTAAGCTTTTAGACGATGAAATCAGGTGACATTCCTGACAGTGGAAATATTATTTTGTAGTCTACTTACTTAGTACTTATTTTTGGTACCAGGTAACAAGACTAGTAAAAGAAGGAACTGGGAAAACCACCTTAGCAATTGGCGATGGTGCAAATGATGTTGGAATGATTCAAGAAGCTGACATTGGAGTCGGCATCAGTGGTGTTGAAGGTATGCAGGTTGGTAACATATCTAACTCTCTTTCTACACAATGCAGCTATAATACTAACCTTTTTTTTTTTTTTTTGCCTCAAAAAAGAAGGCTTCAAGGTTGTTTGTCAATTTTCATTTTCACTTTTTGCAATATCATTTCTCCATTGGTAGTAGCAAATTTTATGTAGTTTTATATTAAGGATATTCATATTTATGAGCTGTAGAAAAGGAGAGACTATCTCATTAGAGTTGGATTTTAGATGGGAATTTGCTCATTTGGTCCTTTTCTGCATTTATAATATATATCTCTCTCTTGGAGGAAGATGTAGTCAAGTTTTTTAGCTTCATGGTTCTTTGTCAGCTGCTCTTCTATTTAATTAGTAAATGATGTAAAACTTAGCAGTTTATATGCAACCATCCTCATAGGGAGATTAAGATATTGTTAGGCTTCTTTTGACTGTACTCAGAAATGTTTAGGAGCAGTGACTTATTAAAATGTTCAGTATTACGTTCTCTCAAGTGCAGATAATCGTTTCCTTCTGTATCTTGTTTGATGTATTTAATTATTATATTTTAGACTTTAGCTGTCTATCTTGACGTGATGCTTCTTAAGACAAGTTGTCTCTGCATGTTAGTGAATTACAACTTGTTCCCTTTTGCAGGCTGTAATGGCCAGTGACTTCTCTGTTGCCCAATTTCGTTTCTTGGAAAGACTTCTTGTTGTCCATGGACACTGGTGTTATAAGAGGATTGCACAGATGGTAATTAGTAGGGATTTGTCTGCAAGAATGTTTCATTTTCTTGCATTTTTTATGCTTCGTTCTCCTCTAATGCTGTACCATTTAAACTTTGGTATTTTGGATTCAGGTTTGCTATTTCTTCTACAAGAATATAGCATTTGGCCTCACCCTCTTTTACTTTGAGGCGTTCACAGGCTTTTCTGGACAATCAGTTTACGACGACTGGTACATGTTATTGTTCAATGTCGTTCTTACCTCATTGCCTGTAATCTCACTAGGAGTTTTTGAGCAAGATGTTTCTTCCGAGGTCTGCTTACAGGTTAGTCTGTAAACAATTCTTTTTTAGCAATTCATCCATATTGCTGGTGACTTTATTACAAGACTTATGCATGCCTATTCATGTTGCAGTTTCCTGCATTATATCAGCAAGGACCTAGAAATTTGTTTTTCGACTGGTATAGAATACTTGGGTGGATGGGCAATGGTCTATATTCCTCTCTCATCATTTTCTTCCTCAATATTATCATCTTCTATGACCAAGCTTTCCGTGCTGGAGGCCAGACTGCTGATATGGCTGCCTTGGGCACGACAATGTTCACTTGCATCATTTGGGCTCTCAATTGCCAGATTGCACTCACAATGAGCCACTTCACATGGATCCAACACCTCTTCATATGGGGCAGCATTGTCACTTGGTATTTGTTTCTCCTAGTTTATGGCATGGTATCTCCCACTATTTCTGGTAATGCCTACCAAATTCTAGTGGAAGCTCTTGCTCCTGCACCCATCTATTGGTCAGCCACCCTCTTAGTAACAGTTGCTTGTAATCTCCCATACATGGCCCATATATCTTTCCAGAGATGTTTCCACCCATTGGATCATCATATCATCCAAGAGATCAAGTACTATAGGAAAGATGTTGAGGATCAACGCATGTGGAGTAGGGAGCGATCGAAGGCAAGACAGAAAACTAAGATCGGGTTCACAGCACGGGTAGATGCAAAGATCAGGCAGTTAAGAGGCAGATTGCAAAGAAAACAACCATCTTTGGAAACGCATAGTCCAATGTCGCCATCATAACAATGCTCATGAACTTAGTTTATTTTTGAAGATTTTTAGGTTTTTCTTGTTTCAGCCGTTTGCAGTTTTACTTTGAGGCCTTTTTCTTCTTTTTTCTTTTTAATTCATTTGTTGATCCTTATTAGATTAAAGTCCCATTCATTATACAAAGGCCTTGGGTGCTGTTGTATGTACACTACTTGACACACATATAAGAGTTGTAGCTTGTGAAAATAGTCGATATCTTCATCATTATTTACGATTTGCCTTATCTCGGCTTGTTTGTATAATTCTGTACAATGTAACAATGTTAAAACTGTTGTTGTAAAGAAAAAGCAGGATTTGAAGCAAGTCAATCTTCCTTATGTTGAACTAATAAACCTGTTTGAAGTTTTGGTCTTGTCTTGTTCATTGACTTTAATGCTTACTTGTATGTCTTTACTTATGCTCTTGTCCAATCTTAGACTCATTCCTAACTCCATGAGTTTGGGTTGATTCCATTTGGTAGGACTAGGTCTCAGCTTTCATTTTCTTGTTCCAAACCTAATCCAACAGGATTTTAGAAATGAAAGTTTGCATGTTTAAGCTATATTTTGCAACTACTGGACTGGCTTTGATCCCTTTCCCATCTTCCCAGTCGTTATTCTATTTGCATTGCACTAAGAAATGAGGATCTAAGCATATCTAATTCATTTATATCCCATTATCTTTGAGTTTTACTTAAAAAGAGAAAACATTGTGATAATATATATATATATATATATAGGATCATAACTCAAAATTGAATATATTAATTTTCTTACACTCGTTTGTAATGATTAAATGTAATTTGCCCTAATTGACATGTATATATTAGGAAAAAATAATCGGTTTATAAATCTTAATTCTAATCTGTAGCAAAATGGGATGACATAAAAGGGAAAAAACAAGTAATAAAAAATGTAAAGTGATATACATAGAAATATTAAAAAAAATTCGAGATTCGCATCTGAAGACATGATTTCTGTCCTCTTTCGTAATAAAAAGTAAAAGTTAGAGCACCTGCCGAAATGTAAGGAAAAGGAGAAACGACAGCGTTTGATACTCCATTCGAGCCTCGGAAAAGCTTGGGCTTTCGATTGGATCAACGCTGAAGATCAGTTATCCTGCTACACTAAGAAGGAACAATAATAATAATAATGCTATCTTTCTCTCTCTCTCTCTCTAATTTCGTTATTCTCTTCCCTTTTAGAGAGAGAGAGGAAGTTCCCCTCTTTATTCCTATCCATGTACCCGCTCCCCACCCCTACAACGCTTCTACGCCGTTGATTCCTGCTCAATCATCACATCCTCTCCCTCCCCCTTCTACTCCAGCACTGCCTTCTTTATACGGCCCTTAAATTCCTTTTATTTTCTTTCCTTTTCCTTTTTTCTCTCTTTTGGTGAAATGGTATTTAAGGTTTAGGGTTTTCTTTCCTTTTTTTGTTTATGTTAATCTAAATTGAGCGTTACAGAAAGAGAAAGAGAAAAAGAGAACTAGGTTTTTTTATTTGATTTTAATTTTCATTTTGTTTATTCGGCTATTATGGAGCCGCGAGTTGGGAACAAGTATCGGCTCGGTCGAAAGATCGGTAGCGGATCATTTGGAGAGATCTATCTCGGTTTGTGCTTTTTCACTCTTCTTCTTCTTTTTTATGTTTGTTTTCTTTTTGAAGTATTTATTATATTTTTATCTTTTTGTTACGTTTGTTTTAATTTTAGGTACTAATATTCAAACGAATGAGGAGGTTGCGATTAAGCTTGTAAGTAATTTCCTTCTAATGAAGTTTGCGCCTTTTTATATTAAATTTTTGTATTTTCATTGCAAATGTTTTATATTAGTAAGTGAAGAATGATGAATGAAATATCTGCTATGGTTTGACTTGCAAGATGATTAGTTAACCAGCTCAATGATTGGTAGTTTTTTTCGGTACAAATTCGCCGGCTAATGCTGTTATTAAATAGGTTTATCAATGGTAATTTTACTTCCAAGTATAGTAATGATTTCATTGATAAAGTAGGAAAGTGTCAATTATTTACTTCGAAATTTATTTCAGTACAAATTCGCCACGTAATGCTGTTATTATCAATGGCGATTTTACTTCCAAGTATAGTAATGATTTCGTTGATAAAGTATAAAAAAGTGTATTATTTACTTCAAAATTTTGTTATTTACCTTATTTTATTGACCATGTTTAGAATAAAAGCCTTGATGGAAAATGAAAAAGGTTGTCCAAAACGAAACCGGCCTTACCTTTTCTGCTTAGTGAACTGTGTTTTTGAAAAATAGTGCAGAGGAGCATCTTTAATTTCTACCGCTTTAAATGCTCCAGTGTTGGATAATACTACTCTATTTTAAGTAATTTCTAGTTTACCGGTTTTAAGCTAGGATTTGTGTACAATGAAAAGTGGGGTTGTGGTTAGTAGACCTTAACTACATTGATTGCTTCTGATTGTTTTGAATCTGGATGATTAACTATGGTTATTGTCTAGTTGGAGAATGTTTTTATTCTATAACCCTGAATGTTTTTAGATCTATTACGGTTATAGTTCGTGTTGGTTAAACGATTCACTTGGCTTAGGTTTGTGTCTTGAATTCACCATTTCACTTAAAGCCTTTGGGTATTGGGAGCAATTTTCGGAAGATCATTAAAATATGGGAGCTTGATTCATGGCATTGGTCATACGTGGTCTTTAAATTAAAATGATTTGAGTGGTTTTGGTAGCCAGCTTGCCACTACCTGAATTGCATGATAGCATATTGAGCTGTCCAAGTTAAAGCAATTTTATTGACATGTCAGAGATTAAATAATGAAACTATGATTCAACAATAGCATTTGTCTTAAAAAATTCAACTAGCATGACTAAAATCTTGCTATTGAGTGTATTGAAAAATGTTCCCATATAAGGCATGGATAAGTGCAATTTTATTCAGCAACACTATTGTGATGTGATCTACCATGCATCTTTCTTTTGTTTCTTGTCTTTATTGTCAGTGGCATGGATTGTGCCGCCAATTATATCTAATATCTATGCAAAGAAATGTTGATAATTTTGTTTTACTCAGGAAAATGTGAAGACAAAGCATCCCCAATTGTTGTATGAATCGAAGTTGTATAAAATACTCCAGGGAGGAAGTAAGGACCACTTTTCCTGCTTGTAGTGCATTTGAAATGGGAAGGGTCGGAGTGCACTATTCTGCGTATTTATCTTATATTAATAGTGAATGCTACTATTCTCTATCTTTGGCAGCTGGAATTCCAAATGTAAGATGGTTTGGTGTTGAAGGGGACTATAATGTCCTTGTGATGGATTTACTGGGGCCGAGTCTTGAAGATTTATTCAACTTCTGCAGTAGGAAACTGTCACTTAAAACTGTTCTCATGCTTGCGGATCAGATGGTAGGATTTCCTGCATTATGTGCATTTATTCTGGTACTGTGTACTTTGAGTTTCATTAATTTCGTTTGGTAATTATTGTATTTCCATCAGATCAATCGAGTTGAATTTGTTCATTCAAAATCATTTCTGCATCGAGATATCAAACCAGACAACTTCCTCATGGGCTTAGGAAGGCGTGCAAATCAGGTATCATCTCAAAACTTGTGTTTATGGTGGATCTTTAACTTCATGTTATATACTGACTTTTTACTTGATTTTTAATTGCATATAGGTCTACATCATTGATTTTGGTCTGGCTAAGAAGTACAGAGATACTTCAACTCATCAGCATATTCCTTATCGGTCAGTCCTCTTGAGTGCTCATAACTCTTGAATTCAATTAATTTGTTTAAGTTGAATGCTGCATCTGAAGTCATGTCAGTACATGTGGATTTTAGTATTTTGATATTCTTAGAAGGTTGTTTATGTGATTTGGTTTTCTTCGGGGTCCTGTCATGGTTGCTTTATTACTGTTATAGGTTAGTGGTGTTCTAAGATCTTTGCTGTTAAGACATAAGCTTATCTAAGGCTGCTTATTACAGCTGTAATGGGAGGTTATGAATTTTGAATGAATTAGAATTTTTAAGAGCTAGTTTCTCTCATTATTTTTCTTCCACTTTCGTATCATGCCAATCCTAGTTAAGAGTATTATTTAGTTCGTTTCCTTTTTCTACTAGATCCCCCCTTAGGTTTAATAGCCCCTCTAATTTTTGTCATAGCTTTTCTCTATAAATACTGCATGATGCTTATGCAGTTATTATTATTGGTTTGTTTAATTGTTAAATATTGAAAGTTAAACGAACTTAAAGGTTGTGTCGGCACAACCTTTGTGTACTTATAGTGTATATTATAAATCTGTGACATGCTTGGTTTGGACTAAAAATTTTTTGACATGCTTCTATTAATTGCAGAGAAAATAAAAATCTGACGGGAACTGCAAGATATGCAAGCATGAATACTCACCTTGGAATTGGTAGGACATTATGTTCCACCTCGTTTTCCTTTGTCAGATAACCTGGAGAGTGATTGATAAATATTTCATACTAGTTTGGACTACTAACTCTTTTCATTTTGTGTAGAACAAAGCCGTAGGGATGATTTAGAGTCACTTGGATATGTTCTTATGTACTTCTTAAGAGGAAGGTAACTACTGCCCGCCACTTTTATCTTACATAGAGCAAAGCAGTAGGGATGATTCAGTTATAACCAAATGTTGTTGTAGTCTTCCTTGGCAGGGACTGAAAGCAGGAACTAAGAAGCAGAAGTATGAGAAGATTAGTGAAAAGAAAGTGTCAACTTCTATTGAGGTAAACCAATTTCTGATTAAAGCTGATGCCTGTGATACCTTTTCATCAACTTAAACTGAGTGGAAATCTTACTCATTTCTTCTTAGGCCTTGTGTCGAGGTTATCCTACTGAATTTGCATCTTACTTCCATTACTGCCGGTCCTTGCGGTTTGATGATAAACCAGATTATTCTTATCTGAAGCGCCTCTTTCGTGACCTCTTTATTCGTGAAGGTTAGAACCGAACAAGTTCTTTTTTTTTTTTGGTTCAAAGATGAAGATATTATACATGACTGAAATTGTAAATCTTTAAATAAGCAATGAAGCAACCTCTATTTTATAAAGTTTGACCATGGTTTGTTATTTTTCTTCTTATTTCAGGTTTTCAGTTTGATTACGTGTTTGATTGGACAATATTAAAGTATCAGCAGTCACAGATTGCCAATCCTCCTACCCGTGCTCTTGTAAGTGGTTTACCAAACTAGGTATTTTATTGGGATCTAGCATCTTCACACCTTTAATTAGATATTAATCGTATATTGCATTACTTTATTTTTTTTTTTCCAGGGCCCTGGTGCTGGACCAAGCTCTGGCATACCTCCTGCAGGTGCAATTGCTGATCGGCAATCAGGTACCTTTGTTTGATCTGTTTGGCTCATATTTTGTCAAGTCTTATATGTGTGTGTGTGTGTATATATAGTATCTTTTTATTTGATTCTTTCTGATTTTGGTTTATGCATAATATCAGTAAGATAGTATTCTAGATAATGGTCCATTGTGTAACTCGAGCAAATGATAACCGTGCACAGGTGGAGAAGATGGTAGACCTTCTGGTTGGTCTTCAACAGATCCGACTCGCAGGAGACACTCTGGCCCAATTGTAAATTCTGGAAACTTAGCAAAACAAAAAAGTCCAGTAGCAAATGATCCTCCTCTAGCTAAAGATCCTATGGCAATGGTAATTTTTTTTTTTCCCTGACGTATAGATCTCCCATGGATTAGGCCTGTTTCTCATTGTCCAGTATCTGTTTTTGACATAGTGACCTGGATTAATTTGGTTTCTGAAAGGTGATTTTCAAATGCAATCTGAGTGTAGTTTTATTTTTTGAATGCACAGTAGTTAGATATCAAAAAGTGAGATATAGTAGATATATAAACCTGCTTTCTTCGTGCTATTAGAAGTATCTCATCCTTCCAGCTTCTCCCTCTTCCCTTTCTCCTGTCTTTTTCCTTTTCTGGTATAAAATTGTCATATGATGGTGTGTGATTTCGACTGCCCTTTCTAACTAATGTTTCTGGCTTGACTTGTGCAGTTGTCTGGTTCTAATTTCTTGCGCTCAAGTGGATCTTCAAGGAGAGCTGCTGTCTCTAGCAGTCGTGATGCAGCAATAATGGGGAGTGACTCTGAACCCTCTCGCCTTCGCAGCATCGACACAAGTGCAGGATCACTGCCAAAAATCTCTAGTGGGCAAAGAAGCTCACCTGTTTTATCATCGGAGGTGAAGCGCTCATCCTCTGGTAGAAACACCTCAAATATGAAGAATATAGAGTCTGCTCTGAGGGGCATTGAAGGCCTGCATTTTAGCAATGATGAGAGGTTACATTATTAGGCTACACCTGACGTGAAATTATTGCCTCCTGTAAATGTTAAGATGGTATACATTCTAATGCAGTCGGAGTGGAGAAGATGTTGTCTTTGTGTTGTGTTTTAAAAAATCCGAGATGAGAAGCACAAGCTAAGATGGGAATCATAACTGTAAGTAGCAATAAAGAAAGAAACAGGAAGAGTGGGATGCCCGATGATGTCAAACCTAGGTATCAAAAATATCCAGGTAAAGAGGCTGTTGTCTAAATGCAGTTTAAAATATTTGAGTTGGATGTTCTTTCATAATGTGGACGTAAGTATTATTGTAAAATTCAAAGCCAGGCTATTTGTATTGTTTTGGAATTGTTAGGTGGTTGCATTTTGAACGCTGTGCTTATCACCATTGCCATTTGAATTTAGTAAAAGACGGTCCAAACGAACTAAGCTAGTTGCGTTGGTTGTCGCCTTTTTTTATAAAAAAATTTATTGCTTTGTTTTGTTATCATTTCTTGTTGGTGTAGGATTCAGCTCTTGCTTGTGCCTCAATCATCATACCTCAAGGAGATCTCCAACATGACTCAACAGGTCCCATCTCCAGCATTAAAACATGAAACTGGTAGACAACGTTGCTCTATCATCTTTTTCTATTCTACAAACACCAGCCAAGCCAATGGTTTGTATACATAAGATGGAACCTAGTATCTCTTGTCAAAACGTTAATAGAACTTCAATTACAAGGAGAACTTTAATGCTTGTGGTCCTGTACTGTTTTGGCTTCTGGTAAGCATTCATTCATTCTGGCCAATCACATTAATGCAATACTGACCACTGACTGATTCTTAAGGGAGAAGGCAATACCAGAAAGTAAGATATAACTTTAGTAAAAAAAAAAAAACAAAACAAAAAGGCTTTGATTGTTTTAAGTGAAGGAAATATCAGAAATCACTTTAAACAAAGTTGAACCTCCCAGTTCTAATCTAGAGCTGAAATTGACATTGTGGAAACAACTCTTTCCTCTTGTGCTACGGCAGCTGGAATAAAACGACAGATCTGTTCCTTTCACAATAGTCTAACTTGGAAAATCTTGACCAGATACTCTTGATTCCAAGTTTCAACTTAGCCCTTAACCTTATACTACTCAATCACCAGACTGTCACAATGCCGAATGACCCGATTTTGAAAGTGGAAGGCAACCTGAGAAATCATTGACATGTACAATTTTTGCTATGGATCTTGATCACACCCACTTCAAAAACTCAACCGACTGAACATAAATTTCCACATTTCATATATTTAGATTTGCCTAGATGCCAAATAAGTACACCGACAGTCCATAATTATAATTCTATAACGATAATTCATGTTATGCTATATAAGATTATGAAATTTTTCAGATTCAAGATTCTTAGACAACAGGGAAACTTCCCAATTTCCCCAAGTTCCCCCTCCAACATTCACCAACAAAGCAAAACACAAACTCCCCAAAGCCAAAACAAAAATAGGAAACAAAAAAAGAAAAACAGAGGGAGAACCTATGGATCACCTCCACCCATAGACTACTTGGGTATAAGTGTCTTTGATCCACCTGAAACTCTTCCTCAAAGACCCTTTCATCTTGCCTTCAACTGCATACACCTTGTAGCTAGCAACCCTCTTCTTCCTCTGCAGCTCAGGATCATTAAAGCTCCAGCTTTTTGAAGAAGACCCAAACGGGCTTTTGCTTTTCTTGATCTTAATCTCTTTGCCAAGCTGATTTGGCTGAACAGAATTTGCATAACTTGCACTGTAACACCTAAGGTCTTGCATGTTGCTTGGCCCTCCCTCCCTACCTCCATAGTAACTCCCCATCTGCATCCCTCCATCCCTATATGACTTGGATCTAAAATCCTCCATAAGAAAAAAGGTTGTATGAATTCTAGACAACGATTGCAAGGTGTTCAAGGATGAAGATGAATATGTGGGAGTGGAGAAGGAGATGATCAATACCGTTTGGGTTTTTGCCTTTCTTTTGTGGAGTTGTTGATGATGTTATGGAGTCGTATTATTTATTGAAATGAATTTCTTCTTTTTTTTTATTGGGGTTTCTTTGGGGTAAGGGAAAGAGCTCAAGTGGGTGCCTTTAGTCTTTCCTTGGGTAGAGTTTGTGGAGAGATGTGACATTTTCTACTTTAGATTCACACAGCAAGGCAGTTGCACTTTGCATGGGGCAGCTTATTTTGAATGGTCATTGATGCGTATCTGCCACGTGTATTGGTTAATATTTGACCTGGTAAAATGAATTGAAAAACCAGAACTGGATACATTAGGAGCGTCTAGATCAGTAGGCGGAGAGAAAAATGGGTGTTTTTTTATGTTGAAAATTAATTTAGATTGCATAAAATTTTGGACCGTTTGATCTTATGAATTTTCTGCAACCATCAATGTTCTCCCTGGTGATGGCTTTTGACTGCAGAGCTGCTGTGGGTCCAGGCTGCTGAGAAGTTGCCAATTATTATGCAAGAATTACATCACAGTTCCAATGTGAAATTTGTCATGTTTTACCTCTTAGATCTGATCGATGGTGGTCGTACCAAATTTTACTTGTAGATCTCACCCTGTCCCTCACTTTTCTAGAATCCCTCACTTTTCTAGAATAACCTCATTGAAAAGTGAGTAGAATGATGGATTCCTGGAAACGGAGCAAGGGCCAAACCAACGGGCAGAAACTAGAACTCATCTTCTTGGAGAAGGGAACTGAAATATTTACACCAGTCTTCAAAGAGATGAAATAATTTGTTCAGAGATTAGTCAAGGTTAGTCTTCAAAGACCACAAAATTTTCACCGGTGGATACCTAACTTAACCACATACATCCAAAGAAAGTGAAGGGTGAAAGTAAGTTCTGTTGTCGGAATAGACAGACAGAAGACTAGATTGCAAATTAGAGATGCTAGTGACGAAGATTAGGTCGGAATGTTGAGTGTTGACCATATATTTGTACATGGGGCTACAATCTTGGTACAACCGAACCGACCCATATCAAGACACAAGTGCCAGAATATATGAATTGTTGATCTGAAGTTTTACAACCCAACCTTTTTCCCATTATGAACTCTCCAAGTTGATGAAAAGGGTTGTATCGTATCTGCCTCTCCAGGGAAATGCTATACACTATCATAATTCATAGGCGGCATCTAAACAGCTGTTCCAGGGGACCTCTAGGTCATGGCATGTTTCACATTGTCTAATCTTATATCTTACAAGATTAGCTGAATATGGAATTTAAAGGGCACCGACCACGTAGCATATGGAAAGCTGCCCAAGTCATCAAATAACACCGTAGAGGTAAAGACAGAGATCAGTGATTCAATGATATGAAACTTCCAAGGATTTAAGTAATGCAAAATTGGGAGCAGTTTCATTTGATAAATGCTTACGCGTGACGCAATTGCTCTATTAGTATGATTATTTAACCACCTTGTGACTCTAATCTCTATTATATTTTCGAATTTAATCAATTTTTAAACATGGAATACTCTAATCTCACCTCTGGAGTGCAAAAGAGGCATGCTTAAACTACCAACTAAATCCTGCCCAAGGGAAAGCAAAAAAGAATAACAAGACGAAGAAAGGGGAGGGAATAAAAAAGAGTAAGTGGCCCCGGCCCGCTCATAATTTCAATCAAACAACGTTCTTCACTAATTGAATGTAGTTAAAAGGAGCCAAGTCTCATCCGTTAAACCGATCAACCTACTGAACCAATCCAATCAAAAGCCTATCATTGCGTTCAATGCCTGTAAGCATAATAGAAGCGGTTTGGCCTGCCTGAGCTTTCAATACAACGAGTTTCACAGACTTCTCAGAAAATGCAGGAGAACATATACTTCTATGAGTTGTTACAACCCTCGCCAAAGCAATGAAATACATTACTCATCAGGCCAACGGTAGCCAAGAACATCCATTCAAAGAAATGTGCTACTAAAACTAAAGGGAGCTGAGGATCAATCAACTACCAGTAACAGCCTTTAATAATTTATATATAAGGATGAAATACTAATAGCAACATACAATCCAAAAACCTAACCGCATCAAAACTTGAAATAACATAAACCCACCATCACGGAGTGGGCAAAACTGGACAATCTTTATGTAGCAATTGTGCAAGACCCATATCATTAAATGGTCAGATATGTTTAAGAACAACATTAACTTAAGACACTAAATGAGAAAAGAAAAAGAAAGGAGCACGTTAAATAGTACTTGCAAAACAACAAAACCCCTTGCCTCAACAATCTTCAAAAAGGGTAATCTCATCAAAGGAGATCAGCAACGTTTGATGGCAGCTCCTCAACAACCACATTGTAGAATTTCTGGATGTCAAACAGCATTCTCTCATCATCCCTAGTCACAAAGTTAATGGCAACACCTTTTCTTCCAAACCTTCCACTTCGTCCAATACGGTGGAGGTAGTTTTCTGGTTGAGTCGGCAGATCATAGTTTATGACAAGAGAGACTTGCTGCACATCAATACCACGAGCCAAGAGATCAGTAGTGATGAGAACACGAGAAGAACCAGAACGGAATTCACGCATTATAATGTCACGCGTATTCTGGTCCATGTCTCCATGGGTGGCAGACACTGTGTGGTCACGACTTCGCATCTTGTCAGTTAGCCAGTCAACCTTGCGCCTGGTGTTCACAAAAATGACACTCTGGGTGATGGCCAGGGTCTCATAGAGATCACATAGAGTTTCAAGCTTCCACTCTTCCTTTTCAACATTCACATAAAACTGCTTGATACCCTCGAGGGTGAGCTCATCACGCTTAACCAAAATTCTCACAGGTTTATTCATGAACTTCCTAGTGATCTCAAGGGCTTCTGGTGGCATTGTGGCAGAAAATACTCCAACCTGAATCTTGGCCGGCAGCTGCTGAAAAATATCATAGATCTGACAGAGATAACAACATTATTAGAGCACAAAATCTCAAAACCAGAGCTTCCAAACCTCATAATCATTAAAAGGACATGATGGAAATAACAAACCTGATCCTTAAAACCACGAGAAAGCATTTCATCAGCCTCATCCAAGACAAACATCTTAATATAATCTGGTCGAAGTGACTGCCTTCTCAACATGTCAAAGACACGACCCGGAGTGCCAACAACAACATGCACACCACTTTGAAGAATGCGTTGATCCTCTCGAACACTTGTCCCACCAACACAAGCATGGACCTTCACACCAAGGTAATCACCAAGTGCCCGCATCACCTTCTCAATCTGTTGCGCCAACTCCCTAGTGGGTGCCAAAACCAGAGCCTGGCATTGGACTACACCATAGTCAAGTTGTTGTAGAATTCCAGAGCAGAAAGTTGCTGTCTTCCCGGTTCCAGACTGTGCCTGCTGAATTACATCAAGACCCTTGCAGAATGGAACAATTCCTCTTTGCTGAATTGCAGAAGGCTTCTCAAAACCTTGGAAAATATTTTGGACAATGGATTCAGTAAAAATTAGAACATTGAAAAATTATAGAAGTCCAAACAAATAGCACGCTAGGATACTTGAAGAATTTATAAAAGCTGACAGAACTTATAATTTTCTTTTTAAAGTCCCACCTACCATATGCATAGATACCCCTCAAAAGGTTCTCTTGAAGTCCCATTGAATCAAAACTGTCATAAACTTCATCATAACTTGTGAAAAACTCATCTCCATCAGTTTGAAGCCTGTTCCATTTGAATTTTCACTACATATAAGCATCACCAAGTTGTAAAGCAAATAGTATTTTCTTTTTTCTTTTTTTGCTTTAAAAGAAAGACACATGCAAAGGGAGGAAAGCACGTGGTCCACAAACAAAAACTTACAACTCAGTCATTTTCTGATCATATTGACGAGCATCGAATTGGGATCCTTCTGGTGCCAAACCTGCCATGACTGTGCAGAGGAAACAAAGAATAAGCTTCGTTAGCAAAGTTCAGCTCAGCTGTAGATGGAGATTATAGCTTTAAGATTAAAGATATCATAGGTAATCAAGATGTTGCATTATACACAAATACCAGCAAATATAATCTGACGGTTGATGTTTGAAAGATGTTAATTTTCAAAAAAATAAAAGTCAGAGCCTTTTCATATTGAGAAAAATGTAACAGAAGAGCCAAACTTGCACACCAGAGAACAAGGCGCACAAGCATTAACTTCTGATTCAGTATCTGGAGAAGATACACAAAGGGGAAATTGGTATCTGTCATTTTGGACAAGAATCCTTTACCAGACACCATTGCCCATCTCTCCAAAATTCACCCAGGGCCATGAACTTCAAAGGAGATAGTTTAACAAATTGTTATCACCAAATCTTTAAATAGTACTACATAAGACACATACTGATAAAACTGTCTTAGGAACACATAACCATCACTCATCACCATTGGGTAGTTCACAAAAGGGTTTTAATATTCTAGGAAAATACGCAAACCTGCTTTGTTTATTATACATTCATCCTGCTGAGTACACAGGTTGATGGATGATTGACTATTAGCTAAGTTAATTAATCCTAAAAGTTGGAAAAGGCATCAAAATCATTCCTAGAATTACCTTCTAAAGCTAGGTCACAAACTCCCATCCATTTGACCAGTGACAGTGATTACACATTCAACTCAGACCAAAAAATTCCAAACTTGTCATCTATCAAGTTCAGAGTTACAGCGAAGCAACACATTAAAACTAAACTATCATCAAACACTTTAGCATCATTATGTTTTTTTATATACCATCATAACGTTTTTCCAATACCAAGTACCAAGAATTTGCTTAGTCAGAGAATAACCACCAAACAAAAGCTAATTATAAGACTTTGGGCCCAAGTTAGAAGTTACAACATTGACAGTTAAGATCTGTTTACAATCAGAACAGCATATCAATACTTTTCTACCATAGAAGCTCATATAACTATAACCTTAAAATTCCTACTACTTGGAATCTACAATACAAACCCTAAAAACAGTTTTTTTTCCTTCTTTTCCGCTTCAACCTCCAATAAAGTTTATTTATTGAGAAATAAATAAAGCAAGGTTATAAGAGAGCTTAGTCTGGCAAAGCTTAAATTTGTTAATTTCCCAAATCTCAAACTAAAAAAAAATCAACTTTAGAAAATAAAAATAGAAGGAAAACCTAAAAAATCTCAACATGAACTAATCAATCTCAAAAACGAAAACCCAAAAACATACCAAGAAAACAGATCAAAACCCAGATCCCAAACAGTAAAACTAAATCCAATAAACATCAAATCGAATCCAACCAAAAGGAAAACAATCAAACAAACACCCAGAAAAAGAAAGACGAAACCCACGAAAGATAAGATAGAAAGATAGAGAGAGAGAAAATAGCAACCTTGAAGCAGATGAAGATAGCTAGAGCAAGAGAAGAAGAAAGTGTTTTAGGGAGTGGGTGGATTTGTTGAGGAGATAGACAGAGAGAGAGAGAGAGGTGAAAAGGGGTAGTTTTCGGGAGGCTTTTTCGGTTGAGATTTAGAGAGAGAGTTAGGGTTTCCCAGACTCCTCGGATCTGCGCCGTGGAGTTTAAAGGAAAAAAAGAGGAGAAGAGAGAAGAGAGCGCTGTTTAGTGTTGATAGCAATAAACTGCGTATCGAATTGCGTTTAGGTTTTATATCCTCTTCTACTTGTGGCCGTGGCCTACTAGGACTACTACTACTACTTCCGCCCACCCAAAACCCTTTTCCTTTCTCCCCTTATTTCCCCCTTTTGCCCTTCCTTTTCTACCTTTATTACAATTAAGATTTCTTCTCCTAAAATTCATTCAGCAAATGTTTTGATTTTTATAGAAATAAAAAAAAAATGAAATAGTAACTTTTAATTGGGCTGCCCCATATATTTTTTTTTTTTTTACTTTGTTATATGCACAGTTTAAAAAAAATAAAAACTTGGAAATAATGCTCTCAATTCTTAAAAAAAAAAAAAGAAAATGTTCCCATCATTTGGAAGTAATTGGTACTAATCTTTGTTTGTTTGAAGTTAATGAACTTTTAAATTTATTTTGTTTCAATGAAAGTAGCCCTTAATGTGATTTTTTTATATATTTATACATAAATGTAATGCATGTTTTAATTGGCAAAAAATATAAAGATGCATTTTTAAATGAGTATAATACTTAAAAGGGCCTTTAAATTATTTAAAAATTTCTCATAAAATTTTATTTTTTTATTACATTTAATTAAACTTTTATCGATTTATTTTGAATCAAGTATACTCTTATAATTATTAGTTAATTAATTGTTATAAGATAAAATGTCACTTGTTATTCTATGATCATATGACACTAACGTAATATGTTGATATGTTATAATAAATTATAATGTCATATTATAACATGATCATATGACATTTTCACTTTTTATGGCATCATCAAAATAACGTCATGCAGGTATTAACATAATAATTGACGTTTTAACTAATAACAATTAATAAACTATTGAACATATGAGTCAACTTAACCTAAAATAAAAATATAAAAATTTGATTAAATGAATATAAAAATAAAATTTTATTTAAATATTTTAAAAATAATTCAAAAATTTTTTCAAAAATAATCTTTGTACTAACAGTCTCCTACATGATAACTTTAACCTTGTGGCCCTAAGTATTGGACAAATTAATGGAAATAAGGTGAAGGAGTATGAACTTAGTTGGCAAGTGTACACCCCTAAAACATTTTGCCCTTTGCATATTCTTTCTTCTAATCTCACATTCAGTCAAGCAAAGTTAATCCAAGACTTCAAAAAGCAAGCATATTTCAACTTCATATGAGACAAAAAAAAAAAACAAAATAAAACAAAACAGAAGAGCATATTATGAAGATTCCAATAAAACATGTAATTGCTCAAAAAGATAAGAATAAAGTAAATGAGTTTGGCATTAATTTTAAAACTTATTAGGCACAAACTCTTTTAAATTGGGTTTTTGATATTGAGTTGACCTTTTTGGTCTACATGCAATGGATAATTTTTATAAAGTTTCACATTTGTACTACGTTACACTATTTTTGGCTTTGTTAATGGAATATGATTACTCAGCAATGGAGGATTCTTCTAAACGAAGAAAGCAAAAGATGGAGACCTACCAAGCGTTTTTATCGCTTTGCTTTGGGCCATTCATTATATTATTTTATTATTGCTATTATTATTATGCTTATTATTAAACGTGACAGACCACATAGAACTATGCTTTTTCATTAATATATATTTTCTATCTTGTCTACCATTGGAGCTACATGCACCAACAATATTTTCATTGAATACCTCAAGTGGGCTTATTTGAGCCCATTTGTCACCAAGTCAAAACCAGTCCATGAGTTTGGCTGATTGGGCTTTTTCTTGGACCCAGGACCCAGACGATGAGGACTCAATCCATCGTGAAGTGTAGATAGCTAATCTATAACAGCACGTTTGGTTCGCGAAATAGGTAGGAATAGAATAGAATTGTTATTATGTGAGAATAAAATAAAATAATTATTACTTTATTTGGTATTGTGAATGGAATAGAGTAGGAATTACTATTATGACTTATCACAGTGTTTGGTTGGTAGAAATAAGATTGGAATAAGAAAGGAATAGGTGATAAAAAGATAAAAATACCCTTGACCATATTAACAATTATTTTCATAAAAAAATAAAATTATCCTTATTATCATTTAAATACACATTTATCCCAAAAGATAATTATCCATCATAATTATATTTTTTCCCAATTACTAAAAATAATTATAATTTAATCACATATTTTTATAAAATAGATAATTATTTAAAAATATAATTTAATTATATTATATTTTATCTATAATAATCAATTAAATTTGTGTATAGATTTTTTTTTTAGCCAATTCTTCATATATTATGAATCATTTACACTTGTGTTTAAAAAAAATATTGGAGAAGAAATATTAGGAAAAAAATGAAAAAACTAGTAGAAATAGAAAATCATGTTTTTTGATATCAATAATTTATTATTAAATTAGTTGTATGATTTTTAATTTTAACAATTTGAATCATTTTTCTCTATTTGTATTTTTCATGTCTTAACCTTTTAATTTACATTTTCATTAAAAATCAATAATTTATTATTAAATTATTAAATAATTTATATTAAATTAGTTATATAATTTTTACTTTCATTATTTGAGTATTTTTCTCTATTTGTATTTTTTATTTTTTAATCTTTTTAATTTTTATTTTCATTAAAAATTAATAATTTATTAATTGATATAATTTTTATTTTATTTTATTTTCACTTTTTATTTTTTTTCTCATCTTTCCTTTTTCTCTTCAAACGTTGGAGAGCTAATTTGGCGTTGGCCCTGGCTATATCTAGCCGTTGAAGCATCGATCTGGCCAATGGAGCCACCACAGCGAAGGACGACAGCGATTGTGGAGGAGGACGGTTGCAAACTTGCTGAGAGAGAGGAGAAGACGGGTAAGAGAGAGGGGAAGACCCACAGCTGAGATAGTGGCTGAGAGAGAGGAAGAAGATCGATTGAGAGAGGACGAAAGATAGGGGAAGATCGGTTGAGAGAGTAGATGAAGACAGGGGAAGGTCGGCTGAGAGAGGAGATGCTTTTCGGGGGAAGGGCGGCTGAAAGTGCTGAGGAAGACGGAGGAAGGAGAAAGAGAGAGAAAACAAAGTAGGTTTTATATGGGACATAATCGTGATATTATGAATCAATTGAGGGTATTTTAGTCAAATGATATTTCAAACTTATTCCCCGTTCACGGAATAGATAATACCAAGGGAGGGAGTGGTATTAGCCATTCCCACCCCAAAGACAAATATGAGGAATTTCTATTCCTTAGGAATTCCTATTCCTCACCTTGTTTGACAACCAAACAAGGGATGAGGAATGGCAAGGGAATAGAGGCTATTCCCCCTACCAAACGTGCTGTAATTGATTTTACTACCCTGTTTCTAAATTTCATAAATAATGGATGAAAAAACGACCAAAATATTTAAATATACAGCAAATTTGTTCCAAGAGTTTGAGGCTTTAAGGATCCATGCCTGTAAATCCTCTATGCAAAAGAAAATTCACAAACATCTGTTTGTTTTAAATGGTAAGAGGAGGTCTAAAGACTAACAAAGGGTTGCCATGATTCAACCTTACAACCAATCAACAGCAAAATTTCCATTTAACTTGTAGGAGAAAAACAAGCCTAATGGAGTACAAGACCAAGCTCTGATGGTTTCAGTGTATTCCTTATCCTATAATTGTAAAGATAATAGTGAAGACTTCCATCGCCTGGCCCAAATTTCAGTTCCTTCAAGAAAGATTCATTATGCATGACATCCAATGCATTGAAAACATCAAAGTCTTTTTGTTTTGCCACAATAAGAGCATCATTCATCAGTTGAAGCAGAGGGGTCTTTGTAGAAATGTTATAATATGAATATGCTGCCTTCAGAGTTGAATGATTCTGGTTTCCAAGGATCAATGAAGGAAGTGTGTAGAAACTGCAGAAATCAGTAATCTCATGGGTCTCGGAGCTTTCAACAATATAACTATCCACAACACCCTCAGTAGGAAGAAGCCAATGCTCCACATCATGTTCACTGAAATCAGGTGCAACCACAAACTGGCTCAGATAATTCCTGAGTAGTCCTGTAACTGCAGGAACATCACGAAGCTCCATTTTCCTGAACCCTGGTGTGACTGTCGATTCAGGTAACTTGTAAAGCTTAATTGTCCGGCTCATAGTCATCCTTGCACCAAGTCTAGAAAACCCAACTTCAATCAGCTTCTTTGGATTCAAAGATCTATGCCAATACTGGCAAGAAGTTATTGGTGTTGGAATAACAATTCCAGCAGTATACGCTGCTTGCCAGATATTCTCCAAGTGAACTCTCCTTGTCACCTCTTTAATCATGACAGGAGCAAGCCTATTTGATCTGAGCTTTTTATGAACACATAGAAAATTGACCTCTGCCATGTTAACAACGTCATCACGGACCCGGATTCTTGCTGGGACACCTGTAATGAAAGCAACTAACTTCTTTGAACTTTTGACACGGACACCAATGTGCCAGCTCTTGAAATAACCAGGGGGCCGAACAGCCCAGTGCAGAAACTCCTTTGAATAATTAAATCTGAACATGTTCTCATCATCTTCAACATAGTTATTTGCCAGAAGTTTGTAGACCTCGGTGCACATCTCGTCAGAGTCAATATCACAAGTGACCCACTCATACATATTTGGAAGATTGTATGGTTCCTGCTTGACTTCAGATAAAGGTGTTGGAGCTTCAATAGGGCCTTCAGGCAAACTGGAATCTCCCAAGTCTTTGAACTGCCCAACAGGCTGGGATTCCCAAAACTTGTGTCTCCTCTCAAGGCCAAGTGACTCTTGAACCTTTTGAGCTAGTGCATCAAGTGCAAGGTCGCTCTCGGAAGGTGCATTTCCATCAGGATTAGGATTTGGGGTATCCTCAGGTGAACCAGAAGATGCATTGCTATCAACCATTATGAGTAATTTTCAAAGGCAGCCTGAAAGGTAACAAAATTTACAAGTTCTCAATCACCTGACTGTGCATATCGCATTTGTTTCTCTCCTATAGGAAAAATAATGAAGATTGACTAAACTACTTTCTTCTTGTTTCATAATTGGAAGTAAACATGAAAGCATATACATGATAGGAAGGACCATAATTTTACTTGCCCGGAAAAACCATTCCAAGATCATGTTCTTTGAATTTTCTAGGAGACCAAAAGAAGAATAAAACAATGTTCTTTTTTACCTTTCCCAGTGACGAGAACAAAGCTTTTCATTTCCCAGACATCAAAACAAAATAAATCATAATATTTCCACATCTTATCTTCTTTATTATCCTGAGTTTTCTTAGCAACCAAATGAATCTATAAAAGATGGAAAAGCCAAGCCAATTATAATAGGGGAACAAAGAAATTAGCTTAAAGCTGGATTAATCTTAAATACAAATTCCCAATTCATCAAGAAAAAGTGTAGAGGACAACCAAGTTCCCTAAAATTACTCTTTTTTCCCTTATACATTAGTAATTTATAAATCAAACAACAACATAATTATCAAGTTTTCTTTTCCATTTTTCTCCTATACTCAATGTTCTCAGCAACCAAACAGTACGTAACAAAAAATTTGTATACAATTATCAGTTAGGAAGTGAAGAAAAGACACATTGGAATCAAACACATGTGAATTCTTTTTCTAATTTACATTAATTTTCTCATCGACCGAAAAGGGCCCGGAAAGTGAAAACCATGCAAATCCAGACACCAAACAGAAATAAGATAATTACCTAAAGTAGGAAAAAAAAAAGGGGAATAATTACCTAAAATTTCTGGAAATGAATAAAATTAAAGAGGAGATCTGAGAGAGAGTTCTGAAGCGTCGCCTTGAGAGAGAGATAGCATCTGGAAATAGTGGAAAGCGTGGAAACGGGGCAGCCGTCTGTGCAGTTTAATATTTATATAATATGTGGGGATGGGTATATCTGTCATTTTCGGTTTTCGTGTATTCATCCAGTGATGACTTGTTTTGGGAATCATAGTTAGTAGTACCGTTGGTATTTTGCATCCACGTCCTTAGCTAATGTTGCTGACCAAACCAACTGGTCAGACTGTTCTTGGAGCCATAAAGAGAAAACGAGTTGAACCTTTAAACCTCAATTGCTTTAAGAATTACAACTAAAGTTAGACCACCAAACTTTTTAACTTGTTAGAATTGATACAACGTTACTCGCCACATTCAACCATCAATTCTCCCTCAAGCTACCAAGAGATGTTCCACGGCCCACAAATGGTCGGTTCAACGTGCGCCACAAAACTGGCAAAAGGCTGCTTTTACAAATGGAGCATGCTTCTCCTTTCAGCACCTTTTCACGATTACATGATAAATAGGTTCTCCGTTGATTACGCAGCACCAAGCCAAGGTCTAAAGATGTTTATTCAGTATATCATTCTAAAATGTACATTCCCCTAAATGCATTGCTTCCAAAACTCAAAACTAGTTTCCGCTCTCAATATGATGGGCTAATTGTACATTGATTTTATATGATTCATCATTGATCTTTGGATGGGCGTAATTTCCCATGCATTTCAATAAAATGCCGAGGCATTTATCCCCACGATCAATGAATTTACATAGATACAGATTCCAAAAATTATAGAGGAAAGACTCCTATCAGTTACATCCTAGGAAGCTAAGACTCAAGCCAAAAGAACAATTTCACCACGCGAACCTGCAACAACACAGCAAAATAAAAAATATATTTAGGTAGCAGGATACAATAAAAACATACGCTACTAATTTAAATAGGTATTAGCCCAAAAAAGAGTAGGCATGTGTAATTCCACATACACTGTTCATAGATTTCTTTCACTAGCTGTAGCATTGAATCTGTATCTTCCGCCATTTTTGATACTCTTTCTGCCTCCTTAACTGCTTCAGCAGCCAAAAATGATTTATTTTCTGCTTCAGCAACTTTATAGGCAGCTGTAATTGCTGCTTCTTCCATTGTTTCACCAGAACTCACTACACCAGAATTCTGCCGTAACCTAATATCTTTTTGTTTAGGGGTAGGTGTTTTCGTTCCCATCAAGATATCTTTTCTGATCTTGTAGCAATTTTGTATCTACATTGGATGGTTTTGACATGGGTGAGAAGATGCTATCAGACATGTAAGCTTAAAAACATCAATCACAAAATCACTCTTTTCATTAATTTATTCTATAATGTAATACAACATCAATGACTCTCACATATCATCACTACTTATCGCATCTCCTAAGTTCCAGCATACTAGCAAATCCTCCCCAGAGATTGATTTGCTAAAAATCATTGTTAGCATGAAAACAAACATCATCCAGATTTTAAGCATCATTCAACGTTGCCTAAAATCAGAAAAGCACCAGCAAGCTTTGCCAGTATGCACTTGGTAGTTACAATGGAGACACAAGATCCAATCTCCCAGGCTTTGCTGGTGTTAAATAAGCAACAATGAAAAGACGCTATTCAAATGAATTTAGCTAAGGACTAACTAGAACTCTGATAAAATACAATGATCTTATAAATATATAAATGATAGGAGAGCTTCAAAAGTGAAGTCAAAAGCTTTGTCTACTTTAAAAAAATTGGAGAATTGAAAATCTATTTACAGATTCTGTGAAAAGGTGGTAAATGTCATGCTGATAATCCTGGAGGTCAATGTAGTCGCTCTTACTCAGTTTAACTAACGTGAATGTGAACGTGCACGAAAAAATAAAACTCAAATAATATAATGATGTTCTCAGCTGTTTCCTGCAATTTCAGCAGTTTAGATTAGCATGGAAAATGCCAGCATGAAAGCATTCAAAGTCTAAACTCAAATAACATATCATCCATTGGAAGCAATTGTCATCATGTTTAGCATACTCCAGATGATTGTTTGACAAAAGAAAAGGTGAAACCATCATTCATGAAGTAAGGTATGTTATTCATTAGTAGCATCATAATTACCTTTTCCAGTTTGCCTTGAGAAACAAGTCTTCTCAACCTTGAACTTAGTAACCTTCTAAAATTTGGTGGAACCTCATGCCTTTGCTGCAGCATGTGAATCAAGACAGTTAACATCAACATTTCCCAACATGCATTGAAAAATAGAGAATGATAACTGGTTCAAATACAGTAACACACACAAAGAAGACAAAAGGCACCCCAAGATAAAAACACACATATCCAGTTTCATAGTTTTAAGGAAAGAAGGATGTGATGTGCCCGTAAAAGTGATTTATTACACTGTACTTGACATTTGAAGATCAAAGTTCATATTATTAGGATGCAGCTATCATATAAGAAGGAGAAATACCTAAAGAGTAAGGAAGGATTTAATTAAAGGTCTCGTTGAAATCGCACTTGTCAGTTATCAAAATTTTCTGTGTTTAGAAGATTAATGCCATTTCTTCAGAAATCCCCATGCAACAATGAAGCATTGAGAAAGATGTTTCTAACATTTCTAAACACAACCTGATACTCGCTACAAGCTACAGAATACCCAAATGCAGAAAAAATACACCAAAAAAATTGGTATATCTTATTTTTTATTTTAAAATAATAGGACATACACAGTTGTTGCCATTTAACATGTAGCATTAAGGTGGCGTTTGGTACCTTACAATGCAATGTAATTATAAGCAATGAAATTGCAAGCATCGTGATTATAGGGAATATAACATTGCAATGTTTGGTACATAAGCAAAGTAATGATTAAAATGCAAAGAAGATAACATTGCAGTGTTTGGTTTAAAAATACTTTGCTGTAAATGTAATGTCAATTTACAGAATTACCCCAATTTATTAAAATGCAAATTTAATATATTAGTATTTTTTATTGTTAATTTTTATATAATATCATCTTTTAAAAATATTTTTAATGTCATATATTTTATTTTTATTTCTTATTATAATCTTATATATTTTATTTTCATTTCTTAAAATAATTTCCTATATTATATATTTTATTTCAATTTCTTTTTTCTTTGAAAGATAATATAAATTTTATTGACAATCACCATTCGCCACCCAATAGAGAATGACTACTGAGAGTTACAAAGAGACATCTCTCGAAATCTATATATATATATATATAATTATAACATTGCAAAATATCTTTAACAAAGTAACAAAATTGAAGAGAAAAAATATCTTTAATAACATTACACAGTGCAATGCAATCTAATTGCATTGGTTTTGGACTGTAATCACATTATATCTAGATCAGATAATTTTAGACACAACACGTTAACACGACATAAGAAGACACGGGGTTAAACAGGTTTGTGTTTAGCCTTAACGTGTTTCGTGTTTAATCGTGTCTGACGTTTAAAACAAAAAAATTTTCGTATCTTGACGTGTCAGGCACGAGTAACACGTTTAATTAATTGTGTTAATCGTGTTATCGTGTTTAAACGTATAAACGTATTTAATCGCCTTAATGTGTTTAAATATGTATACATAACACACTTATCAACTTGTTAAAAATTAATAGTCAAAAGCTGTTTTAGCCTTACTTAAATAATTTTAAACAATTATTTTAATAAAATTTTTAAATTTTATAAAGATAATAATGCAATTATGTCATGCCCAAATACTAATTTTAAATTTTGTTTTGTTATATTTAATGTTCTTGTTATTTTGTTTTATTATAATTGTTTTTATAATTATTGATTTTAAATTTAAATAATATAATTATGTTGAATTGTAAATATTTTTATTTAATCGTGTTAATCGTGTTATTAATCATGTCGTGTCATATATTGACACGTTTAATAAACGTGTCTAAACGTGTTATGTCGTGTTACACGGTTATTAAACATATACACGTACGTGTTTCAGATTTAAGATACGAATAGTATTCGTGTCGTGTTCGCGTTTAACCTTAATGTGTTTCGTGTCTAATCGTGTCTAACACGTTTAAGACATGAAAACACGAAGTGTCAGGTCTAATTACATCCATTGGTTGTAATGTAATTGCATTGCAAATATTACAATGATTTGTTGTAAAACAAACACTATAATGTAATTTAATTGAGCACATTGCAGGGAATTTGCTCCCACTTCCCTCATACTAAACGCTACCTAAGGTCATGCAATGAAATCATCTAATAAATTGAAATTCAGCGACCAATCAGCATTTATGAGGAAATTTTAACATGTTGTAAACCTGCTCTAAACTTTGATGCTCAATAATGGTTGCTTGCTAGGATTTAGATATTGTAACTATCTCTTCTGATCTTCTTGGTTTCTAGGTTAAGCCAAATTTGGCTTTCTTCTAACCAATAGACCTCAAGGAGGTCCTCTAACAAAGCTAGAAACATTCTATTCAAGCAGCAATTTCATGCCTGATAAAACATAAGAAATACACATGATTTGCAACTAAAAAGAGGGAAAAAAAAAACAAAAGAAACAAAATCCATCTCACCTCAATGTAGCTTACAATTGCACTAATATCAGACCCGTTTGTATCTTTAATGGTTGAAAGGGCTTCAAAAATCATTGTGTTATACCTGGTAAAGTGAAAATTAAAAGAAGAGACAATGGCATCAAGTACCCAATGACAAGAGAACATTATGAACAAAATATTTATCCAAGCTACTCCAACATAAAGCAAAAGAGACTCTCTGCATCTGAGAAAAAAATGAAAGAGAATGTACTAATCACAAAAAATGGTGAGCCAGTCAACTTGCAAGTTAAGGCAGTGCAGCATCATTGGAAAATACAAGAAATTATGTAAAACCAAAAGTGAAAATTCAACTTAAACTTACTTGCATTCATCAAACTTAAGTATCTAAGACTTCGACTTAATCTTTTTTATCAATAGAAAAGGGGAAGTAGGAATGTAAAGCAAACCAGAATATAAAACCTTCATTCATAGCATGAGATGTTTCAAATTTCTAATTGACCATGTAAAACGAAATCAAATATAATAAGTTCTTTTGACATCCAAACAGCTTTTGGGATGTCCTCTGCTTTGTTCCCATCCTCACATCATACTTACAAGAAGATTAGTCACCAACACAGATGTCTTTACTCAATTGAATATGGACTAGAAAGAACAGAAATACAAACCTAGGAGCATTCTTCCCATCTAAGGAGCTGTTTGAAGCATCACCCACCACAGCATCAGTAGTTACAATGTGAGCACGTGAAGCAGCTGGAGCAGAACTGGGAGTGTTGGGAAGGGAAGCAACAATGGCTTTCACCTTAGGTGCTCTTGATTTATCTCTGGAGCCTTGAGCAGAAGTACTAACACTCAAATTTCGCCATTTGTCCTGCAAATGAGAGTAAAAATGAAAAAACCATATTAGTTAACCATAAAAGAGCAGGCTAAGGATAAATTAAAATTCACTGAAATAAAACATCAAGCATATTAAAATGGATGACTGGTACTAGACAAACATTTTGTCAATGGTTTTGAGTTTTAACAGACATCTTTTATCTTTCACCACAGTTATCTAGATTGAATTTTCTTCATTACTAAGGCCCCAGTCACCTGATATGGCCTAACACATCAACAAACCCACTACAACTTGTTAAATTCTTCCAAAAAACTAAAAAGCTTAAAAATTTATCATATCGCCCTCAACGTTTAGGACACAAGTTTTATTCTCATTGAGGCATTTAAATTATCATATGCAGCCTCGCTTAACATGAAATTATGGTTGACAGTTATCTAGTTTACACAAGTGCATTCGACAATATTCCAGAATTTCTTTTAATTTAATCTGTCACCAATTCAATTTCAGTCAAAATCACACAGCTAGGGTTTCTTAATGTAAATAGCATCTTAATTAAAACAGTATCAAGAAGAAAAATTTACTACTAATTCACAAAATAAACCCTATAACCAAACAAGAAATAAGAGCAAATATGATTTAAGGAAAATTACAACTACACTGAAATCCAAGAATTAACTCGAGACGGTAGGACAAAATTATTTATTAAAAAAAAGGAGAACCTTGAGGTCAATGTTGGAGCGGTGAGTGAGGTAAGGGGCAAAGTCGGGATCTTTAAGAATGTTCTTCCACTTGCCAGGGCCGTGTTTGGCGACTCCGGCGAGAAGCGCCTCCTCTTCTTCCGCCGTCCATTTTTGCTTCTGATTTCCCATTCTACCCTTCTCGCTCTGTGTATCTCCCTCGCTACAACGCTAAAACACCAAGGAAAAAAAAAACTATATTTTGGTGTGAAGCTGCTGAGTTAAAGATCTCTGTTTGTAATTTTGTGGAGGGTTTTTCTTTTTGGAAGGGAATGACAAAAAAAGGGGAAAAAAAAAAAAATCCTGTTTTTGGCTCCCGCCTACCAAAAGTCCACCTATTCTCACCTCAATTTCGGCCATTCCTTTTTTTTTTTTCTTTTCATCAGTTACTATAACAAAGGGATAATATTTTTTTATTATTAATATATAATAGTTTAACAATTTGAAGTATTTATATTTATTTTTGGGCTCCATTCCAAAAGAAATGGGTAAAATATTTTATCCTGATCAAAATTATATAAAAATTTATTAGTTTTTAAAATAAACACTTCACCTCAAAATTACAAACATTATTAATAAAAATAATAAAAAATAAAAATATTTTTTATTTTTTATTAATTAAAAAAATTATTATTATATTTTTAAAAAATAAAAAAAATAAATAGCATCGATCGGTGTTTCCAAAAAAGGGGGTGCATCGCCAAGGGAGGGGAGCATTAGATCTGTGCTCCCCAAAAAAGGGGAGCCCCGATCTTAGGGAGTTCTGTTTGGGGCTCGCTTAGTGCTCCCTAGTAGGGAGTTTTTTTTTAATTAATAAAAAATAAAAAGTAATAAATTATATAATTATAATTATAAAAATTAATTAAAGATAAAATTATTTTTTTATCCTTATCACGTCAGCAAATTGACGAAAAATATTAATGGTTGACTAACGGTTAGATTTATGTGTCCAGCGAAATATATTTTTTTGTAGTGAAGTGTTCATTTTGAAAAATATTGAACTCCGTGTAATTTTGATCAAAACTTAAGGAGTTAGGTATTTTATTCAAAAAATAGTATTCATTAGACACATAAATTTAGCTATTAGTCAACTATTAGTGTTTCCATTAGTTTGATGACGTGGTAATATTAAAAAGATAATTTTACCCTTTATTAATTTTAAAAATTATTATTATATATTTTTATTAATTTAAAAAAAAAAGTGCTTCGATCAGGCTCCCTCAGGGAGCACAGAATCGAGGCTCCTACGAGAGCACCAAATCTAGTGCTCCCTTGGGAGCTTCAGCGTTCCCTTTGGGGAGCCCGATCAAGGTTCCGATGCTCTCTAGTGCTCTTCATGGGTGATCGGTCGTTGTAAAGGACGTTGTTGACCAACTCAAGAGAAAGAAATAAAAAAAAAAGAAAAAAGGTATTTTAGACATTTCATATTTAATATTAATGTTGTTTAGACATTTAGGGTAAAATGTCCATTTTGAAAACTAAAAAACTACTATATAATTTCGATTAAACCTTAGAGAGTTTGGGGTATTTTATTGTCACGACTTGGTACTCCCTTCGAGTTCGTGACAATCGCCGCGATTTCTCGATAGACGTTCATTACCCGAAATATCAACCGAAATCTCATAAGGCTCTTACATCAATTTTACGTCTCCTCTGTGAGCAACAGTTACTTAATATCATGTTTTAAGGGAATATAAACTATTTTTAAATAAAAAACAAACAAAAGTAATTTTTGCCACATAGGGGTATTTTGGTCATTTTTACTTAAAAATTTTGAAACCTGGTGAAAATACAGCATATGATCGAAAAATATACATTTCTTATCTAAAAATAATTTTAGTAATCTAAATCATCCATTTAAAATGAAATTTTGGCTAATCAAACAAAATAAAAATATTAAATAAAATATTTTATTTTCTTATAAAACAATATTTATAGAATCCTAAATAAACAATTTTTGTAGTGTAAGAGCAAAATAAATTCACATATATAATAGCACACTAAATCAAATATACGAAAATATTCTACAATGACATGTGTGCCCCGATATAATCGAAAATTTGCAAGATTGTAGACCTTCGATTTTTAAGGATGCAGATCCAAACAAAATCGGCCGTCTACAGACTGTCCTGAGCCTGAAATGGGTGAGAAGAAGGGTTTGAGTTTTTATAAACCCAGTGTGTAAACAAAATTCATCTATAACATCTAAAGCCGAGTAAATAGAGACAGTTAAATCATCCCATCATAATATAGTTCATAACATTCAAAACTCATTTCAATTCTCATAAAACAATTACATTTTATCAAAATAATCAACAAGGCTTATGATTCTCTTAAAAACTTGGCTTGTGCCAAAACTCATACTCGGTGACACCTTGGCCCGGGCATCCAACAGAGTCCGTCAAGAATGTTAAAACAACATATACCCATAAAACATGTTTTTACTTTTAAAATATAGCAATTCATTAGCGTTGGCTGAGTTTTATCCTCACGTGGTGGTTCGACGTGAAGTGAACTCTAAACTTACCTTAGGAGATACCCTTCGCGCCTCTCGTACTAAGATAAATATAACAGGATTTACCGTGCCCCTCAATAGACTAGTCCACGAAAACCGGCCCACTGCAGTAAGCTAAATACATAACCTACCAAATCAACAAAATTTCGACAGCATAACATGACTAATATAGTACTATCCAACCTGTCAATGTAAGACAAAACAATTTATATAATTCACAAAACCATAATTTCAGCCATTCATGCTACCACAATTTCATAAGCCATCAATTCAAATCATGTATATATATAATACAAATGTATAGCCTCCACTTACTCTATTTCGAAAATCAACATTTTGTTTCAGAATAATTTATAAATCTCATTCATTTAACCAACATTTAAAATGTAAAACATAATAATTTGTAAATTAAGTGCTTTATTCTTTAAAATCTTAAAACAAGTATAAACCACTTTAGATAATTAAGATGAACATCTGATTACTCACAATAAAGGGAGTTTGGAGTGGTATAAGTACTCCTATTCTCGATCCTCGGGTACGATATCTTTACCCTTATCAGAGGGCTCACCACCTATACATAATACACAACACGTAATTCAATATATTTATGCCAAATTGTTATAAAACTATTTCAGGCTCTATATGAATACATGACATTGAATGAGAATTGTCCGAATAATCACTTAAAGACGGTGTTCTACGTGGGTTCAATTATGATCAGAATGAATTGGCATTCGACCTAACTCGCACTATGCCTTGTTTAATTAGCCAAAACATCCAATTCAACTTCAAATATCTTCATTACACTTCCAATATTCTGAATACACCAAAGTACCTCAATGAGCTTAATTGTGACTTAATTCACCGTAATCAAAATTCATTCCGATTTCGATATCCGATACCATAAATCATCAATTACGAACTAAATAACATGAAATACAACCAAATCCGTCATCAACATGCCCTATAGAAAATTCGACCAAATGAGGGTGATTGAAGAACATGTGATTTTCTTGCTTGTTTTTCCTTCCAAATATCACAAAATGACTAAAAACACTAGGATATTATGAAATCTAGCAAAATTCATCACCAAAACTTCTCTCTCTAGGTTTGGCCAGCAAAGGTTCTCTCTTAAAAACTTGAATTTCAGCCATAGAGAATGAAAAAAATACATGAAAAAGGTAGATCACAAGCTAAAATAAAAAAAAAAATCTTACCTTTACTTGCTTGATTCATTGAAATCCAACAATTTCTCTTAGATTTTTCCTTCCTAGGGTTTGTTCTTCTCTTTTTCTCTTTGTTCCCTTGCTTGGCCGGCTATAAGAGTGTGAATGTGAGGGTTTTAAGTGAGTTTATATAGGCAATTAAAATAATATTAAAGCTTGACACTTGTCACCTTTTAATTGGTTTATGTTTAAAAACTTAATAATTAAGCATTTCATTCTCACCACATATAATGTCTCATTTATCCAAAGTATAAAATGATAATAGGTAAAATTCATGGGCTTGACAAGTGTCATGGTGCTGTAAAATTCTAAAAATTCCAATTATGTCCTCATGGGCAAGTAAAATGATCGTTTTGCCCTTATGCTCTGAATTGAAATTTTTAAATTCTCAAATTCAAATCATGCCCTAATTAGTTAATCTTGGTCAAAAATTTTGTGCAACATTCCAATTTTACCCTCAGGTGACAAAATGACCATTTTGCCCTTACGTTATGAAAATTCCTAATTTAGCTCCAAATTAATTTTCGAACTCCGAATCACCATATTAAAACATTCTATGGTTCAATAACTCTCAAATACATTCTAAAATCTCTATTCAAACTAGTTCGAGGTTTTAATCGACTTAATTGTACCACTAGGTACGATACCGACTTTTAACGGTTCTCCGAGGCATCCAAGTATACAAACATGCTATCAAGTACATGAATGACATGGCAAGTATATAATAGAGTAGAGCTTGACATTTATCCTTTATTTTTTTTAGAATCACTTTGATTTTTTTGAAAAGAATAAATCAAATCAAAATAAAAAAAATGAGAAACCTTTTATTATAAATTATAACCAAATAATTACTAGTAGATAGTAAGTTAATATGGATTATTATCTTATACATAATTGATAAAATTTTAATATTTACAAGTAGATTCATTCCATTAAAATATATTTAAAAATTAATAAATTAATTTGAGAAATAAAAAGACACGTGATAATGTTATAATTTTTAACTCCTTTTAATTGATCAATGTAAGCCAAAATTAGATAAAAAATTTAGTGGTAGGGGCTAGCAGGAAATGCAAAGTTTATTAATAGTATATAGACATGCTTGTAACCATAATGCATTTACGATATTCATAAATCTTTAGCTGACTTGGATTAAAAGTTTACGTTTGTAAAATGATATTTTATTTAAAAGGCTTTCATGGGCCGTAAAATGAAATATCCAGATTTCTTTCTTTTGGGTGGATTTTCCTGCAGTCTACCAGGTCCGACCGTCCGAGTTTAAAACTCCAGAGTTAAACCCTATAAACTGTATAGGTCTCTCGATCTTTTTCGTGTTCTACCAATTTTGCCTCTGTATCTCTTTAACCTTTGCTTCTCTTTCGCATACCAGCACATATCTGCTGGATCCAGCACAGCCAGAATCCAGAAGGCTTGTTTCATGTTTCCCATTAAAGGAAAACAGCTGCTCCAATCATCATCACTACGTAGTACGTACCATCGTTGATCGATAGTCTCGATGGCTCTCTGTTGATAGAAATCTCCATCGAATCCCTTGCACGGAAACAATCAGCCGTTCCAAGTCTGTCTGCTTCTCCCTGGTCTCCACCCACTATTTTAGTTGGAAGCGGTTTTCACACTACAATAACAGTGATGACGACCACCTTCACTTCACAGGACCAAAGCACTTCTCAATATTCTCCCCATCAGCTGGATAATCATGGTTAAGGGATTTTCCTTTTGGCTCTCTTAGCATACTAGCTTCGTGCAATAATTTAGTTTTGTGCTGTATCAATAAATAAATGGTATGCCAGCTGGTTGTCTTGGCCCATTTTTTGTCTGCAATCCGTTCACTATGCGAATTGCGATGGCAAACCGTCCCTGCTCGCGCACCAAAACACGATTGTACTGTGTGGTCTTACGAGCTGCTCTCCTGCGACTTGCACTATTCAGAGAAAACTCAATCAGGGGATCATCATGCCGATGCTAATAATATTGGAATTATTTAGTGGGGTACAAGGTGGTGCGCTCATGAAGATTGTTTGGTTGCTGAGGTGTGTTTTCTTTTGAGACTGGAGGGTGGACCAGTTCCAAAACAGTAACGACGCCAGGTTTGAGTCGGAGCGACCAATTGTTCACTCCTGGTATATTGCCTGTAATGGCTGGCTCCAGGCTAAACTTTGCCTTTCCACGGTGGCCAACGCCTATTCGGCTATTCCCCAGCACTGTACAAAGCCTATTCGATCTCCTTAATTTCTTTGATAATTAGTTAGTACTAGTACTATATTTGAAAGTATTAAAAACTAAACTTAAAACTTTTCGTTTACTTTGCAGAAATTAAGAATTAAATCATAGTACTATATGTTATAATCTATATACATATATATATATATATATATATATATATATATATATATATATATATATATATATGTAAAGTGTAATAAAGTTTAAATACTCTCTAGCCTAATTTTTTTTTTTGACAAGCATTCAACTCTTGGCCTAAATTAAACTCTCTTGCAAGTTATCCATTAAGACTTTTGTTACTTTAATATAACGTGTAGAAACACACTTATACTATGATTTTTTAATATTTTTTATAATTACTTTGAAAACTTAAAAATTGAAAAAACAATAAATTATGTATATTATCTTATACAAGTTCTTAGGGTACATCTTTTATACTATATCAGTTTTAATTTTAATACTTAAATTAACTATGTCAACAATGTCACCGTTCGAAAACTTTCCAAAGGTGGAAACTATGCATATCACGTCATTTGAAAGAAAATTATCAAAATCTCTTAAACAAAAATTCTTAAGATAGTTCTTGACTGCAATGGTTCATCAGTGCTATGGAATATCACTTTCTCAAACTTACTTAATTGAAGTTGGAGTCGGAGCTGGGTCAAAGTTGAATTCGGAGGTCGTAGGTCATTGCAGAATGTTAGTATATGCCTTTGAGCCAATTAGATTGGTCAAAGAATATATATTATCATTTAATTCATATTAAATCGCATAACAATAAGTGATAGAAGTTTTTCTTCATGTTAGTACAATAATAAAGAGTTATTAAGTATTAATTGGATAAAGTCCATAGAACATAAAGGCCTTGCAAGAGAATTGTAAAGTTGTTATAATTATGAGATCATTATGCAATAAAGCCATATTTTTAAAATTGTTCCTAGTCATTGTATTGTCAAGATAGGGCATTGACAATGCTTAAAGACTGATACATGTTAAGTTTTTTTACTTAGGAAGTAAGCAATCGACCTTATAAATTGAAATATATGAGATACTTGAGGATAACAGGTGGGTGCTTGTTAAAGAATAAGTTCATTGAACATGACCTGCTAGGAGAACTTCATTTGGTATTTCACTCAAGCATCTATGGAATATGTTCTCATGTGATAGTCATGCAACTAGTCCTCATACTTGAGACATTAGGTCATCTTGTATGGGGAATGACATATTTTAATTTCACCTTTACGGGTCTGGAGGTGACCAGATACATAAACAAGGTGTTTTTGGATATGTCATGAAGCATACGAAAGTGAATGAGTGGTCAAGAAAGGATTCATCACCCCAAGTAATATGAAGGAATGTATCTCACTTGTTTTCAATTCTTGATTAACTTATATAAAGTCTTGGGCCAAAGTATGATGAATTTGAGGAAAGTTAATTTTCTAAATTCATAATGTTAGTCATGAATTATGAGAACTAATATCAAATGTCATAAGTAGACATTGAACCATGCTTTATGACATATTCGGGATATTTGATGAAAAAATCGTATTACACTACTTGTGCGACACGTACGCTGTGTGTGTGTAGAATCAGCAACAAGTTTTTACCGAGGAGTTATTTTTCTATTCTTTTTCTAATATTAATACCAAGTAGGCTAATCTTAATTCAAGCTTTAGTTTTCTTTATTTTTAAGTACGTAAAACCATCAATATATGAGAAAAGTGCGAAGTTTGGAATGGGTTTTGCATGATCCAGAAATAGGAAAAACTTTTCAAAGATTACTAAGACAAAATCCCCAAGATGGTGATCAAGTTGAAAACATGTCTAGAAATCAAAAGGAACAACGTGTGCAGGAGCATGTAGTAGCAGATCATAGATCCTTGAGAGATTACTGAGTTCTATTGGTACAAGGCCTTCATTCAAGTATTAGGAGGCCGACAATTCAAACTAACAACTTTGAGATCAAGCCGGCTATTATCCAAATGATATAAAGATCAGTGCAATTTGGAGGCTTCCCCAACAATGACCTCAATGCTCATATTGTTAACTTTTTGAAAATCTGCGACACATTCAAGCACAATGGGGTCACCGACGATGCTATACGACTAAAGTTGTTTTCTTTCTCATTGTAAGACAAGGCAAAAGTTTGGTTGATCTCTCTTCCCACCGGCTCCATCATTACTTGGGACGACCTTACACAAAAGTTTTTAGCCAAGTTCTTTCTTCCAGCGAAGAACTTGGATTTTAAAGTTTTAATTTAATTTTAAAATTAGATTTGATTAGATAAAATTAGAGTGCTAAATTTTAATAATTAGCAAGAGTTTAGATACAATTCCCTGTGGAGATAATACTTACTTACTAGTATATTATTTGTGCGACATGTACGCTTGCGTGCGTGTAGAATCAGCAACATCATGCAATTTGGAAACAAGAGCAAAAATTGAGACTATAGACTAATAAACTTTTATGGATATACGTCTTTCCATTTTAACTCCCATGGTGGCCAATACTCATTCAACACTACCACTCCCATGGTGGCTAATACTCATTCAACACTACCACAAGAATTGCAAGAAAAAAAAAATATTAGTATGGATGTTGTGTTCTTGCAAATTAATGAATATGTTGTTTTCGTGCAATTTGGAAACAAAAAAACTAAAAATTGAGGCTACCACTAATAAACTTTCACAGATATACGCCTTTTCATTTGAACTTTCATATTGGCCAACTTCCTTTCCTGTTGAATTTTATAAAAATAACTAAACAAAACATAAACTTAAAAAATTGAAAAAGCCAGAGAACTTAAAATATGGAGAAAATCAATAAAGAGAGAAAATGCTCGAGGAAGAAAGAAAACAATTAATTAAATATTTAAATATAAGCGAAAACAACAAATAACATAAAATAAGCAAAATGGATAGTGCATGGCTATAGACTAGTGAGTTTCCTTTACAAACAAACCAAATAAACGAGTGTCACTTGGCTTTTACAAAACAAAAAACAGTAACTATCAAACAGAATTAAAAAAGCACATGCAAGGCACGACTATTCAACTTTATCAAATTGATTTAAACATTTCACGCCAATTTGTTTGCTAAACAATCATCCACTTCAACAATTCAATACTATCACAAGTATTGTGAGAAAGATTAATACTATCTAGGTTTAGTTTATATGTATGAGATGTCTTAATTCTAAGCTTAACTCAAGACTTAGTTGGATAAAAAATACTGTGGCCACTCCTCCTCTCCCTTCCACTCTCAATCTGTCTTTCCAAAGAGTCAAAACTTTTTTGACGAAAATTCAACGAAAATTGCTAAAAATATAGTGAAAATTGGAAAGAAAATAATTTAATATTGACGCATTCATTCTATTAATGTTTTGTAGCGATAGTGAAGGTGAAGGCGTCAATCTTCAAATAAGACTCAAAAGAGGTTGTCCCACCCTCTCTGACAGTGACAGTGAAGGATATGATAGTCGAGCACTCGAAGGAGGATTTGAGAAAGTGTGGTACTGTGAAGGATACGGTGAAGGATTCAAAAAAGGATTCACTATTCTCTGCAGCGGCCTCCAAATCCATATCCTACTTCGATTAAGTAAGTCTTGGTGTGATATTCTATAGTATTGATAAACCATTGCAGTCAAGAACTACCTTCAGTTTATGAGATTTTGTTAATTTTCCTTCAATTGTTTGTAATTTCATATTTTGTTATTTTCCTTCAAGTATTTGTAATTCAATTTCAGATTTTGATTTGTGGCATTATAATCTTGGTATTGTGATGTAAATATGCCAACTCATGTATAAAGTATTGCTATAACCTTGTTGTTTCAGTCTTCATTAACTTCTATCTTTTGGGATGTGAAGCTACTCTAATAACGACTGATGTTATTAATTTAACTCCCACTCCCTTATAACAAAAAAAATTTAATACTTAAATTATACTTTCTTTTTAAGTTAAACGATTTGGATTAAAATTTAACTCCTTTACCTTAAATAATTATCTACTTTTTTTTTACTTAATTATTATATTACAAGATAATTTTTAAATTATGAAAAATATTATATTTATATCCGTAACACTTTTATCTTAATATATTTTTTTGTCTTCAACAATTATTTATTAATGGTTATCTTGCCACTTGAACTCACTAATGCTTATTCAACACTACCACAAGAATTGTAAGAAAAAAATATTACTATGAATGTTGGGTTCTTGCAAGTAGATGAATGTGTTGTTTTCACGCAATTTGGAAACAAAAGAACTAAAGTTGAGGATGCAATCGATAAACTTGGTCATCTTTTCACCTGAACTCACCAACACTTATTCAACACTACCACAAGAATTGTACGAAAAAATATTATTATGGATGTTGTGTTCTTGCAAATAGATGAATATGTTGTTTTTGTGCAATTTGGAAACAAGAGAACTAAAAGTTGAGGATACAATTGATAAACTTCCATAGATATATGCCTTTGCTTGTGTTTGGTTGGCTATTGGCAGCAAGCTGCTATTTTCAATGATGCAACAATGATTGAGTCCTTTAGCAATTGCTTTTAATGACGGTTGCAGAAGGATTTTTTAGGTTGTACAGGGACTCAGATGAAGGATTTAAGAGATTCATCATGTTATTTCAAGTTAACTTTTTTTTAAAAAAAAAATCATGTAATTTCCAGTTACCTGTGATTTGTTTTAGTGTATATGTAGGAAATGTGTATTTCTTTCAAATAAGCTTAACTCATAACTTAGCTAGATACAAATTTGTTGTTCATAAACCATATTACCATTTGTTTCGTTAAAAAAAATTGGCAACTTTTATAAATTTGTGATGATCTTAATCATTTGAATTTGAGGTTTCTTACGATGAGGTCTGGGAGGTCATTGGTATTCTTGGTAATATCTGTGATATGAATATATCTTTTTCATGCTAGCTCCAACTATAATAAGCTACAAGGATTGTTTTTTTTAGCAAGGCAAAGTGAAGGAAGTGCAGCGGGATCTAGGAAGTTGCTAAAGCATTTCAAGACTGGATATTTCACGGAATAATATTAGTGCTTCAATAATTTTAAAGCCAAAACCCAAAGGTAAAACTAACTTCACCATAAAGCATTGTTGCTAGTTGCAGGTACATTTTAATGGTGCTGACACCAAATTTGCCATTGGCAATAAGCAAGTTAAGTCATCTAATGATCTGGTCCTCGTCATTTTGTATACAAGGTTCAATGTTTTTCAGCATTTTGCTTACAAGATTCAATGCTTTTCAGAATTGTAAGAATATTGATGCATGAAATGTAGCAGCTCCTTTGCCAGGGGCTTTTAATTTGTTTTAAGATTTGCGGGCAAATTTGGCTGCTTTCTTCTGAATACTGTTGCCCCTTTCTCATCACAGATCGAGTGGGCGTAGTGATTAAGTTCCCTGTTTCACTTACTAATTACTTCGACCTTGTCACGTACTAATTAAATATTCCACACAAGTGTATCTTTCATTTTTTATGGACAAGTGAATACGAATTACTTTGCTCCTTTGTTTTTTTTTTTTTTTTGTTCATATTCAATTTCTTTTTCTGGGTGGGAATTGAGAGCAAATTGCCATTAATTTGGTGTAGTAATTATATGCATTCGGTTACATATAGATGCATGGCTGAAGCACTTCAAGTTGAAAGGCAAGGCCAAAAATGGTTTATGTCAAGGTAAACAAAATAATAAATACCGGCATTCAACTAACTTTTCGTGTTTCTTCTCTTTAGTAACTACGTACACTGTCTTTTAAGCAAGTTAAGTGGTCGCCTTCATTTAGTTATCATAGCATTCAAAGGGAAGAAACCAGAAGCTAGAAAAAGCAAAAACATAGCTCACGCAGCAGGAATATTGGATCACGGCCAAACTACTTAGTCTTAGCAAATCCTGGACCAAAAGCAACTTCAAAAGTTAAAATTGATGGGACCAACCTCCAAATAGAGCTAAAAGAGGGAAGGAGTAAACTAAACTAGTGTTTACAATGAGCTGATAAGTCTCTAGAACTATATTTTTCTAAGAATGCAGAGCGTAAATGACAAGAGAAAAATGTAACAGTCAGTCAAAAAGGAGTTCACATTTTTAAAGCCTGTTCACCCAAATTACTAGAAATTAGAAATTATTTGTAATATATATGGAGATCCACCTATACCAATTCAGAAAAACCTATTCTAAGCCCTTTGAACTAGGCACGTCCAAGTTATGAAAACTGAAAAAGTGTACTCTAATCACTGGGATTCCCTCACAAATTATGCGTTGAACTAACTTTCACATTTAGTTAGGATTAATGTATTATATATATATATATATCCTTTTTCCTTTAGGACAAATCAATCTTTTGTTAAGCAGAACCGACCTGTAGAGAAAATTAAACAGAAGATGTGGAAGGACTCTGGCTCAGCGGAAGTAAACCTGGCCAGTCCCAGTCTCGGATTTGTCCATGATGCTATGTCTACATCTAAAGGGTTCTTTTCCGTTTGTTAATTAGTTTAAACCTAAATTGTTGCCTTGTTCTTCTCTAGCTGAGGTCTTCTGGACCGACACTTCACTAGTTTCTACTAGCTCATTTTTTTAACTGTTTTTAATAATCGATTTATTTGTTTCAATTAATTTCTCCTCGAACATGTGTCCAGACGGGATAAGAAGAGCAACAGGATAGTGAAAGTTGAGTTTACTATGATTCCGCATGCCCAAAATCTGGCTAAAGTGGAGAAGGTAATGGAGGTACTAGTACTATCAGGTAAAACCCTGTTCATCTTAGCTCACTATTTTCCTCAAAACTTACAGATAATCATTTGTTTTGACATGTATATATAATTTGGTAAACCAGCTTCAAAGACTTGGGTTGTTGGGAGGGCTGTGAAGACAGAGATGTTCAACAATTGCCCCAAGGAGAGGTGGATGAGGTTCACCTTGACTGTGTGTGTGAAGAACCTCAATGGATCCTTTCAAGACGTTGAATCGCAGCAACTTTTTGTTTTCTTCGGACAAATCACCTTACCAAAAGCGATGTGGCGATACGACCATCTTAAGTTTATTGGACAAACAAAGAGTCTGTCTGGAGGATTGATAACTACTCAAGTCCTTGCTTCAGCCTCTTCTTTTTGAGCTTACACTAATTTCCAAATCCATTCCCTCGTGTAAGGTTCACTCCATGGTATTATATGCCGAATTGATTTGTCTTTTCCTTTTTTCCTTTTTTCCTTTTTCCACAGTCCTTCACTAAGTTTACCTCAAGTCTCTACACTTGTGATATGAAGCAAGGTGGTAACGATCACGGTGCTCGTAAATTTAGAGAAATGAAGGAGGGGAACATGAGTAGTGGAGCTTTTAAACATTCATCCATAGATACTGTCAAAGACAGAGGTCTTGTCTGTTCTTTGTTTCGGGAAGAAAATGTGAGAAAAATTGAAAGTGCAAGTGGATCTGATGGTTCTGATCATTCAGAGGATGAATATCAAGCAGAAGCTGAAGAAAAAGACTTTGACACTGGTTCAGATTCTTCAGAAGAGCAAGGGGAGGAAGAAGATGAGGCAGAAAAAGAGGAAAATAAGAAAGAAGAAGATGAAGAGGAGGAGGAGGAAGTTGAGGAAGAAGAAGATGAAGAGGAAGAGGAGGAGGAGGAAGTTGAGGAAGAAGAAGAAGAAGAAGAAGAAGAGGAGGAGGAGGAAGAAGGAGAAGAAAGAGAAGAGGAAGAGCATGGAGAAGAAGAAAAAACGGCGAAAGAGGAAGATGGAACAGTCATTTTGGTGTCAGTGAAAGATAGCCAAAATCCTGCTTCAAAAATAGTAGGTAGAATCAAACTTCACCAGTGTTCCAATCATGGACATCTGCTAAAAGCTATCTGAAATATATGAGCAAAGTATACAAAAAAGGAGGTCCATGGTCAAGGTGATGCTGATGTTTCTTTTGAGAATGTATGGCCTGGTTATACCCTCAAATATTATAGCTATGGAGAAAAACTACTGCCTACTCCAAACGTAATGGATTGGGGGGAGATAGCTGATTTGCTTGGTTCCATCCTAGCAAAGGAAGGGGAAGAAGAAGAAGAAGACAATACTATTTCAATCAACCTTGTTAATGGCGAGAGTAATTTAGAAAATGTAGGTTCTGTTAACCTTGATGCATGTCATGATCACAAAGATTTGGTAGCTTCTGTCCATTGCGCATGGGTGAAATACACTGGAAATGAGCCTCGGCCTTTAGATACCATCAATGAGAGCACTGCATGGCCTGGATTTAAGGTTACATATCTTCAGCAGAGCAATGCAGGTTCTTCAGCTCATTATCCTTTTGAACCATGTAAAATGCATTGGACTGATGTTGATAATTTGCTTCACGAAATTAATGTAAAAAAAGAAGAAAAAGATGATGAACAGGAGGGGGAGAAAGAATAAGAAGAGGATAGCGAAGATTGAGGTTTCAATTTTCAACTCTATTGGAACCTCCATACTCAGACTGAGGTCCGCTCTTGCCAATGTTATTTACAAACACAGAGTTGCACATACGAAGAAACTGGTTTGCTGTGTTAATTTATGCTATGCCTATGAAAACTGTGCTTGAATACAAAATCATTCATATTTGGCACGCCCAATCCCTTAGAAATGTAAAAGCTTTTCATTCAATGATTATCAAGATGGCAACCCCGTCATGTTATGATAATGATACTGATACCAGATTAAACCAATGAATCGAAACGAATCAACTGCTCCCACCATGGTCACATAGTCATTACAGAATTCCTTTTCACTGTGATGGCTCCCATAAATAAACCATAAGATCAAAGAATGTTATTCAGTATTATTATTATACATTAGAGCTAAATAAACTTTTCCTACAGTAGAGAGGTACTCATAGGGTTGAGTAAAAGAAGTGCTCGCGGTAAATTAATTTTGATTTTTTCATGTTGAGGGTTCCTAAAATACTTGGGACTCCACTAGGTAGACTTTGATGCATCTTCTTCATGATAAGGTGTTTGTCCCGAACCATCAACCTTAATAGCTTCTTACAGTGCTGCATCAGAAATACAGATGAATCCATTAGTGTTCATGCACACCAGGAGGGTACAGAGAATGCCGCTATAAAAATATGTTCACCATGGTAAAGATTACAGCAAGAGTGTAAAAATTGATTTCCAACGAAAGCAAGAGTAAATAAGTTTTTAGCTTATAATTCTAGTTATGGCAGAATGTGATCCCCATATTATCATCAAGGTTAAAGCCCGTCTTATGAGTTCTATGTTCTAACATTTCAAATAATCCATGCAAAACAACAGAGAGGACATATAAACCTACGTTTTTTATTTGCTATTAACAAATATCTTTCCCCTTTTAAAAATAAGAGAGAATAAATCAATAATCGACACTCACACACACGTATATACATACATACATACATATAATATATTTATCTACCCACATAATCAGTGTCCTTAGGAATTGGTTACTACTTTGTTGGCTACATTATTTGTTTGCATCTAGCGAAAGCAAAGGGCTATAAGCTAGATATACGTGATAAACTTAGTGTATATCTATGGTCTGAATGTAACAAAATAAGCAGAGGTACATAAATCTTGAAATTATATATTGAATAGCATCTTACCTGGGGGTTTGGCAAATTCATTTTGCGAATAATATTATCCTGCACAAACAGTGGGGAAAAAGAATGAGAATGTGTGTTGTGACATCCAAAAACAAGTCCCACTATGTAGCTGGACATGACCAGCCCAAACTAGAATAACTTCCAGTTAAATAGGCCATTAACCACTTAAATTGCCATTTCACACTCCTAAGAACAAAAAACTAAAGGTGGTGAACATGTAGAAAACAATCGCTTCATTTTTATATTTATATAGAGAAGAAAACGCATGAATAATAAAGAAATTAGTCATAACTGTGTAAATAATATATTCTTTTTTCAGGGGATTTAATTAAGTAGACCACAACTTCAACCACATTTATTTGAAATATCCCATCTCTTTCGCAAGTACCGAAGAAGTATATGTGAGGAAAGGAAAATTGTTCAATACGAACTACAGAAACTTCCCCTTGCAGCCATCACTACGAGTCTAAAAGAAAAACTAAAAAGTAATCAAATCTTTTATAATTAGCAGCAATTTGCAAGCAAGATATCTAAGTAATTTTACACCCTCATCCCTATTCTTTTGCACTAATTGTTTAATTTTCCATTTTGTACCAAAAGCTAGTCATAATGCAGTTAAAATGAAATAAAGCAACTAAAAAAAGCATGTACCTCCAGGATTCCTGGATTTTGCATCACAATACGAAAGGTTTGCCTTATGATCCTCTTATGCATATTCTTCTTGGTGATCCTATCTGCACCATGACATTTGCAGCCTTCAGGCAGACCATGTCTATTATTTGCTCCTGGTAATACAACATTGCGTCGCATAGAATCCTCATGCAAATCAACAGTGTGAGTTTTATTAGGCAATGAATCAACATGCTCATGACGATTGAGAATGTTGAATTTTTGCACATCATCGTAATCCATGTGTATGCTTGAGGGCTTCTTTGTTGATCCAGCAATGACACGAAGTGAACCGTTAATTCTGACCTGTATAAAAGCATCAACCATTACAAGAAACCATTTGTTAGGATGGAAATTTAACTTGTACACTTGTCAAGACATCAAACAAACTGGTTCAAATTCCACAGTTCAAGCATAAAACAGCCCAAATATTTGTGAATCTATGAAAAAGTTAAAGATAATGTAATGGGTATCATTCCCTCGTCTTCTACATAGGACCAGATGACCTCAAGATGCTAGAATATCAGGTCAGAAAATCCTAACAGGGTCCATCCCTTTGTTTTTGAATAAATGTTTTAATTCTTTTCATAGGTTCAAAAATATGTGACGCAACATTGAGTTAATTGCATTGACCAGGACAAGAAGTAAGGCATAAATGAAATATCAGAATGGAAGATGACCCAAAAGGGGGCTAGAAAGAGAATCCCTTCAAGCCTTCAACTTGCAATGTTTCACCATGATTTATGGTATACCATAGGTATGGTGTCCTACAAATTTTTCCAAATTTGAGGAATAAATATGGTCAAATGACAGAATCAAACCTACCTTTTCTGCTAGTCCAAACTTTTGGAGTACATCAATGACAAGTTCAGCCATTTCTTTTCCTGAAAAGATCAACAAGAAATAAGCACTAACGTCATGTATGTAGGTCTTTCTAGTAATGAAAGAAATGCATGTTTAAATATGTCCGTCCTAGTAAAAATTATCATGTATACCTAATGTATCCATAACTCTGGAAACTTCTCTAATGGCCAAACCTTGATCACCAGCCTTCTGGATGGCAGTGTAGACAGTTTTAAAGACTTCGGGAGACAAAGTACCAACATGTTCTTGATTGGAAGTTAATGGCATCAAAAGTGTAGCATAACCAACCATCAGTTCCCAAGGCGAGTCACAAGAATACCCAGGAGTAGGGAGAATGCTTCCGAAATTTACATTTTCGTTAACAACTTCAGAATGTGATGAATTGCTGCCAATTTCAAGACTTGCAGAAATGCCACCTAGATAATTTTCACCAACAAAATGTTCATTACCACACTTCTCCCAATTCTTGAATGATGGTTCTAGAGCAACAGCTCTTGATATTGGTGCTCGATGCACAGATAACTTGATACCAGGAAAACCTTTTTCTCGGCTATAATCCATGGGGTCATTGAAAAGGGGGGTGTGTTGTAAGTTTCTGATATATTCAGCTTCTCCGACACCATCGACTGGAACACATGGGGAAATGAACAGTTCACCTGAAGAAACTAACGCAAACAAATGAAAAACTTCCCCACACGTTAAATCTGGACTGAGATCGATTCCTCCTCTCAGAAAATCTTTTTCACGTGCACGAAGCCAGCTAGAAAATCTAGCAGCACTACTCCCTGTATTAGATGGAAATTGAGAGTCGCAGACATTTCCAGGGGCCTCCAGTGTAGCCACCGGCCTGCTACGAAGAACCTCTTCCAAGGCTAAATTAATCTTTTCCATATTATAATTGTCACAGTGTTCTTCCTGGACACCTCTAGTTTGATTGCATCCAATGCCTTCAAAGAAACTCCTGTAATTACCTGCCCCTGATGAACATGGTATGAGTAGTCCACGATCATCATCATCCATTGACCTGCTCCCCGTTTCTTCCAGGTGCTTTTCATAATGTTGGCTAAGCATATTACAAAGGCTTATTAAAGATTCTCTGAACTTTCTATTCTGCTTTAGGAATGACATTCTTCTTCTGCAAACTGTTGGAGGTGCTGGAAGGTCAGAAAGTGAGGCCCTGCTTTTGTCAGAAAATTTCGCTCCTGCGCGGTGTTTTACTTATTGAATTACCAATTGCCTGAAAGAAAAACATTCATTTACACAAAATGAAGCAATTAGTATGAACTATACTCTCATGGGAAATGCAAAAAAGGGAGAAAAAAAAAAGACTGCAGTATCATTTTTCTATTTTTCAAAACTAATCCAACTCTATTCGGCTATAGCAAAATAGTCAAGCCACAATTGCATAGAAATAAATATTGTTCACCGTCTATTGAGTTAAGCCAGTTAAATATTGTTACATGTTTTTTATTTATCATATTAGTTTATTTACTCTTAAATATATTTTAATAAAATATGTGGCAACCCTCTAACTCCGTTAATAGAATTAAAAAACTCTATCCACAGTGCATGAGATAATAATGTATAAATAAATGCAAACTTCCCAAAAGTTTCCCCATAAGTAACTTTCACAGAAAATATTTTATGCAAACTTCATTGGAAACATAGGTCCCACATTAATTAATTCATTTTCCATTACCTGTCTGCTTCATCTGTCCACGGAAACCTTCTTTGACGTGCTGACTTCATCTTGGAAAAGGCTGAACGACTGGTATAGGAGTCACACTTGTCTCTATTTACTCCAGGCTTTTCAGAAGTCTTCCAATGATCTTCCTCTTGATGTTCTTGCACCCGAGTTTCATGCTCGCGAGGAGAGGCTAACATAAGATTTTCTTCCCCCATGAAATCTTCATCACCGCCAGCTGATCTAGGAAGGCTGTGCTGACAAAATGGTCCAGTTTCATTATCAACTTTTCCAAGCTTTAAAGCTCTAGCTTCTGCAGTTCCTTTTCCGAGAAAAAGAACTGCTGTTCATTGGTTGGCATTCTGCCCCTACAGCATCTAAATTATCCTGAATTTTACTACGATGTCGGAGCTTAGCAAAACACACACGAAGCACCTGCAACATTTCAAGGGAGAGATATCCTTAACAACAAATTAATTCTGTGAAAGTTAGGTAAACTATGAACATTAATTCAACAAATTAATGAAAACCATTGAGCAATGAAATTTTAAGATGTCAAGCTTTTCCCTTGGTCCAGACTCAGGCCAATATTTTTGTTAATAAAGAAAAAAGTGAAAAACCATTTGGAAACTGAAACATGATCTAACCTGCTCCAAGGTGAGATTTAGATTCTTCGCGATCTCCTTACATTCTTTGTATGGAAGTTTTTGATTGAAGTTACTGTTCACTATAAGTTTGAGTACCTTGGCTCGCTGACTGGCCGTCATTCCTCGACCTGAGGCCCATGACTTGTGACCAAAAATCTGTAAAAGTTTTATTCGTGATTACCTTCCATCTTGGATGGGAACTAAAACAAGGCAATCTTAACGGTTATGGACAAAATTAACAAACATACTAATTAACATATAGAAGATTTCTATTTCCACATAGATGATCAATGCATAAATATTTTCTCATGTAAAGATTTCTGAAATCCTACCATTTGTGCATAAGTGGAAAAATAATATGCACGCATACCTCATGAACTGTAGATCCAGGGAATGCATGCAAAGCAGCTTTCGGATCAGCCACTGCATAAATATATTCCAAAACTCGCCAGTATTCATCAATAGCATCTCTGTTTGAGAGGATAAAATCATGTCTGACAAATCTCATCAACGGCATCTCTGTCTGGGCAACAATCAAGACATCCAGAACTTGAACATGTTGCAATTAATGGCGGTTCCTCTATACAAGGCTTAAGCTCCAGGACATACATAGGACTGGCATGTGGGACAATGACTCCATCTTCAGAGCTTTCACTAGTTACCGGACGAATCAACTATGTACAAGTGTCAATTTTAGTCTTGATACTAGGAATGTATAAAGTAAGAGCATCCAGAGCAATTGACAGAAAAAAACTTCAGAAATAAATGATAATTTATGCTTCAAGATCGAAGATAAGCAGCATGCATGCAGTATGTAACAATGTATTATCCATGGTGGTATATAGCTGTAACTGCGCCAGTCATGATCGTTTCTAAGTTTGATTCACTGCCCGGCCAAGGTTAAATTATTAGAAAGCCAATCAGGCTTATGATGACTCAAGCCCTCTTTTTAAGAGATTGGTATCTACACCAATAGATACCAATCTAATAGTAATATAGCATGACACTCAAACATTCAGAAAACTGAATCAGCTCAGTTCAAATGATATCGTACATGAAAAAATCTAGAAGCCTATATTCACAGGATAAATTTAATTTAAAATGTGAGCAAGAAATTTTACCTTCAACCGCTGTAAAATAGATAGAATCGATGACAGTCTCCTAATTGCTGGAGTGACATTTAGATCCTTATACTCCCGAATGGAAAGATCACATAAACGGACTCCCTTCCTAAACTTCTCTATCATGTTGTCAACTTGAACAGTGGAACCCACAACTTGAAGGAATAGCTCAAGTGGAATGCCCTCGATAGCAGCTTTCACATCAAACAGATTGTGAGTGACATAAGGATTCTGTAGATCATGATCTTGTCTCCCATATGAGAAGACACCATCCCTAGCAGGTGAACTACATGCATAATCCCAGAGAAAAATATGCAACAGCTTTGCACGCACCATTTTTCCCGATATGAATCCATTAGCACGCATGGCTGCCATTCTAAGAGCTAGGGCATCCGAACCAGCTTGAGTGTGAGTTCTTTGTACGCCATCCAATACAAGAACTGAGTTAATGTTCTTTTTCTTAAATGAGCCCTGGCCATGAGTTTGCTTCTCGAAAGACATGAGTCTATAACGGATTCTACCTAGTACTTCAGAAGATAAACTTTGAATAGATGGGTGCAGAACCACCTTGACTTTACGGTTAGCATCAGTATTCATAATCTCATGTACAGGTAGGTGTACACATTTGCATTGCCCTTGGTTATCAAGCTTGTCCAAAATTCGGTCTACACATTTCCTGCCCATTGTTGTGCTTTTGTCCTTCTCAAGATTCACAAGCCACCTATATAGCTCTGCTCTCAAGACAATCTTTTCAACCTGCATTGGCTTACACACAAACACACAGAAGACAGTAGTTCATGAGTAATCAAATTATTGAAAGCAAAAAAAAAAAAAAAAAGAGTTATTTCCTGTCTCAAGTGAAGTGGATGAGGCAAAGACCTGTAACCATTCAACTATTCTCTGCTCCCTCCGGGTGTTATCAACTGTCAAATACTGACGGGGTTTAAGTGGCATTGTTTGACTGTTCACTGTATGGAGTCCTGTGTCGGAAACAACTTTTTTGGTTTCATGGATTAACTCTTGTGATTTGCAAGTATTGGAGATACTATCGCCTGCCTCACTACCTCTGGTAGAGCAACACGAAAGCTCTATTTCAGTTTCCCTGTTGTTTGTCTTCCCCAGGGTATCACTTTCAGAATTCAAAAGGTCTAAAATTTGGGCTGACCCGTCTGAAAACCCAGGATTGACAACACCCAAACTAGAATTTTTGCTGAAAAGGTCTTTTGATCTACTTGGAATCGCATCCGATGATTCACAGTTCTTGGCTGTCCGAATTCTGTATTCACAGTTTTTGTTATGAAGTTCCCTCTGCATAGGCATCCCAAACTTATTGCTCATAATACAACAGTTTTTGTAATTTGTCTTCATATCGACTCCAAACCTCTGGCTGACCTGTTTCACAGAAAAATCTATGAATGAGATGGAAAAGGGACATCTAGATTTGGAATGAAGCGTTATACATTTGTAGAAATGCGCATTCCCAAGATCTAGAAAGGACTATAATTGTGACAGAACAGACTGACAAAGGGAAATTGCAATATACATAAACATTTCAAAGAATATTGATTCTGCCTATCATCTTGAAATAATTCAGGTCTCAGGTGTACTGTTATTCAAGGTGGCCCCCAATGTGCACCAAGCCAACCATGCATTTACTTAATCATTGCTCATTTGACACTATGTACTGAGTTCTAACTTTCCCTTCACAAAACTAGTATTACATGTATAACACAGCCACCTTCTTCTTCTTTGTGTTCAAAATGTGAATTTTTTTAGCATTTCAAGAGCAACAATGTAGTTTAAACAAGGTAATATAACCATGAAACTAGTGTACGGCTTTTATGACCTGTCTTGACTCAGATGGTTAAGTCGAGAATAGCATCTTAAGAAAGGCCACAAACATCTCCAATCTCAACCAACTTTAAAATAAACTTGTCAATGCAAAGATAAAACTAGAACTCTATCAAACTTCCTACGAAATTGCCCGCTATGAGCCTTTCTCTCTTATCAATATAACAATGCAGTTACTTCTGAAGACCTCTACTTGCGCCTATTTCTCACCAGCCAGAAAGAATTATGAATGCCCCACCTGCAGTTTTCACATTTCAGCCAAAGACTAAATTTCTCTGCCAATTTTCCATTCCTTTTTAAGTGTGTGTACTGCCAAAGTTGGAAAGAGGCAGAAAAATATAACTTCGCTCACTCGAGAATCAGCTCCACAGAAGAGATGGGCTGCCCAGTTAAGGTGCTAGATTTATTTATTTATTTATTTATTTTTATTGGGGAGAAGGGATTCGAATCGTACTTTTTAAGTAAATGATCATTTACCAACTAAACAACCAAATACTCAGATGCAAATGCTAGATTTACTTATTACTATATTCTTTCCTTGAGATAGCCTTGCATCGGGTCTTAACCTGTCCTTGATTTTGAAAAATTCTCCAAATGCAGTATCAAGGTCTAACATTTCACAAATCCAGAACCCTTCATGGAAGTTATATTTGGAATACAACTAAAATTATTTTAGCATAAACACGACTGCTCAAAAGAAAAAGGCAGATCCATTTGATATACCCCAAGTTCCCAACTAGTCAAAATAAGACATTTTAGACTTGAGAAGAATATTAAAAAGGTATTATGCATTAGGATAGGTTCCTTAAAATTTCTAGGAAGAAAATATGCATAGAGAGTCAGAACTTAAATAATGCTGCTAAAGTGCGTAATATTAAGATAAAAACATGTAACTTCTTCCTTCCACATCCCCCCAGCCCCCACCTTTCCGTTTACTTGAGGAAGGTGCAGTGCCAAACATTTAAAAATATGTAAAACTCTATTATGAAGATGCTCAAGAACGAAACTTTTTAATCATTATTGGGATGTACAGAAAAGTAAATGTAAGACTCTTGGGAAAACCTCTTTAATAAGCATCCCCTTAACTCCTGCAGCATCAATTTCGTCATAAATCTGATGCACAATGGGAAGCTCCACAAGCTGGTTAGCTATTTGACATCTTCCAAATTTCAGCTCTTTGCCTTCAACATGCTTGATTGGTTTTTGCTCAAAATCCACGAGGGAAAACTTTTTTAGCAAATGTAGGCAGCGCTCATCCTGTGTAAAGTAGGAAAATGCTAAGGCATACTTTTCAGCAATATAGACACCTTCATGAAATAGCAAAAAATTTGTTCCACTTGCTTGAAGGAAGTTCAACACCTTAAACAAAGCTATCTCACAAAGATATCATATGCATATAGTCTCCAAAATTCTATTATGATTGTATTTATTTGATCATTTATATTTAGGAAATTAACCTCCTGTTAATTTTAAAAATGACGACATAAACGAAGGAATGCAAGGTTTGGCTTATAAAAAAAAAAAAAACAGTTAAATGGGGTTGGGTAAGTAATGCAGCAGAAAGAAGAAACGAGATTATTAGTTGGATTGAATTTTGGCCCATCCAGTTAAAGCCAAATGGCTTCTTTCTGAAGTTAAATATAATCAATGCCAAAAAACATATTTAGCAATAATGACTGAAATGAGAGAAAAAAGAGAAGATTATGAACTGAAAACAAAATAATGTATAAACCAAACAACAGGAATACTATAAATCCATAAAATGAATGCTCTTGGATTCCACGGTAAACATAAATGTATAAAGAAAATGGAGATGGGAAATGTGAAATCAATGAGCAGAAACATTGGTTGCAGAAGTTGTCAAACTAACCTTCCTGTTCACTTTTACATAAGTCTCCTCTACTACACCAGCATTTTTCAATCTGCCACATATCTAACAGCAGATTGCAAAGTAAGCAATAAGATGAAACCGATTCAGAATAAACCACCGAGAGAATACAAAGAAAAAGAAAAGAAGAGATTCAATGCAATTGGCAGTTTCAAGAAAAAGAAAAACCAATAAAAGTACTTACATTTTCCCAATCTCTACGCTTTGACCGCGACCCACTGTAGCCAAGATCATGTTTAATATCAGAAATGACGAGAACCTATCAATAAAAAAAGAGAATTCAGATAACAACATCAGCAAAAATGCTCAAAAGAAAGTATATATATATATATATATATATATATATATGTCTATCAATTAATGTTTATAATATAACTGACCTTGGAATCAGCTTCTGCAAGCTTATCACATATAGCTTTCATTGATGGTACATAATCTTTTACAAGCACGCCCTCTTTAATATGTTCTATGTTAGGATCCTGATTGCCCGCGGCCTCTTCCTCTTTGGTAATCTCAAATTTTTGTTGAGATCCCAAATGCTTTGCATAACGGTGTAAATGAATTAACCTTGTGGACTGCCCTTGATTGTCTGCCCCTCTTGTTCTCTCAACTGCTTCTTGCCTTACAATTAAGCCTCTTTTCTCAAGATTCCTTACCATATAGAAAGTTTTATTGCCTTCCATTCCAAATTCCTTGCTTAGCTGGCTTTGAGTTATCCCATTTGTTCTACAAGCAAACAATTAAAATAAAAAAGACATTCATCAACAATTTCCTAGACAATAAAGAATTTCTCGTTAAACAAACTGAACTGAAATTATGCTAAATCTTAGCGCGCGCGCACACAAAAAAAAAAGGAAAAGAAAGAACAAGCAGTGTTCATTAACCTAGCACTGTCAATGCGTTCAAGAACGAGACGTTGTCGACGAAAATCTTTCTCATCAGCTCCCAAAGAGAAATCGTAAATGCCTAAAAAGTTATCACGGAGTTTCTCCCTAGCAACAATGATCAAATCCAGCTTTTCCGCATCCTCGAAGCATCGAATCGAAGGGTCATCGGGATCGTAAACACGATTTGGAACTTGAAACTGAACGGTTGGGATTTTGAGTAGGTTGGTCCACAAGGCTCGTTTAAGCTCGACGCTCAGACCGAGCTTCGAGCAAAGGGAGGATAGGGCGAGGCCATGTCGCCCTTGTTCGCAGATTTCTTCGAGAGCAGAGGATATGATCGCGTCCATTGATCGGCTTGGTTTCCGTTTGAATGGAACGGTCGAAACGCTCTTCTTTTATTTTTTTTTATTCAAATGGTGGACATGGAGGTGTTGGCGGGAAGGGAGAGCGGCGGGGTCGTTGAGAGTGCAGGTAGAAAGCAGTCGATGGGAGTAGAGTCTAAGGTTCGAATCTTGTCAGACACAGAAATATATATATATAAATATAAAAATATATAAATATCTAATGACGCTTTAATTTGACACCGTTTTGGATTGGACTTCGGGGTCTGCCGTTTAGTATGGCGGGAATAGTATTGTTGATTTGATAATTGATATGCTATCATATTTTTCATTGATTGCTGAAAATTTTTCTTATACTCAAACTCTATTTGGTTTAATTTTTTAAAAATTTTTAAAATTAGGTTAAAATTATTTAATAAATTATTTAATAAAATAAATTATATAAACTTTAATTTTGATTAAAATTATCATAAATGATATTTATGATATCTTCTAAATCAAAACGGAATAAATCTGTTTAAAGTTTTATAGATTTTAAATGTTAAAATTAAAAAAATTCTTAGCAAAAGAGACAATTCTCAAACTTGTATAGTAGTAATAATATTATATTTTTTGATGAAAAAGATAAAAAAAACTTTAAATAGTACTTGAATACAGTTTTGAATTTTGAGTTTTTTTCTTTTAATTTTTATAAGAATAAAAAAATCTTAAATTTGATTATTCTGTTGCTAAGTCTTTTCTTTTTAGTAATCTTTGTAGAGAGAGGTAGAGGAAAGAGAGATCGCAATTTTACGTTGAAAAATGATGATTTGCAAAATAAGAGAAAGGATAGGAAGATTGATGGAGAAAAAAATGATATTTTTTTAAAAGTTGATATAATTTTAAAAGAAGAGAAGAGAAAGCTCTTTTTGGAGCTTTTCTTTAAATTTTTTTTAATTTTATTCTTTGAAAAATAGTTGTTGTTTTTAAGAGCTTCCCAAAAGTCTTGTTTGACCTTATTTCTACTTTTAAAATGTAGATAAGCTGATAAAAAATTAAACCAAACAGACACTTTAACACAATTAAAGGGTTAACATGTAAATTCTACTAATAAAGAGGTTAATATTTTATCTTATTAGTATATATTTATGAAAATTAATCTGTTAATGAACTATTATGTAACTATCTTTCATCTAATTTTGAGTTTAAAAACTTCATTATCGATATTTAGAATAATAATCTTTTGAATTTATATCTTATTTTGCAAGTTTGAATTTTACAACAAACATAAATAAATACACATACACAGACTATATACATGTATTTTTTGTTGAGTTGTTATGTAGTTCAACGCAATTATCGTTGTATAAAGTAAGTTGTGGAGAATATAGTGAAAGACTATTAATTATATTAAATACGATTTAGATTTATAAACAAAAGTTAGTGAATTAATTAGAAAGATTATGCTAAAAAATCTTTTTTATGATTGAAAAAAAAAGTAAAATAGTCAATAAACCATTGTAGTTTATGTAATCTTATGCAACGTGTATGAATTATTATTTTTAGTCTAATATAAATATATAAAAATGCATAATCTTTGATAAAAAGGCAATTATCTTATGCAATGTGGATGAATATGTTTGATTGGAAATTAATGTTAAAAATTTTGAATGCATTCTTTCTATTTTTGAAATAAATTACTCATGTTTCACTTTTTAATGGTGTAATTTTAAGATTGTATTCGATAAAAAGTTCTAATTATCATACTAAATATGAATTCCACATCAGTAAGAGATAAAATGGGTTTTGAGTATAAAAACATATTTTTTGGATTAGAAACGTAAGCTTTTGACAAGTAGTATCAAAGTAGACTCGAATCTTCATTGATGTGGAGTCCTATGAGAGATACAAGAATTAAGGTAAACCTAAACTAGTGTAAGAATCTTTCTCCTCCATGGGTAAAAAACTAATGCAACGAGGGTATTGTACAATTGGGTGGGTCAGAATGTAACAGAACCCACATCAGTAAGAGATGGGTGAGATGAGGTAGGTTTTAAGTAAAAATGGATCTTCCACCACCTATTAAATATGTCTTTTGGATTAGAAATGTAGACTCGTGACAATATATATGTGTATGACAATTTAATGTTAAAAATATAAATATAAAAAGGATGTTGTCGCACATAACCATATTCAATTTATAAAATTATAAAGTACAAATTACCTATTGTGATGTTAAAGCCATAAATTAATCTGACTATTTCATGAAAAGTCAAATGGTAGCATATTTTGTTCTCGTGATAAAATATTGTGTTGATCAATGTTATTTAAGAAAAATTAGAAAACTAAATGATTAAGACCAAATTAAAATAATTACTCCTCTTACCATCATAACTTTAGATGAACACCTAAATTTGACTAAATACTCAATTTGAGGCTAAAATCTTTGAATTTTTGTTAATTTAAGGCTAAACGTTTCAATTGTAACAATCAAATATCAAACATTTTTTATTTCTTACAATTAGGGCCGGAGTTAGAGCATTTTTAAGGGGGGCTAAACAAAAAAAGACATAAAACAGTCAAAGAGAATTTTATATACAATTCAATTATCACTCATATAAAAATTAAATAAAATTTACAAGACATTGGATATACAAAAAATGCATATTAATAATAATTGTAGTACCACGTACCTTGATATGGTGGCTAACAATACTAGTTTTATGATATTTATATTTATTTTATGTTTTTATAGGAGTCGGATCAAAAGTAATTTCAATTGGTGCAGAAAGGTGCACAATGGACTGTTACTCTGTTTGCATATGTTTCGGTTTTTCAAGTATATCTCCCACCACACAAGTCCAAATGCAACGATTTTTAAACCATTAGAAATTAAGAGGCAGGGCTACAACTTTGATGTTTACCACTTTGCTCAATTCTGGCGAGAAGGTAGTCAAAATCTTTATTGAAGTGAAAGTACTGTATTAGAGGAATAGAATTTGGCAAAACATTTAAGAGCCGCGGCACTAGAAATTGAGAGCCACGACCCTCACTGTAATTTTCACAAATAATAAGTTTATGGGATTTTTGAAGCTAGAGCTTTTGAGGGCTATTTAAGGGATCTTTTTCAGAGGATTTTGGACCTTTTCCCAGTGTCAAAAGAGTAACAAGATTGCACAAGCAAATGAAGAAGACAAGTGGCCTTGTTAAGGGCATTATTATAATTGCATAAGAAATTATATAAGCTTTAACCACAAAGATCTCATCTTTTCTAGCAGTTTCTACATTTCTCCAACAACTTCTTCTTCTTCCTCCTCCCATCTCACGTTTCTCTCATCTTCCATGAAAGCTTGTCTCAAGCTTCCATCACTCTCTCAAACTAACCTTAATTTTCATGCTTTACACACCTTGTTGTAAGGTTTTTCATACTCTTTTACTCCTTCACCTTAAACAAACCCTTAAAAGTCTTTCTTCAATACTTTCTCTAACTAGCTGAACTTTGTAGAGAGAGAAAGAGAGGTTTCATGTTAGCTTGAGGACTCTTGGGAAGAAATTTCATTATAATCACCAAGGTGAGTGATGAATTAGGACTAATTTTAAGTTGTTGATGATGGCTAGTAATTAGAGTTATGAGTTGTGTTATTTGCTGAAATTGTTTATCTATTTCTAATGTTATTAAAGTAGAGAAACAAAATAGCCAATCAAATGGTAATTGGAAGATAGATAGGAAGGACTATTGAAGCTTGATTTGGGAAATAGCTTTTGGAGTGATATTAATGTAAATTGGATTGGGTGTGATGTTTTTGTGCGTGATAGGTTCCAAAAAGGCCCCTCAGCCCCATTTGAACCATTAGGGAGGTTAGAGTCAATTAAAGGTTCAACAAATACCTGTGAGTGAATTTGCATTTCAAAATGTTTTAGGAAAATGTTTACGTGTTTCAATGAATCATTGGGGAATTTAATCAATTTTTGCTTTAAAATTGCCCAGGAACAAGCCCTTGATAAAATTTTGATGTTGTGAAATGTCAAATGTGTAAAAGGATTAATCCATATGTTTTTGTATAATGTTGATATACATATATATACACTATGTCATAAATGATACCATTATGTGACAAATATAGCCGTGCATGTGCGGGGTGAGTGTGCACTTGCCGGTGATGACGATGGTGAGGGAGATGGATAGTGATACTATCCAGCTATATGCACAATGTGGTGGGATGCACATGAGCTGGGTGAGATGGGATGTACAGCTATGTACACGATGTGGTGGGATGCACATGAGCTAGGTGAGATGGGATGTCCAGTTATGTACACGATGTGGTGGGATGCACATAAGTTGTGTGAGATGCACATGATGAATCTTGAAAATTTATCGTTACTTGCAAATTGATTTTATTGCAACGAGAAACATTCTGTTTATACTACCTTACTTGGATAATTGCTAAAAATTTCCCTTTTTTCTAATTTCATGCTGAATGCGATTATTTCATCATTAAATGATTTTAAAACCAAAGGTTTAATGGAGGAATTTTAATAAGAACTTGAACTAAATGGCATTATTTTTAAACAAGTGCATCATGTTTTCTAATCCATTCCTTGTTATTGCTTGTTCCCTTCCTATGTTCACTCACTGAGTTTATACTCACATTTTTAAACTTCATGTTTTAGGTTATCTGAATTAAAGGTGACTGGATCCTAGGATGAGGTGCTCTTCCCTATTCATTGTTCGGTAAGTTTGTCATGATACTAAGTGTTAGCACCCCCACCCAAAGTCACTCCACTGACGGTTAGAGTCTTTAAATGTGTACATGTAAACTGGATGTAACTTGCTAGGAATCGTTTGACAAACTATTTATGTATATTCCGATTAATGAATACCATTATGAGTATATACTTGGATTTTATGAATTGATTTCAATGTAGTTATTATTTGAATATTATGATTTATAGATCTTAAAAAGGGAGTATGGATGATACATGGACTAATGTATAAGTTCATACAGGAAGGCTTGCTAGGGCTTAGTGGGTTATGCCTATTGGGTCCTTGCGCCGGTCATGACCCAAAAATTAGGCTATGACAATAATGATGATGTCATATTGTAGACACCTTAAAAAATAAAGAATCTAATAAAATAAAATATAAAATAAAATAATATATATAATAATAATAAAAAAGAAGAATGGCTGGGCGTATGCCCAGCCATCCCTTCCCCAACCACCATGAGTGATGGGGCTCTAGCTACCAACTCCTTGGTGCTAGAACCCCATTGCTGGGTTGTCCAAATTTTTGGACAACCCAGCTTTTAAAGATGGAACCTACAAAACGAAAATGAAAAAGCCGAAATCAGAGAGCAAGAACCAGAAACCAAAAAGCCAAAAAAAGAAAAAAAAATGATTCAAAAAATAGGGAGCTAATCTAAAAAAAAAAAAACAGATTCAAACCAAAGGAAAAAACCACAAAATCAGACCCAAAAAACAAACAAACAAACCTCAGTGTTCTAGCAGCTGGCATAACCACCACAACAACCAAAAAATAAAGTACAAGAATATATATACAAAAACAAAAAAATGAGAGAGACAGCAGTGGGCTAGGATTTGGATTCGGGTTCGTTTGAGTGAGGGAGATTGGTGAGCGTTTAGGAAAGGGCTGGATCTTTGGAATGCCGGCTAAAGGAGAATGGAAGCCAAGCTTTTCGAGGCCGGTATACCAATCACCGACAAGGGAAAGGGGACCGATCTGGATAGCGATGAGGGAGGAGGAAGAGAGAGGTCGACGGGGAAGACTTTTGGGCCACTAATTACTAATCAGAGAGAGGGGAAGCCGCCGACTTAAGGGAGAGAGAAAAAATGGTGGAAGCGACGACGACGGAGTGAGAGAAAGAAAAGAAGGGGGGCGGTTGAAGCTAGAGAGAAAGTGGAGAGTGCCGCTGCTAGAGAGAGAAAGTGAGAAATGAAAATGAAGAGAGAAAGAGAGAAAAAGGGGTTAAATACCTAGGTTTTGGGTTTCAAAACGGTGTCGTTTCATAGATAAAGATTTTGAAGAAGAGTGTATCAAAACGACGTCATTTAGAAGGAGCACCAAGCTGTGCGTTTTGAAGGAAGTTTGCTGGGGCTAAGGTGAGTCACTGTGGCCCTTCACAAGCCAAGCGTTCTTGGGCTAGTCCAAGCCCAAATCAGGTTAAGCCTTATCCTTGTTGTAGGGTCTAATTGTGTTTATTAGGGCCTGTCCATTTGTAATCCAAGAAGGTTTAGTGTTTAAAATTTAGTTTAGGATAAAATAAAATATAATATGAAAGTTATGTGATGTTTTAAAGTAGAAAAATAACAACAAAAAAATATAAAGTGGTAAATTAAAAGATGGGTAAATATTTGATAAAAAATAGATATAAACAAATATTTGAACAAAAAATAAGAATAATAATAAAAAGAGACGATAATGGTTGTAACAGTAAATATATATATAATTGGGATCAATATTAATATTTAGGAGAGTTCCTAGGGTTGGTCTAAAAAATCAATAAATAAATAGAAATAAAAATAAAATAAAATAACATGATGTAAATACAAATATTATAAAAAATGAAATGGTTATTTGAGTGATTTCTCCTAAAAAGGGTAAAGAGTTGCCTCTTTCGAGTGGGTTACTTAGGTGCAGAGTTCGAGACAGATTTTCACCAAAGCGTCGAGATAAATTCGAACTCTAAACTCCAACACCCGCTAAGTCAAATAATTGTTGTTAAAAAAATAACATATTAAAAAATAAATTTACATAATGTTGCATTTGAATTTAAATTAATATAATTAGTTAATTAGCTTAAATAAATATTATTAAATAAAGTTAATTTAATCATTTAAAAATTAATTAATTAATTATTTGATAAGCTATATAATCGAGTAAAACATTAATCAACAACGTTAATTAAAGGATATGGATAAAAATAGAAAACAAAAAAATATAAAAAAAAATAATCCATGAAGAAAAATAACAAATAATAATAAACATATAAACAAAGTGATAAATTGTTAAACACATAATTGGGTGAATTATGAACCACCTAAGTTAATAAACACGTGCATGTAGATATCATCATTTTATCCTGTCATAGCATGCCACGTTTATCTTGCAAATGGTGTGGGAGTTCCGATGATGGGATTTCCTCGAAAAGCTTGTAGAGACGAGTTCTTCCGGAGATATCTCTAAGTGAGGAAAATTTCGAGATTTCACTAAAGCGTTGGGATGGTCTTCGAATGATTTTTCAATAAAAGATTGTCGACCCCATTATTTAAAATAAACAAGTCATGACATCATTTTATGCTTGCATCATGTGCATACGTAAAACCAAATATAAAATTCAGTCAGCCAATTTAATAAAGAATTAGTTAATAAGCAGTGATTAAATCAAAAGTAGGCTATAATAGGATAACTTAAGATTAAATGGTACTGTTCGTAGAACGGGCACCACGGAGGTGCTAACTCTTCTTCGTGCGTAACCGCACTTCCGAATCCATCTCTAAAAAAGACGTGGATTAGTTCTCGTTCTTTCGACGGACCTAAAATTAATTTAGGACTTCGTCGATTAGAATCGGATTAATAGATGACCAATCACACCTAGATAAAAAAGATTGGTAGCGACTCCTAAACTATTTAATTTTCTTCGACGTCTGGCGGTTGGGTTTCCTGACCCGTACGTTACGACAGATGGCGATTCCACTAGGAAAATCGAGAGTCAAGCCATTAATTAATCATAAGTTATCTTAAGCCTTAAATAATTTGTTGTCTTCTCTAGGATCAATTTTGCATATTTTTGTTTAATGCATTCATTTATTTTGCTATTATTACTTCACTGTTTTTAATAATTATGAGAAATTTAGGATAAAGGGAGTGTGAAATTTCAGTATATTTCTTCTCACACACTACACATATTGCATTCATGCATAAGCCTTCCACTTGGGCTTTGTCTTTAATTAAGAGAGAGTTAAGTAGCTACGCTCTCGTGAGGTGATAACCTCCGCATGGGCTAGTGAATACTCTCACTCAGATCAAACCTAGTCTGTTTGAAGCCTGTAATGGGTGAGGATCGGGGTGCCTTACTAGTCCGTATGGACGATAGTGAGGAGCGATTTGAGAACTTTTAATTCCATTTTCAACCCAAACTCAGCATGTAAAATACCAAGAGTCGTCTTTGCTTAGGTAGAGCTTCACCCGTGAGAATATACCTTTTGACTAGGTACACATGAAGGAATTTTCATAATCCCCTTGTTCTAAATTCTTCTCCGTGAAGTAATAAAGGTATCATGTTATTAATTATTCATCTTTTGAAATTCTTGTTTATGGTACTGATAGACTTGGCAATTTTGGATACGACTCGTTAACACGACACGAGAAAACACGGGTTAAAAAAGTTTTGGGTTTACCCTTAACGTGTTTCGTGTCTAATCGTGTTTGACACGTTAAGACACGAAAATTTTCGTGTCTAATCGTGTCTGACACGTTAAGACATGAAAATTTTCGTGTTTTAACATGTCAAACACGACAAACACGTTTAAAACACGTTTAAACACGTTCATTTAATCGTGTATACGTGTATACATGACACGTTTATTAACCTATTAAACATTAATAGTTAAAAACTATTTTAACCTTATATAAATAATTTTTAATAATTATTTGATGTGTATTTTAACTTTATATATGATAATGAATTTTATATATGTTATTTATATTAAATTTTATTATATTTGATGTTATTATTATTTTTTTATTATAATTATTTTTATAATTATAGATTTTAAATTTAAATAATAAAATTATATTTAATTATAAAATTTTTTATTTAATCGTGTTAATCGTGTTAAACGTATTATTAATAGTGTCGTGTCGTATATTGACACGTTTAATAAACGTGTAAAATGTGTTAATCATGTCGTGTCGTGTTACACGTGTATTAAACGTATACGTGTACGTGTTTTAAATTTAAGACACGAATATTAAACGTGTCGTATTTGTGTTTAGCCTTAACATGTTTCGTGTCTAAACGTGTCTAACACGTTTAAGACACGAAAACACGAATTGCCAGGTCTAGGTATTGACTTAAACTTTTTGTCATATGCATATTTGCATAATAATTTTGCATATAGGAAAAGTATTTGTCACCTGACAACCATTGACAGAGTAGATCCAATTGCATACATGGAGTCATCATGGCCATCTTCAAGTTACGATGAAATATACGAAGTGACTCAGCACATGGCGAGTGCCCAACAAAGTGAGGGAGATTGCTTGTCAAAAGATCACTTCTCATCACTACCTGATAGGGTCCACATTGATTTTAAATAGAATGATTTCACCGATCTGCTTGACATATGGGATAGATGGAGGGCCACCACTCGAGCAAGTTTCGATAAGAAATATGACCACATAGCCCGACTTCTTAAGGTCCAGATTGATGAACAGTTATTGAAGGCCATTGTGTAATTTTGGGATCCGTCATACAGGTGCTTCATGTTTAATGAAGTGGATATGGTTCCCACAATCGAAGAGTACTCGACTCTTCTACAAATCGATCTTGATAATCCGGACAAGATATATTGGAGAGGACAAAAGACCGAACACAGGCGAAAGTTAGCCAAGATTATGGGTATTACCTCGGCGGAAGTTGACAAAAACTTAAGGAAAAAGGGGGACAATGAATGTATCCCATGGAGTTTTCTACGTAGTTATATCATGAAGCATTGGGACACCGAGCAAAGACAACTTGTGATGGCCTTGAGAATTTATGGGCTAGTGATCTTTCCCAAAGTCTTGGGTTATATAAAGGTCGAAATTATAGATTTCTTCGAGCAAGTCATCAACAAGGCCAACCCTTCACCTTCTATTCTAGCAAAAACTCTCAGATCACTGAATTATTGTCGAAGAAAGGGGGAAGGACGATTTGTGGGATGTGCACAGCTTTTTTCCATTTGGATAGTAAGTCACTTTGAATGCAAGGTAGATAAGTTCAGAAAGTCATTTCATCCGCAAAGTGCCCTATCAGAGAATTTTGTGAGAGTGAATGGCCAAAAAATAGGACTAAGGAACAATGGATCTCAAGGCTTCGAAAACTCATAAGTGTGGAAGTAACGTGGAGAGCTCCATGGATGCCTCATTGCCCGATCTCGTACAAATGCGGAGATGAACCTTGGGTGCCGTTAATGGGGCCATGGGGAGTAATTAGCTACACGTCAATCATGGTGATAAGACAATTTGGGTCAGAGTAATTTGTACCAATGACACACTGACTTAATACTTTAGAGTTTGCTTATGGAGAGCCAGGTTTTCTGAAAAAGATTGAGGAGATTGTGCAAGCTTGGAAGAAAACCAGCCGAGTTGACCAAGGGAGGTACACCGATGAAGTAACTACCGGATATCAGATATGGCATGAGCAACGAGTTAAAGATGTGGTATATCTGAAGGAAAATGCACTGCGTGGCCCAGTTGATCCGGAACCACGAGATGCTTTGCTCGAAACTGAGTTGGCTCGAAAGAAGTTCGAAGCTGAAAATGCCAGGTGGAAGCAACGGTATGAAGACCTCTAAAAAGAGTGTGAGAATATAAAGAAAAAAGTAATTGAACAAAGAAAGAAGGTTCGAAAAATAGATAGTAATTGAGAAGGGAAGTATGAGAGCCTGAATAATAAGTTTTCTGCCACAACTAGTGAACTTTAAAGGGAAATACAAGTGAGAGAAAATCGAGGCAATGAACTTCAAGTGTACAATGATGGACTAAGAAATCAAGTGCGATTCCAACAAGAGTCCATCCAATTACTAAGATAGGAGTATGAAAAGTTTGAAGGGGCCATGATGACTTATCAACAGGAATATGAACGCCTCAAGCAACAGAGCACCAAAATTCAAGAATGGGGTGAATCCTACAGACAAGCTTACATAGAGAAACACGACCAGATGGATTACTTGGTTTAGCAAATGAGAGAGGTGGCTTACAAGGCGAGAAGCATGGCTTGGAAGACAAACATATTAAGGAGCCAGGTCTTTCCAGTTGAAAAACAAGAGCAACAGTTGATTAAGTATTTAGATGAGGTGTATAACCATTATAATAAAATTGGTGAATATTTCTAGATGACTCTTGAGTTGTAATCAAAGACAATATCTTATGCAATGGATGACTTTGTTGTTGGGTGTCATGTGACAAATACTTTTAGTGCATAATCATTCATACATGCATAAATCATCATTTCATGACAATAAGTATTTTCACCTAAAAATAAAGATAATGGGTTCAGTTCTTCATTTCATTCATGCATCGAATATGCATCTAATTCATGTTTATGATTACAATAAGGTTCCAAAAATAGCTCAATCACCTAAGCCAAGTGACCAACGTGTCCATAATACGTGTCGACGAGCAAGAATCATGGAAGAAGAACAAAAAGAGTGAATGGATAGAATGAAAAGAGCTCAAGAAGAAATGAGAGAACAATTAGCAAAGATGATGGAATTGATGATAAGCTTAAGTAAAGGAAAAAGAGTTGCGAAAGAGTCAGCTCCGTCAGAAAATCCATCAGCTCAAGACACTGAAAACCAAAGGGATGATCCACCTTATCCCCCAGGGTTCACTCCATCACATGCCCAAACCTTTCAAAGGGTCCACCCTTAAGCAATGCCATCTGTTTATTACAATGTACCACCCCCGATGGGCCATCAACCAACTCATGGGCAATTTAGGTCGTATTCTGGGATAAATCCTGCTGAACAAATACACGTCCTGGATTTAGACGATCCAAAAGAGCAAGAGAAACTAAGAAAAGAGTCATCACAAATAGGAATGAAAAAGATAAGAAAAAGTACGATTTATTGGAAGAGCGTCTTCGTGCTATCGAAGGAGTTGATAGGTTCGGTACCATGGATGCAACCGAACTATTCTTAGTGCCTGATGTACTGATCCCAACCAAGTTCAAAGTTCTGAAATTTAAAAAATATGATCGAATAAAGTGTCCCATGGCACATATTACTATGTATTGTCGAAAAATGGTTGCACAATCTCATGATGACAAGCTACTAATCCATTTTTTTCCAAGATAGCTTGACTGGGTCAGCTGCTCGATGGTACGTACAGCTAGATCGAAATCGTATTAAGACTTGGAAAGATCTAGCAAGAGCCTTCATAGCCCAATACAAGCATGTGGCTGAATTAACCCATAATCGATTGTCATTGCAGACTATGGAAAAGAAGCAAAGTGAGAGCTTCAAGGAATATGCCCAAAGGTGGAGGGATACAGCAGCGCAACTTCAGCCACCTCTCACTGATAAGGAAATGATTGTGTTGTTCATAAACACACTCCGAGCTCTATTTTACGAATGCTTGATTGGCAACGCCACGAAAAACTTTACGGATTTTGTCTTATCTGGAGAAATAATAGAAGAAGCTATCAAAAGTGGAAAAATTGAATGGCAGGAGGTTGCTAGCTCAAAGAAAAGGAGTATGCCCAAGAGAAAAGAAGGAGATGTACAAGTAGTGGCCTATGACAGACAACAGACCCACAACTTTAACCCATATTACCCGTACCCCCCATACCAACCCTTCTATCTGAACATAGGCAACATAGCACAAAACCCATATGTATACCAACCTACCCCACAACCAACGTTTCAGACCAATGTTCTCCCACAAGCTCCACCACCAAGACCGGTAGCTTCAACCAATAATTCTGACAATGTTCAAAGAGGACCTAAAACTACCTTAGAAAAACCAAAGTTTGATCCTATTCCAGTCCCTTACACTATATTGTTGCCACAACTCATAGAAAATTGACTCTTTGCTTGAACCCCTTTAGAACCACTCCGACCACCTTTCTCGAAATGGTATGACCCGAATGCGCATTGTGATTACCATTTTGGAATTCAAGGGCACTCCACCGAGAATTGTACTTCTTTAAAACATAAAGTTCAAGCGCTTATTAAGGCAAGACTTTTAAATTTTGCCAAAAAGGACAGTTCAAGTGTTGATGGGAATCCTTTACCTAACCATGGAAGACCGACAGTGAACGTCATACATGAAGAGATGATTCGAAGGGTGAAAAAAAGTATTGATGAGATTCAAATGCCAATGAATAAAGTGTTTGAAGCGTTGATCGAAATAAATGCCATAACTCCAGAACCCATAGACATAAAAGAATTGGGGTATGATCTCACTCATTCTTGCAAATTTCATATGGGGGCAGTTGGGCATTCCATTCAAAATTGTGATGGCTTTCTCTGTAAGTTGCAAGAATTAATGGATTTGTCGGTAATTGAGTTTTATGAAGAAGCCAAAGAGAATTTGGTCGGAACCATAAATGAAGACACCCAGCTGAAGTGGCATCAAGTTCATTTAGGGTGAACAAACCTAAACCTCTCACCATCTTCTATGAAGAAAACAAAAGCCCGATGAATGATACATCCCCTACTATGATCAGAAGTGGTATCACCATCGAAGTCCTCAGCTCGTTCCCTTACAAAAGCGATAAGGCTGTCTCGTGGAATTATGAGTGTAATATTTTGGGCACAACTTCATCCGCCCCCCAAGCGTCTTCTGAAGATATAACTGGTGTGGGGGGTATAAAGCGAAGTGGGCGATGTTATTCCCCTGAGATAGCGAAAAGAGTTGGAAAAGGGAAACTCGCACAAGGAGAAGGAGGCTTGAAGGAAGCAAATACCTTTTCTAAGGACCAAGTTGTCGAACCTGTAGTTGCTCCGAACAATGAGGTCGAAAGACCTGTTATCGAGAAAGAAGCGACTGAATTTCTCAAATTTATCAAACACAGTGAGTACAGTGTGGTAGAACAATTAACCAAAATGCCTGCTCGCATCTCACTTTTGTCCTTGCTTTTGAATTCGGAAGCACATAGGAACGCGCTACTTAAAGTCTTGAACCAAGCTTATGTGGTACAAGATATATCAGTGGAAAAGTTGGACCACATCGTGGGAAACATTATAGTGGGGAACTTCATTGCCTTTAATGATGAAAAAATTCCATCAGGTGGTCGGGGAAGTAACAAAGCTGTGCACATTACATCAAATGCAAGGACCATGCCGTACCTAGGGTCTTGGTCGATAATGGTTCAGCTTTAAATGTCATGCCTCGCTCTACCTTAACCAAGTTGCCAGTTGATGTATCTTATATGAGAACCAGCCACATGGTTGTAAGGGCCTTCGACGGGACTACAAGGGAGGTGGTAAGGGACATTGAACTACCGATAAAAATTAGCCCTTGCATTTTTTAGGTCCAATTTCAAGTCATGGACATTGTCCCGTTTTACAATTGCTTATTAGGACGTCCATGGATTCATATGGCAGGAGCCATACCATCTTCCCTTCATCAAAAAGTTAAATTCATAGCTGAGGGCCAACTGATAAATGTATCTGATGAGGAAGACATACTGGCCATTCAACCCTCATCCACCCCCTATGTAAAGGCGACAGAAGAAGTCCTAGAGTGTTCCTTCAAATCTTTTGAATTTGTTAATGCTACTTGTAGACACAAAATTACAAATAAAAAAACAGAGTGAAAAATATAATGAAAAATGAAAAAAATGAAAGAAGGAAAAAAGGAGAGAGGTACGACTGGCAGGGTGCGGACGCACCCTGCCAGGCACCTCTCTCACCTGCCAGACGCGAATTTTTCGCGTCTGGCAGGGTAGTGGAGCGCCCCCTCCAAAGCCCAGAAATCGGGTATAAATGGGAGGGGGGAGAACCTGCAGCAGAGGGGGGGAGCTTTTCTAAGCAATGGAGAGCAACCAAGGAGCAGAAAAATAGAGAAGGAGGGAGAGTCGTTCTGCTGCCGGCAAGGAGAGCTGGGCAGAAGAAAAAATAGAGAAAGAGGGGAGGAGTGTTTGCTGCCGGTAGGAGGAGAGAAATCTGGGCTGGTTTGCCGCCGGTAGGAGGAGCAACAGCTTGGAGGTTTGCCGCCGTTTAGAGAGGAGCAACAGCTTGGAGGTTGGCCGCCGGTAGGAAGACTGAAATCTGGAGTGTTTGCTGCCGGTAGGAGGAGTGAAAGCTTGGAGGTTTGCTGCCGGAGAGAGGAGTAACAGCTTGGGAGGGTTTGCCGCCGGTGAGAGGAGTAGTAGCTGGAGTGTTAGCCGCCGGTGGGTAATGATTTGAGAAGAGAAGAGAAAGGCAGCATTTTTAAAGAAAAAGAGAAGGTACCACCGGCATAGAGAGAAGAAAGAAAGTTGAAAAGTGAGGAGAGAAAAATAAGAAAAGGGAGTCCGTCTCCCCTGAGCCGTACGACGTCGTTTGGTGCTCCAGATTGAACTAATTTAGTGGGATCAGGTAAGGAAAGCTTCACTCCTTTGCCTAATTGATTCATAATGATTTAATAGCTTAGGTTATTATGGTTTGATTTGTTTGGATTTAATCTATAAAATTCAATTTAAGCTTCATATGATTAATCTGAAAATATTTTAATACAATCCCCTAGAAATTTTTGAAGAATGTCTTTCAAGATTAGGATTGGTTTACTTTAGCATAAGGTTCAAAAATCTTTTAGATACTATTTTTAGGACAAAGAAGATAATATACATAGAGAGATATAAATCTATATATAAAAATACAATATAAAAATAAAAATATATACATATAGCTAATAAAAAAATTTAAAGGTAGGAGAATGTTTAGCAAGGGTGAGAGAAGTAAATATGCAAAACATAAAAATAGATTGCTAAATAAATATATATAAGTGAATGAAATAAATAGTAAGTTAAAGAGCTACATATAGAATAAGTAAGTGAAATTGAAAATTATTAGGCTATTAGTGAGGTATTCTTAAATAAAATATATAAAAGAGCATGGGAAATATTTATGTACATTAAAATATATATATATATATATAGTGAATAGAGATAGATGAATAAATGTAAATAAATATAAATAAATATATTATGTTAAGTATCAAAATAATTATGATAAAATAGATATGGGAATCAATCTAAAAAATAATTAACTCTTCAATAAAAAAAGATAATGAATAATAAGATAAATACAAAATACTATAATGTTAGCTATAAGTATAACATGCTGATGATGGGATAATCGATCGAGATGCGAGAAGTCGCAATCTCGAGTTTATGTTCCCTAGGCTCAGAATTCAAACCAAGGCTCCACCAGTATGATGGGAGGGCCTCGTTTTTAAGATCCCGAAATCCTTAATAAATAAAGAGCCTGATTATACCACAAAAATTATTACTTGATAAAATTACTTGATAAAAATAAATAATAAGTAATAAAATGATGATGAAGTGATAACAATTCAAATATATAATAAATAATTAATTTGCGAAAATACAATATATATGACATTAAATAAGTAAATAAATAAATTAATAACTAATTTAAAATTAAGCATTGAGTATTAAGTGGCATAAACTATAAAAATGTAAAGTATAAAAATAATAATAATAGTAATAAGAAATAAGAATAGGAAATAGGATAATAAAATATATAATAAAACAAAAATAATTAATGATAATAAAAAATAAATAATTGCATTAGCATAGCATATATGTATTGCATCATACATATCATAGCACATAAATATTTCTGTTTTCGAGTCTAAGCCCCGATGATGGGATCTTTCGGGGATCCTGCGAAGGCGGGTATTTCTCGAAAAGTTCCTTAGGTGAAAAGATGTCCCCGAGTCCCACCAGTATGATGGGAGGGCTCGAGAACCATCTTTAATAAAAGGCTTTTGCTCGAATTAGGTTCATTATGCACAAAATATTATTTTAAAAAGAAAACGTACGATGACCCCGATGACGGGAATTATTCGTCGAATTTGCGAAGGCAAGTTTCTCGGATAATTCCTTAGGTGAGAGAATATCCCGAGTCCCACCAGTATGATGGGCGGATTCGGAAAATATCCTCGATAAAAGGTTATTTGTCCGGCATTTTTATCTCACGCCATGCATTTCATCTCACCACCCATTTGCATTCCATTTTAGGTTAAATAGGAGATAAAAAAATAATAATTAAGGAAATCTAGTGAAATTAAAAATTAAAGCCCAATAGGATAATCTAAAAATGGTACCGTTCATGGAACGGGCGTCCGAGGGGTGCTAATCCTTCCCCGGGCGTAACCGTACTCCCGAACCTAGATCCAGAAAATTGTAGACCGGTTTAAGGTTCTTTTCGGTGGGCTTAAAATTAATTTAAGTTTTCATCAATTAGAATCGAGTCAATAGGTGGCCAATCACACCTAGTAAAAAAAAGATTGGTGGCGACTCCTAGTTTAATTTTTAGTGAGTTTTCACATTCACGTCTAGCGGTCGGGTTCCCGGACCCGCACGTTACGACAGCTGGCGACTCCACTGGGGACCCTAGAGAGTCGAGCCATAAAAAAATAGGTTATCCAAGGCTTTAAATAATTCACTGTATTCTTAATATTAATGATTTGTACTGCATACTTTGTTTGGTACATTAGTTTATTTCGCATTTATTACTTTATTGCTTCTAATACTTGTGGGGATTTAAGGTAGAGGGATGTGAGATTGTTACTTTGAATTAATGATTTCCTTCACACACACAGCACATTTTACATTCATGCATAAACCCTCCACCCGGGTCATGTCCTTTTTAGGAGGGAGTTTAGTAGCTACGCTCTCGTGAGGTGATAACCTCCGCACGGGCTAGTGAAGACTCCCACTCAAATCGAACCTAGTCCGTTTGAAGCCTGTAATGGGTGAGGACCGGGGTGCCTTACTAGTCCATGTGGACAACAGTGAGGAACGATTTGGGAACCTTAGCTCTGTTTATAAACCCCGCTCAGCATATAGAGTACCGAGAGCAGCTTAACCTTAGAAAGAGCCATACCCGTGAGAACATACCTTATAAATAGGTACACATGAAGGAATTTATTCCACTCCCTCTATTTTAAATTATGCCCCGAGATAATAAAGTATCGTGGAGTAGACAATAATACCCATGATATTGCTTGTTATTCTCTTATTATTTTTAACACCACATTATTTCTTTTTACCATACTAACTCAAGTTTATTTTGCTTGTCATGCGCATGTTACATGTTCATTTGCATACATCGTAATTGCATATAGGAGGAATATTGGCTACACAACATTCAACCTAAGAGATCCGAGTTGTATCCATGGCATCGTCATCAACCGGCCCGCTCAACATATACAGAAATGACTATGAGATAGAGTTACAGATGAGGCAGATTCAACAGGAAAAAGGAGACTGTTTGACCCAAGGACATATCTCAAATTTACCCGAGAGAGTTCACTTGGATCTTCAGCAGAATGACTTTACAGAGATGATAGGAATTTGGGAACAATGGAGACGTGCTCACCGAGACAATTTTCAGAACAAGTATGGACACATTGCATGGCTCCTATATGTACCGGTCGATGACCAGATGCTCCGAGCCATTGTCCAGTTTTGGGATCCCTCATATCGTTGCTTTGTTTTTAACAAGGTGGACATGACCCCTACTATAGAAGAGTACTCCTCTCTGCTCCGGATAGACCATATGCAGCCTGACAAGATCTATTGGAGGGCCCAGAAGACGGGACACCGACGAAAGTTGGCCAAATTGTTAGGAATGACTACGGTAGAAGTGGATCAGCATTTGAAGAAGAAAGGAGACACAGAATGCCTTCCGTGGAGTTTCTTGAACGGATATATTAAAAAACACATGGAGGATGAACAAGGTCTCTTGGCTTTTGCGATGGCAATTTACGGCTTAGTGGTCTTCCCGAAGGTTCTAGGTCATGTAGAGGTGTCAGTCATAGACTTCTTTGATCAGGTGACAAGGAGCATCAACCCGGCCCCATCCATCTTAGCTGAAACCTTCAGATCCTTGAATTTCTGTCGACGCAAAGGTGAGGGACGATTCATTGGATGTGCTCAACTCCTAACCATATGGATCAAAAGCCACTTCGAATGCAAAGAGAGCAAATTTCGAAAACTTTATCTGTCTGCGAGTTGTCCTATCCTTGAGTTCTGCGAAAGTAAATGGCCCGACTACAAAAGGAAAGAAGAGTGGGTCGCAACGCTCCAGAGGTTAATGAGCATTGAAGTGACTTGGAGAGCTCCATGGATGCCACGAATGCAAGTAATGTATAAATGTGGGGATAAGCCATGGGTACCACTGATGGGACCTTGGGGAGCCATCAGCTATGCCCCAATAATGGTACGGAGACAGTTCGGATCTGAGCAGTTCGTGCCCATGACTCACCAGCTTGACCAGTTAGAATTTACATATGGAGAACCAGAGACGCTAAAGAGAATTGAGGAAATTGCTCAAGACTGGAAGAAAACTTGCCGAGTAGATCAGGGAAGGGTTACTGATGAAGTCACCACAGGATATCATACTTGGCATGACCAAAGGGTGAAAAATGTCATACATCCCCCGAAGAATCCATCCAAACATCCCGTAAACCCAGAACCTCAAGACGTCCTGTTGGAGAGTGAGTTAACGAGGAAAAGACTTGAAAAGGAGATGATGAATATGAAGCGAAGACGTGAGGATGAGCTAGAAGAAGTAAAGAAAGAGACTTCAAGAAAGGTACGGGTGGCTTTGAAAGAGCGGGATGAGTGACAAAGCAAGTTTGAGGAAGTGAGCGTGGCAAATTCTTCTCTGTTGACCAGAATACAAGAACTCCAAAGTGCCAACAATGCTTTACAGCACGAGGTACGAAGACAAGGGCAAACCATCCAAGAGTTGAAAAATGACTGCGACATGTTGGAAACTGCCATGGAGGGCTATAAGGCACAGTATGAAGCAATAAGGCAAGAATATTTCCAAATGAGGGAAAGAAACAATTCATGCACACAAAGCCTTCAAAGGAAAGAAGCTGAAATGCAATGGATACTGAGACAGATGAGAGAAGTGGCATTTAGAGCTCGAGTAATGGCAGACAAGACTGAAGAACTCAGGCGGGAGATCCTTCCCAAGGATGAATTGAGTGAGCGGTTGATCAGTCACCTCAAGATGGTTAGGGACCAATATGACAAAGTCGGTTTTTCTTTTTGATAGTTATGTATGGTTTTAGACAATGATGTAATTGGATATTTAAGTTTTATGGATGCGGATTTTCTTATGGTAAATGTTGGATGGCCAATATTTTTCCTATTCAAATACATTTCATTTGCATCATAATGCATGATTCAGATAAAAATAATAAATAATAATGCACTCAATATAAAATTCTAACTTATTCCTTGAACTAATAGAACAAAATTCCAGAAAAACAAATTCTCCACAGATACAATACAAGAGCCCGTTCTAAGATCATGGGGGACGAGCATTCAGAGAGGATGGATAAGATTGAGAAGAAGCAAGAAGAAATCATGGGTCAGTTATCAAAAATTTTGGAGTTAATATCTACAGATAAAGGAAAGAAAGTGGCAGGGAGTTCTGGTACACCAGAAGCCGTTCAACAGACAGAAACCAATACAGACCCCGTGTATCCACCAGGATTTACACCTCCACCTGCAAGGAATGCTTCTATTCCCATGCCATCCATGGGTCAATATCCATTTTTTGGGATGCCAATAGGACCACCACCGACTTATGCTCAACTAAGGCCAATTGGAGGGGCAAGTCCTTCAGATCCCATCTCTGTGCCTGATTTGGATGATCCAAAGGAACAAGAGAAGCTCAAATGTGGATCCGTTGAATCGAAAGATAATCCCGATACTCATCAAAAATTTGACCTTTTTGAGGAAAGACTGCGCATGGTAGAAGGAATGGGAATGTATTGTTCTATGGATGCAATTGAGCTTTGTCTGGTTCCAGATGTGGTTATACCCCCAAAGTTCAAAGTTCCAGACTTTGAGAAGTATGATGGAACCAAGTGCCCGGTCACACATATCACCATGTATTGTAGAAGAATGGCCGCATATGCTCATGATGACAAACTCTTAATACATTGCTTCCAAGATAGCCTTACTGGTGCTGCAGCAAAATGGTACGTCCAACTGGACCGCAATCGAATCCACACGTGGAAAGACCTTGCTCGGGCGTTTGTAGCTCAGTATAAGCACGTTACAGATATGGCTCCGGATCGCCTTTCTTTACAAAACATGGAGAAGAAAACCACTGAAAGCTTCAAAGAATACGCTCAAAGATGGAGGAATGTGGCCTCTCAAGTTCAGCCACCATTGACTGAGAAAGAAACCACTGTAATGTTTGTCAACACCTTGCGAGCCCCTTACTATGAACGATTGGTTGGTAGTGCCACAAAGAACTTTGCTGATATGGTGATTTCGGGAGAAATGATAGAAACTGCCATTAAGCAAGGGAAGATAGAAGGAGGTGATATAGTAAACACAAGGAAAGGGGGAACTTTCAAGAGGAAAGAAGGAGAAGCCCAAGCCGTTACTTCAGGACAACACCAAGGAGGAACATACAACCCTTACCAGCCATACCTACCATACCCCTATTACCCAGCTGTGCACAACACTTCACAAAGCCCATACCCATACCCGCCTATGCCAAATGCCTTCCCTAACCCGTACCCATATAATCCCATCCAACGGACACCTTACCCACCTGCTTCCACACCTGTTACAGCTTCAACCACACAACAAGCAACACCTTCAAACAACCATACTACCGGTGAATCAAGAGGATGGCGAAACAAGCAAGAGAAAGTGCAGTTTGACCCTATCCCAATCCCTTATGCTGAACTCTTCACTCAGTTGGTTGCAAACCATCTAGTAGCTCCCTTATACATAGAGCCATTAAAACCTCCATTCCCAAGATGGTATGACACGTCCGCCCATTGTGATTATCATTACGGAATCGAAGGTCACTCGATTGAGAATTGCACGGCATTTAAGCATAAGGTGCAAGGGTTGATCAAGGTAGGAATCCTGAACTTTGAAAAAAAGCCAGAACAGAATGTTAACAACAACCCACTGTCAAATCATGCTGGGGCGGGGGTAAATGCGATCGAAAGGGAGGTGTATGTCAAAAGGAACATTCGGGAAGTGGAAACCTCCATGGAGAAAATATTTGAAGCCTTGGTAAAAGCCGATATGCTCGAGGTGTGGCCTAAATGTCCTAATGTGAATGACTCACGAGATATCCAAAGGCTATGTTGCTTGTATCACAAAGGATGTGTGGGACATTCAATCCAGGATTGTAGTTCTTTCCAGAAGGAAGTGCAAAGAATGATGGACGAATCAAAGATCGAGTTTTATACGGAAGCTTCAGAATCAGCAGTAAACATGATATCCAAGGAGCCCACTCACCCAATGAAGATAAAACCTTTGACCATTTTCTACGAACCAAAAGGAGAATTTGTGGAGGACAAAAACCGTGCCAAGATGATCATCGAAGTCCCTAAACCCTTCCCTTACAAAGACAACAAAGCTGTCCCATGGAACTACAACTGCAATGTACAAGTGTTAGAAGCGAAGAAATGGATAGCTGAATCTCAAGATGATGCTGCCAATATAACTGGCGTTGGAGGGATTACCCGCAGCGGACGCTGCTATTCACCGGAAGCATTCGAGAATCTCAAGAATGAGAAGGGAAAGGAAAAAGAGCAAAATCCTAGAGGAGAAGAGGTACAACCTCCGGAATCGACAGATGGCTCAAAAAGATCGGTGACAGAAAAAGAAGCTGCAGAGTTCCTCAAGTTCATCAAACATAGTGAGTACAATGTAGTCGAGCAATTGAACCAGATGCCCGCTCGTATTTCACTACTATCTTTGCTCCTCAGCTCAGAACCACATAGGAACTCTCTGATGAAGATTCTGAACCAAGCATATGTGGATCATGATATCTCAGTTGAAAATTTGGACTACATTGTTGGGAACATTTCGGTGGGTAACATAATATCCTTTAGCGATGAAGAAATCCCTTCTGGAGGTAGAGGAAATTACAAAGCCTTGCACATCACCACCAAGTGTAAAGGTTGTATCGTCGCAAAGGTACTGCTTGACAACGGATCGTCCTTAAATGTGATGCCCATGAGGACCTTGGCCCGTTTACCCATCAACATGTCCTACATGCGAAAGAGTCAGATGATCGTAAGAGCTTTCGATGGAACAAGGAGAGAAGTAGTAGGGGACATTGAGATACCAGTAGAAATTGGCCCATGTACCTTTACCATTGAATTCCAGGTTATGGATATTGCTCCTTCATACAATTATTTGTTGGGAAGACCTTGGATACACATGGCTGGGGCCATACCTTCATCTCTTCATCAGAAGGTCAAGTTCATCGTGGAAGGGAAGATTGTCTGTGTTAACGGGGAAGAGGACTTACTCATAAGCAAGCCAGCAGATACGCCTTACGTGGAAGCGGCGGAAGAAGTGCCTGAATGTTCCTTTCGATCCTTCGAGTTTGTTAACACCACGTATGTGGGAGAAGGAACCACACCGCCTATTCCGAGGCTTTCCAAAACCACCAAGATGATTGTCAGTCAGATATTAGGAAAAGGATACCGAGCGGGGGCAGGATTGGGAAAAAAACTGCAAGGTATTAGAAGTCCCATACGCACTACCAAAAATGAAGAAAGGTTTGGCCTGGGGTACAAGCCAACTAAGAAGGAAAGAGAAGAAATGATAGCCGAAAGAAGAAAAGAAAGGTTGGCTCGCTTTAAGGGGCATGAGTTGGAAATCCGAGGAATGACATATCCTCATCTTTACAAGACATTCCGATCTGGAGGTTGCATCTTTCCTGAATCACTCACCGTTGAGAACCAAGAATCAGTGTCAGCTCTAGGAGGGACTTTTTCTGATTTATCAATATGTGCAACGGAGGAAGGTGAAGAACAGCCAAGAAATGCGGATGAGATTCCTACTACATACCTTGGGCCACCAAATCTAAAGCTGAGCAACTGGACCACCATGAGTTTACCAGTCACTTGTGATTCAATTTCAAAGTAATGCAAACTAAACATCCATGCTTATGCCCAAAAGCATTGGAATTTTATGTATCGGGCTTTTTATCATTTATCATTTTAATAAATTGACATGCGTAGTGCATTTCTCATATCTCCTCTCATAATTAATCATTTCCATTAGTGTCGTTTCATCCTTTTATTTTAACTATTTACCTATACAATAGTTCTACATATTTCAATTCCCTTTACCTTCCAGGATTCCAAATAATGAATGCAAAGATGATAATGACAGTGGTTTTGAAGTTGATTTTGAAAAAGGTACAAGTGTCAGTGAACTTGACAGTACAGAAAACGTGGAGGATTATGATTTAACTCCGGACTTGTTAAGGCTAGTAGAACAGGAGGGGAGACAAATTGTCCCACATCAAGAGATACTTGAAACAATTAATTTGGGAGATAAAGAAAATAAGAAAGAAGTTAGAATTGGTGTGACGTTGGTGTCAATGGAAAAAGAAAAACTAATAAAGCTACTTCATGAATATGTAGATGTGTTTGCATGGTCTTATCAAGATATGCCAGGACTCAACACAGACATTGTAGCCCATAAACTGCCTTTGAAACCTGAATGCAAACCGATTAAGCAAAAGTTGAGAAGAATGAAACCTGAAATGTTGTTGAAAATTAAAGAAGAAGTGAAAAAGCAGTTCGATGCAGGATTCTTGGAAGTAGCCAAGTACCCTGAATGGGTTGCAAATATTGTCCCAGTTCCTAAGAAAGACGGGAAGGTGAGAATGTGTGTGGATTATCGAGACCTGAATAGAGCTAGCCCAAAAGATAATTTTCCTCTTCCCCACATTGACACCCTTGTTGACAATACTGCCCGCCACTCCATGTTTTCCTTTATGGATGGCTTTTCAGGGTATAACCAAATTAAGATGGCACCAGAGGATAGAGAGAAAACTACCTTCATAACTATGTGGGGGACCTTTTGTTATAGGGTAATGCCATTTGGTTTGAAGAATGCCGGGGCAACTTATCAGCGAGCTATGGTGACTCTCTTCCATGATATGATGCACAAAGAGGTTGAGGTGTATGTGGATGATATGATTGTAAAAGCTCGCAAAACAGAGGACCATGCGACTAATCTTGAAAGATTATTTAAGAGGTTACGGAAGTTCCAGCTCAGATTAAATCCGGCAAAGTGCACTTTTGGAGTCACTTCAGGAAAGCTACTGGGTTTCATCGTCAGTGAAAGAGGAATAGAAGTTGACCCAGATAAGGTTCAAGCAATCCGTGATTTGCCCCCTCCCAAGACGCAAAAAGAAGTTAGAGGATTTTTGGGGAGATTAAATTATATAGCCCGGTTCATATCACAACTCACACTCAAATGTGACCCGATCTTCAAACTCCTTCGCAAACACAATCCGGGGGTGTGGAATGAGGAGTGCCAAGTTGCTTTTAACAAAGTTAAAGAATATTTGTTGAGTCCGCCAGTATTGGCACCACCTGTGGTCGGGAGACCCCTCCTCTTATACTTAACGGTAAATGAAGGATCCATGGGATGTGTGTTAGGGCAACATGATGAAACTGGTAAGAAAGAAAGAGCAGTTTACTACTTGAGCAAGAAGTTCACTGAATACGAGTCCAAGTATTCCTCGTTGGAAAAGATGTGTTGTGCTTTAGCATGGACGGCGCATCGACTCAGGCAGTACATGCTATATCATACCACTTGGCTCATTGCAAAGTTAGACCCAATTAAATACATCTTCGAGAAACCTTCCTTATCAGGTAGAGTGGCAAGATGGCAAGTGTTATTGACTGAATATGATATTGTATATGTGTCCCAGAAAGCTATCAAAGGAAGTGCAATCGCAGATTTTCTTGCAGAAAGGGTGGAAGAAGATTATGAACCAATGGAGTTTGAGTTTCCAGATGAGGACTTGATGTCAATATGTCAAACAAGTGGGGAGGAATCAGAGAAAGAGAATTGGAAGATGTTTTTCGACGGAGCTTCGAATGCCTTGGGGCATGGCATAGGGGTCGTGTTAGTATCACCAGAAGGAGATCATTATCCAGTTATAGCTAAACTCAACTTCTATTGCACCAATAATGTAGCTGAATATGAAGCTTGTGTCATGGGCATTCAAGCAGCAATCGAGAGGAAAATTCACATTTTGGAAGTGTATGGGGACTCTGCTTTGGTTATTTATCAGTTGCGAGGAGAATGGGAGACACGTGACTCAAAGTTAGTTCGGTATCACAAGTATGTATCAAAGCTGATTGAAAATTTTGATGAAATTTGCTTCAATCATTTGCCCCGAGAGGAGAACCAAATGGCTGATGCATTAGCCACGCTGGCGGCAATGTTCAAAGTTGGTACCAATGTCAAGATTCAACCCATCATGATTAATCTTCGAGAGTGTCCCGCGCACTGCTCTAGTGTAGAAGAAGAAATAGACGGGAAACCGTGGTATCATGATATTGTGCACTATCTCAAATTTCAGCAGTACCCGGATCAAAGCTCAGAAAATGATAAGAAAACCATTAGAAGGTTGGCAATGAATTTCTTCTTGGATGGGAACATCCTATACAAGAGAAGTAGGGATCAAACACTTTTGAGATGCGTGGATTCAGCCGAAGCTCGGAGAATAGTCGAAGAAGTTCACGAAGGAGTTTGTGGAGCACATGCAAGTGGACATAAGTTGGCAAGACAGGTCATGAGGGCAGGGTATTACTGGCTCACATTGGAAAAGGATTGTATAGACTTCGCTCGAAAGTGTCACAAGTGTCAGATATATGAGGACAGAATCCACACCCCTGCTAATTCACTACATGTATTGACATCACCATGGCCATTCTCAATGTGGGGCATGGATGTGATTGGGTTGATAACTCCGAAGGCATCAAATGGGCATCGATTTATTCTGGTGGCAATTGACTACTTCACTAAGTGGGTAGAAGCATCATCTTATGCCAATGTGACCCAGAAAGTGGTATGTAAGTTCGTCCAAAAAGAAATAATATGCCGCTATGGTCTCCCAGAAAGGATCATCACGGATAACGCTAGTAACCTCAATGGTTCGATGATGAAAGAGGTTTGTGCCAAGTTCAAGATCAAGCATCACAATTCAACACCTTATCGCCCAAAGATGAATGGAGCAGTGGAAGCAGCCAACAAGAACATCAAAAGGATAGTTGAAAAGATGACAGACATATACAAAGATTGGCATGAGAAGTTACCTTTTGCTTTGCATGCTTATCGCACAACAGTCCGAACTTCCACGGGAGCTACACCGTTCTCTTTGGTATATGGGATAGAAGCAGTTTTGCCAATTGAAGTGGAAATCCCTTCCCTTCGGGTCCTTAAAGAAGTACAGTTGGAAGAAGCCGAATGGGTTAATGCTCGTTATGAGCAATTGAATCTCATAGAAGAAAAAAGGTTGACAGCACTTTGCCATGGGCAGTTATATCAAAAGAGAATGATGAGGGCATATGACAAGAAGGCACACTCTCGACAGTTCCGAGAAGGAGAATTAGTATTGAAAAGAATTCTCCTGAACCAGCATGATCCTCGCGGGAAATGGACACCGAATTGGGAAGGACCATTCGTGGTGAAGAAAGCTTTTTCAGGAGGAGCACTAATTTTGACGGAGATGGATGGAAGGGAGTTTTCCAACCCGGTGAATGCCGATGCTGTCAAGAAATATTTTGCATAAAAAAAAAATAATAATAATAATAAAAAAAAAAAAGAAGAAAAGAAGAAAATTTTCAAGTTGAAAACCCGAAAAGGCAGCTTGAATTTGGGAGATGTGTTTAGGGCGAAAACCCGAAAGGGCGGTCTAGACACGAAAAAGGTCCAAATACTACAAAGGCTTAACACAGAAAGGGTGAAGATCATGATCCGAGATGTTCATGCAAAAGACAAGGGAGCTAACAAATGTGCCTATTTCGGGATAGAATTTTGAGACTACTGTTAATACCTATCGAAACAGTCATTAAGAAGGAACTGTATCCCCTTGGTATTAATCAATTTTCCCTTTTTCCTTGTCATTATACTTGATTGTAGAAACTTCGCTTTTTTCTAATGAAAAGTAGCCTTTTGCTCCCAATAATGCCCTCATTTCCATTTTGTCAAAAGAGGAGATATGAGTACATTGCATTGCATTTGTCATAAAATTGGAATGATACTTAATAAAAAGCGTGATAAAGTAAGAAATGTTTGCAATATTTTGAAAAAGGATCGTAATTGACAGGGAATGAAATGGAGTCTAAGAAGAGAAAGAAAAGAATGGAATTAGCAATAGAATGGAGCGCAGTAAAAATGTGAAGAGTGATTGGAACATGCATATGATAGAAGAAGAAAATAGTTATGAGCAATGAATTGAGGAAGACGGGAGATCAGAAATGTGATCGATTCATCCCCCATTGATCAAAGAAAAGGCTCTAAAAAAACACTAAAAAAGGGAAAAGGGTTTCGTTGCCTCAAGTTTGAAGAATTCATTTTTTAAAGGTACGTTGCCTCAGCTTTGAGGAGCTCATTTTCAAAATCTCGTTGCCTCAGTTTTGAGGAGTTCATTTTGAAGTTTTAGTGCCTCAGTTTTGAGGAGTTTATTTTTAAAATCTCGTTGCCTCAGTTTTGAGGAGTTCATTCTGAAGTTTTAGTGCCTCAGTTTTGAGGAGTTTATTTTTAAAATCTCGTTGCCTCAGTTTTGAGGAGTTCATTTTGAAGTTTTAGTGCCTCAGTTTTGAGGAGTTCGTTTTTAAAGTCTCGTTGCCTCATTTTTGAGGAGTTCGTTTTTAAAGTCTCGTTGCCTCATTTTTGAGGAGTTCGTTTTAAAAGTCTGGTGGCCTCAGTTTTGAGGAATTTATTTAAACTATATATATATATAATAAAAATTTGGTAAGAGAATTAAAGAGTTTAGTCAAATACAGTGTCTACGTCTTTGCACTATTTCGAATTTTCGAAATGTTCAAAGAGGGGCAGCTGTAGACACAAAATTACAAATAAAAAAACAGAGTGAAAAATATAATGAAAAATGAAAAAAATGAAAGAAGGAAAAAAGGAGAGAGGTACGACTGGCAGGGTGCGGACGCACCCTGCCAGGCACCTCTCTCACCTGCCAGACGTGAATTTTTCGCGTCTGGCAGGGTAGTGGAGCGCCCCCTCCAAAGCCCAGAAATCGGGTATAAATGGGAGGGGGGAGAACCTGCAGCAGAGGGGGGGAGCTTTTCTAAGCAATGGAGAGCAACCAAGGAGCAGAAAAATAGAGAAGGAGGGAGAGTCGTTTTGCTGCCGGCAAGGAGAGCTGGGCAGAAGAAAAAATAGAGAAAGAGGGGAGGAGTGTTTGCTGCCGGTAGAAGGAGAGAAATCTGGGCTGGTTTGCCGCCGGTAGGAGGAGCAACAGCTTGGAGGTTTGCCGCCGTTTAGAGAGGAGCAACAGCTTGGAGGTTGGCCGCCGGTAGGAAGACTGAAATCTGGAGTGTTTGCTGCCGGTAGGAGGAGTGAAAGCTTGGAGGTTTGCTGCCGGAGAGAGGAGTAACAGCTTGGGAGGGTTTGCCGCCGGTGAGAGGAGTAGTAGCTGGAGTGTTAGCCGCCGGTGGGTAATGATTTGAGAAGAGAAGAGAAAGGCAGCATTTTTAAAGAAAAAGAGAAGGTACCACCGGCATAGAGAGAAGAAAGAAAGTTGAAAAGTGAGGAGAGAAAAATAAGAAAAGGGAGTCCGTCTCCCCTGAGCCGTACGACGTCGTTTGGTGCTCCAGATTGAACTAATTTAGTGGGATCAGGTAAGGAAAGCTTCACTCCTTTGCCTAATTGATTCATAATGATTTAATAGCTTAGGTTATTATGGTTTGATTTGTTTGGATTTAATCTATAAAATTCAATTTAAGCTTCATATGATTAATCTGAAAATATTTTAATACAATCCCCTAGAAATTTTTGAAGAATGTCTTTCAAGATTAGGATTTGTTTACTTTAGCATAAGGTTCAAAAATCTTTTAGATACTATTTTTAGGACAAAGAAGATAATATACATAGAGAGATATAAATCTATATATAAAAATACAATATAAAAATAAAAATATATACATATAGCTAATAAAAAAATTTAAAGGTAGGAGAATGTTTAGCAAGGGTGAGAGAAGTAAATATGCAAAACATAAAAATAGATTGCTAAATAAATATATATAAGTGAATGAAATAAATAGTAAGTTAAAGAGCTACATATAGAATAAGTAAGTGAAATTGAAAATTATTAGGCTATTAGTGAGGTATTCTTAAATAAAATATATAAAAGAGCATGGGAAATATTTATGTACATTAAAATATATATATATATATAGTGAATAGAGATAGATGAATAAATGTAAATAAATATAAATAAATATATTATGTTAAGTATCAAAATAATTATGATAAAATAGATATGGGAATCAATCTAAAAAATAATTAACTCTTCAATAAAAAAAGATAATGAATAATAAGATAAATACAAAATACTATAATGTTAGCTATAAGTATAACATGCTGATGATGGGATAATCGATCGAGATGCGAGAAGTCGCAATCTCGAGTTTATGTTCCCTAGGCTCGGAATTCAAACCAAGGCTCCACCAGTATGATGGGAGGGCCTCGTTTTTAAGATCCCGAAATCCTTAATAAATAAAGAGCCTGATTATACCACAAAAATTATTACTTGATAAAATTACTTGATAAAAATAAATAATAAGTAATAAAATGATGATGAAGTGATAACAATTCAAATATATAATAAATAATTAATTTGCGAAAATACAATATATATGACATTAAATAAGTAAATAAATAAATTAATAACTAATTTAAAATTAAGCATTGAGTATTAAGTGGCATAAACTATAAAAATGTAAAGTATAAAAATAATAATAATAGTAATAAGAAATAAGAATAGGAAATAGGATAATAAAATATATAATAAAACAAAAATAATTAATGATAATAAAAAATAAATAATTGCATTAGCATAGCATATATGTATTGCATCATACATATCATAGCACATAAATATTTCTGTTTTCGAGTCTAAGCCCCGATGATGGGATCTTTCGGGGATCCTGCGAAGGCGGGTATTTCTCGAAAAGTTCCTTAGGTGAAAAGATGTCCCCGAGTCCCACCAGTATGATGGGAGGGCTCGAGAACCATCTTTAATAAAAGGCTTTTGCTCGAATTATGTTCATTATGCACAAAATATTATTTTAAAAAGAAAACGTACGATGACCCCGATGACGGGAATTATTCGTCGAATTTGCGAAGGCGAGTTTCTCGGATAATTCCTTAGGTGAGAGAATATCCCGAGTCCCACCAGTATGATGGGCGGATTCGGAAAATATCCTCGATAAAAGGTTATTTGTCCGGCATTTTTATCTCACGCCATGCATTTCATCTCACCACCCATTTGCATTCCATTTTAGGTTAAATAGGAGATAAAAAAAATAATAATTAAGGAAATCTAGTGAAATTAAAAATTAAAGCCCAATAGGATAATCTAAAAATGGTACCGTTCATGGAACGGGCGTCCGAGGGGTGCTAATCCTTCCCCGGGCGTAACCGTACTCCCGAACCTAGATCCAGAAAATTGTAGACCGGTTTAAGGTTCTTTTCGGTGGGCTTAAAATTAATTTAAGTTTTCATCAATTAGAATCGAGTCAATAGGTGGCCAATCACACCTAGTAAAAAAAAGATTGGTGGCGACTCCTAGTTTAATTTTTAGTGAGTTTTCACATTCACGTCTAGCGGTCGGGTTCCCGGACCCGCACGTTACGACACTACTTATGTGGGGGAGGAAAAATGATACCAACTCCTTGTTTATCAGTAGCAACTAAAATAGGGGTAAAACAGACAGTGGGAAAGGGATGCCGTGCAGGTTTGGGGCTAGGAAAGAATTTACAAGGAATTAACCATCCTTTGACTCCAATAAAGAATGAAGAAAGATTTGGTTTGGGGTACAAGCCTATCAAAGAAGAGAGAAAGAAATTGGCAGCTCAAAAGAAAATTAAAATGATGGCTTAGCTTGAGGGAAAGGAAGAAGAATTTGGGAAACGGACAATTCCGTACTTATATTAGACTTTTCGCTTTGCAGGTTTCATTCATCCCGAAGATCAACAAAAGTCAATCAGGTTCTGCAGATGTTTGATGAGTTGTCAGTCCATATGATCAAAGATGAAGAATCTAACGAGAAGGTCCCTGTGGTGTATCAAGTACTGCCAAGAGAGGAGTTAACCAATTGGACAGCCACAGAATTACCCATCATCTTTAAGTCTTTGGAAATGTAATGAACAATTTTATCTAAATGCCTATGCCCAAGAGTGTTAAGAGTAATTTCTTGTTTAAGTAGGGCTTTCTGTTACCTTCATCATTTAAATAAATGACAATGCATAATGTGTTTCATAATTCATCAACCTTTTTGCATATTTCCTTTCATCTATTCTTTTAGCCAATAAATACTTGCCCATACACGTGTCCAATTTTACCTGTTTGCAGGTCTTTAAATGATGAACACGAAGACAATCTAGACAACGATTTGAATATCAATTTTGATATGATTTCGAACGTTGATGAATTGAAAAATGAAGAGGAAGTGGATGACTATGGCTTACCCCCTGATTTGTCGAGAATGTTAGAACAGGAGGAAAGGGAGATTTTACCTCATTAGGAACTCACAGAAATGATTAACCTCGGAAACGAGGAAGAAAAGAAAGAGGTTAAGATTGGTACCTCGCTATCATCTAATGAACAGTAGAAGCTAGAAGAACTGCTCCGTGAATATATGGATGTGTTTGCTTGGTCATATCAGGACATGCCAAGTCTTAATACTGACATTGTTGTCCACAAGTTACCTTTAAGGCCAGATTGCAAGCCTATTAAACAGAAGTTGAGAAGGATGAAGCCAGAAATATTGCTAAAGATTAAAGAAGAAGTAAAGAAGCAATTTGATGCTGGATTCTTAGAGGTGGCTAAGTATCCTGAATGGGTGGCTAACATAGTTTCAGTTCCTAAGAAGGGTGGAAAAGTTCGAATATGCGTCGATTATAAGAATTTAAACAGAGCGAGTCCGAAGGATAGCTTCCCTTTGCCACATATTGATACTCTTGTGGACAACACAGCAAAGCATGCTTTGTTCTCATTTATGGATGGTTTTTTTGGTTACAATCAAATCAAGATGGCACTCGAAGATATGGAAAAAACAACATTCGTAACCATGTGGGGAACGTTTTGTTACAAAGTAATGCCATTTGGATTGAAGAATGCAGGTGCCACCTATCAAAGGGCAATGGTAGCTTTGTTTCACGATATGATGCATAAAGAGATAGAGGTATACGTGGATGATATGATTGCAAAATCTCATACAGAAAAGGATCATACTGTCAATCTCAAGAAGCTGTTTGAGAGATTGCGAAAGTTTCAACTCAAGTTGAATCCTGCAAAATGTACTTTTGGTGTAACCTTTGGGAAATTGTTGGGTTTCATAGTAAGTGAAAAGGGAATTGAAGTAGACCCAGATAAGATACGAGCTATTCAAGAGCTGCCACCTCCCAAAACACAAAAAGAACTGAGAGGATTTTTAAGGAGGTTGAACTACATTACTGTAGACACCTAAATAAAAAAAATTAAATTAAATTAAATAAAATAAATAAATAAAACAATAATAATTAAAAAAATATATGGGGATGGCTGGGCGTACGCCCAGCCATCCCTTCGCCATCCCATCCCCCACCCACTACGCGTGATGGGGGTTCTGGCCACCAACTCCGGGGGATCCTACCTCGTGGGCTTCCAAAAGCAGGCCGGGGTGTTAGACTTGGGCTCCCGCGGGCCACCGAGTTGGGCCAATCGCAGCCCAACAAGGTATAACCCTTTTTTTTTTTTGCTTGGGTTTCTTAGTGTTGGGTCTAGCCCATTTTAATTAAAATGCATTTATTTTTTTTAGGAAAGAAATATTTATATAATATGGACACTTATATTTAATATTAAAAATCAAAAAAAAAATAATGATAGTAATAAAAAATAATGGTAAAAATGCATAGTCTAAAAGAACATATATATCAAATAAGTAAATAAACAAATAAGTAAATAAATAAAAGAATTCATAAAAATAAAAATAAAAATATATATGTAAATAATAATAATGACAAATAATAAAAAATGTTAATATTATAAATATATTTGGAGGCTTGCAAAAAATAAAATAATAATAATAATAATTCATGATGCAAATATATATATATTATATTATATTTTTAAAATAAAAAATTAAAAAATATAAAAATATAAAAAAATAAAAAAAATAATGATAATAATAAAATGAAAAATAAATAATAATAATAAATAATGTAATTGGAACAAATATTTGAGTATTACCACCAAAAAGGGGCAAAGAGTTGCCTCTTTCCGGTGGATATTTTCGGGTGCGAAGTTAGAGACGGATTTTCACCGAAGCATCGGGATAAATCCGAACTCTAAACTCCAATACCCGTTAAGTCAAATAGTTATTGTTAAAAAATAATATATGTAAGAAAATTTTGTTACATTCGAATTAATTTAAATAAATATTACTAAATAATCCAATCGTTTAAAAATTAATTAATTATTTATTAGATAAGCTTTGTAACCAAGTAAAAAATTGGCCAACAACAAATATGGATTTAAATAGAAAACCAAATAATAATAAAAATAAATAATAAATAATCCAAAATTTTTTAAACACTTAAAAACAATAAACGCGTGCATGTAGATACCATCATTTTATACTGTCATTGCATGCCACTCTTATTTTGCAAATGGCGCGGGAATCCTGATGATGGGATTTCCCCGAAGAGCTTGTAGAGACGAGTTCTTCCGGGGATATCTCTAGGTGAGGAGGATTTCGAGACTTCACCAAAGCGTTGGGATAGTCTTCGAATAATTTTCCAATAAAAGATTACCGACTCCATCATTTAAAATAAACAAGTCACGACATCATTCTACGCTTGCATCATATGCATACGTAAAACCAAGTGAAAAACTCAGTCTGACAATTCAATAAAATTTAATTAATAAAATAGGGATTAAACTAAGAAAAGGCTATATAAAGATAACTTAAGATTAAATGGTACCGTTCGTAGAACGGGCGTCACGGAGGTGCTAACCCTTCTCCGTGCGTAACCGCACTCCCGAACCCATCTCTAAAAAAAAAAACGTGGACCAGTTCTCGTTCTTTCGACGGACCTAAAATTAATTTAGGACTTCGTCGATTAAGAATCGGGTTAATAGGTGACCAATCACACCTTAGATAAACATGATTGGTGGCGACTCCCACACCACACGATTTTAATTTTGGCCCGCGTCTGGCGGACGGGTTCCCGGACCCGCACGTCACGACAGATGGCGACTCCACTGAGGAGCAGATGACAGCGAGAGTCAAGCCATTAATTAATCATAAGTTATCTTAAAGCCTTAAATAATTTGCTGTTTTCCCTAGCGTCAATTTTGCATATTTTTGTTTAATGTATTCTTTTATTTTGTTATTATTACTTCACTATTTTTAATAATTGTGGGAAATTTAGGATAAGGGGAATGTGAAATCATTGGTCCAAGGTCGGTATATTCCTTCTCACACACTACACATCTTGCATTCATGCATAAGCCTTCCACCCGGGCTTTGTCCTTAATTAGGAGGGAGTTAAGTAGTTACGCTCTCGTGAGGTGATAACCTCCGCACGGGCTAGTGAAGACTCCCACTCAGATCGAACCTAGTCCGTTTGAAGCCTGTAATGGGTGAGGACCGGGGTGCCTTACTAGTCCGTGTGGACGACAGTGAGGAGCGATTTGGGAACCTTTAGCTCTATTTTCAACCCAAACTCAGCATGTAGAATACCGAGAGTCGCCTTTGCTTAGGTAGAGCTTCACCCGTGAGAATATACCTTTTGACTAGGTACACATGAAGGAATTTTCATAATCCCCTTGTTCTAAATTCTTCTCCGCGAATAATAAAGGTATCAGGTTACTAATTATTTTCATTCATCTTTTGGAATTTTTGTTTATAGTGCTAACTTGAATTTTTTGTCATAAGCATATTTGCATCATAATAGGAAAAGTATTTGTCACCTGACAACCATTAACAGAGTAGATCCAGTTGCATACATGGAGTCGTCATGGCCATCCTCAAGTTACGATGGAATTTATCAAGTGACTCAGCATATGGCGAGTACCCAACAAAGTGAAGGAGATTGCTTGGCAAAGGATCACTTCTCATCACTACCTGATAGGGTCCACCTTGATCTCAAACAGAACGACTTCACCGATTTGCTCAACATATGGGATAAGTGGGGGGCTACCACTCGGGCAAATTTTGATAGGAAATATGAAATTCTCCGTCGCCTCTTTATTTTAACCATTTCGTTATTTACCATCCTATGATTCACATAATGATTGTCATAGAAATTAATGATGACTGGTAAAAGAAATAAACTAATTAAGCAAGAAATTATACTCATTGTTCAGCAAAAGACTTAATGATGAGAAAAAAGAATGGCGGAGCCTTAAACTTGGGGCAAAGTCAAATGTCAAAAGAAAAGGTGCTTAGGGAAAATCCGAAGTTACCTAAAGCCTCTAGAAGGAAAGTAAACAGGCAAAGAAGATCAAAAATTGTAGTAAAAAATTGGATGAAGCAAGAGAAGGGTCTTGAAACCTTAATGAATCATAAACATGAAAGCATTATATCATGCATACATGCCAAGCCATGCACATGATCATTTTTCAAAACAAGAATCAAAATTAACTCATGTCCCAAGCTTCGAAAGTAGGAATCCACCTGACCTAAAGTGGTGAGGTTGTAAAAATTTGATGGAAGGATTTGAGTCTCTCATTATGATGATTAATCCAATTAAGTTGGCCTCGGTGAATTAAATCAAACCTATTTTAAGATAGGTCGAGCCTAGATCAAGTTTAGGAACTTTAATTTTTAAAATCGAACCTGTTGTGAAATAGGTCACGCCTAAATTAAGTCTAGGAGTTTTAATTTTTAAATCGAACCTGTTTGTGAGATAGGTCGAGCCTAGATTAAGTCTAAGAATTTTAATTTTTAAATCGAACCTGTTGTGAGATAGATCGAGCCTAAATTAAGTCTAGAAATTTTAATTTTAAATTGAACCTGTTGTGAGATAGGTCGAGCCTAAATTAAGTTTAGGAATTTCAATTTTGTTTAAATTGAATTTGTTGTGAGATAGGTTGAGCCTAGATTAAGTCTAAGAATTTTAATCGAATTTGTTCTAATATGGGTCAAGCCTAGATCAAGTCTAGAAATTTCAATTTTGTTTAAATCGAACCTATTGTGAGATAGGTCGAGCCTAGATTAAGTCTAAGAATTTTAATCGAATTTGTTCTAATATGGGTCAAGCCTAGATCAAGTCTAGAAATTTCAATTTTGTTTAAATCGAACTTATTTTGAGATAAGTCGAGCCTAGATCTATTTGATTAAATCAACTGGCTTCGAGATAAGTCAAATGTGGTGTCTACGTCTTTGCACTATCCTTGATTCTCAAGAATGTACAAAGAGGGGCAACTGTAGACACCTCAAAAAATAAAAAATATAATAAAATAAAATAATATATATAATAAAAAAATAAAATACGCCCAGCCATCCCTTTCCTAACCACCATGAGTGATGGGGCTCTAGCTACCAACTCCTTAGTGCCAGAACCCCATTGTCGGGTTGTCCAAATTTTTAGACAACCTAGCTTTTAAAGATGGAACCTACAAAACGAAAAGGAAAAAGCCAAAATCAGAGAGCAAGAACCAGAAACCAAAAAGCCAGAAAAAGAAAAAAAAAGATTCAAAAAATAGGGAGCCAATCTAAAAAAAAAAACAGATTCAAACCATAGGAAAAACCACAAAATCATACCCAAAAAAAAAAACAAACCTAAGTGTTCTAGCAGTTGGCATAACCACCACAACAACCAAAAAACAAAGTACAAGAATATATATACAAAAACAAAAATATGAGAGAGACAGCAGTGGGCTAGGATTTGGATTCGGGTTCGTTTGAGTGAGGGAGATTGGTGAGCTTTTAGGGAAGGATTGGATCTTTGGAGTGCTGGATAAAGGAGAGTGGAAGCCAAGCTTTTCGAGGTTGGTATACCGATCACCGACAAGGGAAAGGGGATCGATCTGGACAGCGAAACGGGAAGAGGAAGAGAGAGGTCGACGATGAGGACTTTTGGACCACCGATTACTAGCCAGAGAGAGGGGAAGCCCCCGGCATAAGGGAGAGAGAAAAAATGGTGGAAGCAACGGCGACGGAGTGAGAGAAAGAAAAAAAAAGGGGGGCGATTGAAGCTAGAGAGAAGGTGGAGAGAGCCGCCGCTAGAGAGAGAAAGTGAGAAATGAAAATGAAGAGAGAAAGAGAGAAAATGGGGTTAAATACCTAGGTTTTGGGTTTCAAAACGGTGTCGTTTCATAGATAAAGATTTTGAAGGAGAGTGTATCAAAACGACATCGTTTAGAAGGAGCACCAAGCTGTGCGTTTTGAAGGAAGTTTACTGAGGCTAGGGTGAGTCACTGTGTCCCTTCATAAGCCAGGCGTTCTTGGGCTAGTTCAAGCTCAAATCAGGTAAAGCCTTATCCTTGTTGTTGGGTCTAATTATGTTTATTGGGGCCTGTCCATTTGTAATCCAAGAAGGTTTAGTGTTTAAAATTTAGTTTAGGATAAAATAAAATATAATATGAAAGTTATGTGATGTTTTAAAGTAGAAAAATAACAATAAAAAAATATAAAGTGGTAAATTAAAAGATGGGTAAATATTTGATAAAAAAATAGATATAAACAAATATTTAAACAAAAAATAAGAATAATAAAAAAAAACCATAATGGTTGTAATTGTAAATATATATATATATAATTGGGATCAATATTAATATTTAGGAGAGTTCCTAGGGTTGGTCTAAAAAATCAATAAATAAATAGAAATAAAAATAAAATAAAATAACATGATGTAAATACAAATATTATAAAAAATGAAATGGTTATTTGAGTGATTTCACCTAAAAAGGGCAAAGAGTTGCCTCTTTCGGGTGGGTTACTTAGGTACGGAGTTCGAGACAGATTTTCACCGAAGCGTCGAGATAAATCTGAACTCTAAACTCCAATACTCGTTAAGTCAAATAATCGTTGTTAAAAATATTAAAAAATAAATTTACATAATGTTGCATTTGAATTTAAATTAATATAATTAGTTAATTAGCTTAAATAAATATTATTAAATAAAGTTAATTTAATCATTTAAAAATTAATTAATTAATTATTTGATAAGCTATATAATCGAGTAAAACATTAATCAACAACGTTAATTAAAGGATATGGATAAAAATAAAAAACAAAAAAAAATAAAAAAAATAAATAATCCATGAAGAAAAATAACAACTAATAATAAACATATAAACAAAGTGATAAATTGTTAAACACATAATTGGGTGAATTATGAACCACCTAAGTTAATAAATACGTTCATGTATATATCATCATTTTATCCTATCATAGCATGCCACGTTTATCTTGCAAATGGTGCGGGAGTTCCGATGATGGGATTTTTCCGAAAAGCTTGTAGAGACGAGTTCTTCTGGGGATATCTCTAGGTGAGAAAAATTTCAAAATTTCACCAAAATGTTGGGATGGTCTTCGAATGATTTTTCAATAAAAGATTACCGACCCCATTATTTAAAATAAACAAGTCATGACATCATTTTATGCTTGCATCATGTGCATACGTAAAACCAAATATAAAAATCAGTCGACCAATTTAATAAAGAATTAGTTAATAAGCAGGGATTAAATCAAAAGTAGGCTATAATAGGATAATTTAATATTAGATGGTACCGTTTATGGAACGGGCGCCACGGAGGTGCTAACCCTTCTCCGTGTGTAACCGCACTCCCAAACCCATCTCTAAAAAAGACATGGATCAGTTCTCGTTCTTTCGACGGACTTAAAATTAATTTAGGACTTCGTCGATTAGAATCGGATTAATAGGTGACCAATCACACTTAGATAAAAAAGATTAGTGGCGACTCCTAAACTATTTAATTTTCGTCGGCGTCTGACGGTCGGGTTCCCGGACCCGCACGTTACGACACACACACACACACACACACACACACACATATATATATATATGACTGAATGGACCATGAAAAGAATCTCTCTCACTCTCTGCGTGCAGGAGTGGAAAAGAAAACAATTTTTCAAACTCAAATGAATTGTCTTTTTACTTTGTGTATTATAACTCTTTTTTTATTTTCTATTTACCTTTTAAATTGCTAATTAACATATTGGATTATTGAGTTAAACTACTGAGATATAATTTGTTATAATAAGTTGTTAAGTTTGACTGTTAAAATATAATATGTTATGATAAACATAGATTAATATTAAAACTTAATGGGTTTGGATTACTAGACTCATTTTTATTTTTTAAAATTTGATAGACTTAACATATTAGTTTAGAATTTATTTGTTGAGCATAACTAGCAATATGCTAACCATAATAACTCTAATTTTATCAAATAATTTGAGGAATAAAAATAATTATTAAATAAAAAATTTATTTTGAGGGCCATTAAAAATATATAATAAATAAATTTATATTGAAAAAATATAATTATTTCATTTTATCAATTTGTATGTATATCCTTATTACTTAAATTTTGTAACATACATGCTAGAACGCATTGGTTATTCTGAATAAAAAAATGATATATTGATGAAATTCTAAGCAACAGTATAACACTGGAACTTATATTTGAGAATTACATAATAATTTATTTATTTTTAAAGATTAAAATCATAGAAACTAAAATCTACATAATAGAAAAAAAGAACATGACAAATAGAAGATAGAATCTACATATGACATAATAAAAAAAAAGAAAAAAAATATGATTGATGATTCATAAAAATTTGTGAAAGAAAATCTATAGAGATTTAGAACATATAAGTAAATAGAATAAAAATAAATAAATATAAATAATAATATAAATTGAAAGAAAAAACAAAAAAAAACTTTAAAATTAAATCAAGCATATGAAATTATTTTGTTTTTCTTTATTTGTATTAATTATTAAATAAAAAATTATTTTGGGAAGCCATTAAGAAAATTTATAAAAAAATTTAAAAAGTTTATATAGTACGTAAAATTTTTTTAAAATTTTGGGGGTCATGGCCCCCATTCCGTAAGGAGGCTCTAACCCTGCTTACAATTAAGGGTTTACGTGAGAGATGTTTAACGTGTGTAGAACATGCGTGTGACATGGATGTTGACATGTCGTGTAAGATATGAAATGTTAGCTTTGTCAGAAAGTCTATTCTATCAAGTCAAAGCGGTTCAAATTATGGCGTGACATATAATAATTTTTTCATCATAACATATAATAGCTAAATTTTTTAACATGGTATGTAACAGCTAAATTTTCAACGTAATGTGTAACAACTATATTTTTTTATATAGCGTGTAATAACTAAATTTTCAACATAACATATAATAACTACAATTTTTAACATAATGTGTAACAACTAAATTTTCAACATAACGTATAATAACTACATTTTCAACATAACGTATAATAATTATTTTCAATATGTTATGTAACAACTAAATTTTAAACATGGCATGTAACATTACATTTTCAACATTGCGTTAACAATATTTTTTCCACAAAAAATAAGGAGAATAAAAGCAACATTCAAGAAAAAACAAACTCAAGGAGCACACAATGATCAGATTCTACAATTCAATCAAGAGCTACTTGTTTTTGCTGTCAAGTTTTTGTGTTTAGGCAAGATCTCCCTTGTGCTGGTTGCTGTCTAATGAGGGACGACTGCCTTCCTTAAGTAGCTGCTCCCTTTCTTTTTTTATGGTTTTTCTTTGGCAAAATTGGTTCTCATGCCAACGGGAGTTTTTAGTAATTTTAGTTCGAGACTAATATTGACATACCAATTGTGAGGATAATAAAATTTACTTTTAAAAAAAACATTTCTCAATGTGTCATGTTATTAACTCACATGATTTTCTGTCGCATGTGATACATGCTCTATTGATCTGTCAACTTAACCTTTAATTATAAGGAATCGAAAACATTTAGCCATTAGTTATTACAATTAAAACGTTTGGCCCTTAATTAAAAAAGTACTAAAACGTTTAGTTCCAATTTGAGTATTTACCCTTAAATTTACATGTCAATCTTTGTATATCAATTTTTTCCATTGGTCTTACTTTTTAATTGTGTACACATAAATGTTCTCGTCTCTTCACTTAATTTTACATATACTACTTTTGATTTATATTTTTTTGGATAAATTACCCTTACTTTCTAAGTTTTAATCGAAATTACACAGAGATCCATTAATTTTCAAAATGAAAATTTTACTCTAAAAAAATATTTTCGGTTGACACGTAGGTCCAACCATTAGTCAATTATTAATATTTCCGTCAACTTACTAATGTGATAAAGTTAAAAAATAATTTTACCATTGATTAATTTTTATAATTACTATTATATTTTTTTTATTTTTTATTGATTAAAAAAAGCTCCCCATGTGGGAGCACTGGAGCTCCCCTTCCCTATTTTTTTAATTTTTTTTAAAAATGTAATAATAATTTTTTAAATTAATAAAAAAAGAAAGAGCATTTTAGTTTTTTTATAACTTCTGTTAATGGTAATTGTATTCTTAGGATAGAGTATTTATTTGAAAAACTAATGAACTTTTATATAATTTTGATCAAAATTTAAAAAATAAGAACATTTTATTTTATTTTTTTTATGTAACAAGCCTTTCGCTCTCTTCTCATGGCTTACTAATTTTTCATTTGCTCCATTCTGTTTGTTTCTTTCTGCTTCTATTTGATTTTATCTCGATACCTTATTGTTTAATTTTTCTAAACTACATTTAATTCTACTTAAATTATTTAAATAAAGCCAAAACTTATATTCAATTATTAAAAGTGAAATTATATAGAAACTGAGGAAAATATATTATTTTTAACATGAATATAGCATAACGCTAGAATCTAAATTTAAAACAAACGAAGAGACACTTGAACTTAATATCAATGAATAAATATAGCAAATTCTTATAACTTTGAGTTTGAGGTTATATTAATTATTTCCTTGGAAATAAATTAAAACAACCTAATTTATTTATAATAAATCTGTCATTTAATTGAATATTTATTGAGTAAAATTGAAATTAAAATTTTGATTTAATGATGAATTTAATATCTTTCTACTAAAATATAAAGAAAAGTATGCGTATTAAACATTTGACTTAGTCATAGACTTGTACTACTTATGTTTGATTCAACACCCCCTTCTTCACGTGCAAAAAAGAGAAAGAAATACAGACCTGTCAACCCGAATTGCAATTGAATGAAATACTACGAAAATTAATATTAAAATGTGAATTTAAACTAAAATAGAAAGAAAGAAAAAATGTTTGGTTAAATCTACTACGAAAGTGGGCGACTAACAGCCAAAAACAAGCACAGCCCAATTTTGCACCATATAAACTATCCTCTATAATATAACTCACCTAACTGTCCCGAGATTCGCTAACCTTCACCGTCCACTTCTCCGACGCCACTCAATCCACGGTCAATGTTCGTTCTTAAGTTTTTCACAAACATAAGTACCATCTCCATATAATACACATGAAAACAAAAAATAAAGGCAGCGATCATTTTTCCTTTTTTTGGTTCTCTTAAAAAAACATAATACAAAAGTCAAGTGAGATCTACTTTGATCTTGTGACCAAACCCTAACCTTCACGTTTTTTTGGCTACCAAACCGGAAAGAACAAAAAAAAAAAAAAAAAAAGAACGCGAACTTCTATTTCTCTTACTCTCATCTTTCACTAAAGCCCAATAAATTTTTTTTGCTCTTTCCTTGTTTCATTTTCTTGAGTAATTTGATTCGGGGCTTAGAAAATCATGGCTTATGCATCTCACATCATCAATCACTCTAAAAAGGTACCTGTCGATTTTTCTCATTTCTCGTTTCTCGATTCGTTTCTTGGGTTTTTTTTTTTTAGTTTATGCTTTCGTCAGTTTTAGATTCAGATTCCTCTCTAGATTTGAGTATTTATCGTTGTTGATTTTAGTTCATAATTGGTGTTTATAAACTGAATTTATGAATCCGCTTTATGTTCCTGTAATTCCAGCATGGTTGAAGTTATAACCTTTTATTTATCTATTTTTCTTGGTTTCTTTGTTTTTGAATTAACTTTTGAATTTCTGTTATTACAGTTAAGAAATGTTCCTAATTTAATGCGGCATGTTCGTTCGTTTTCCCATGGTGCACTATCCTCTGTTTGTAAAAGGGAAGGTACATATAGGATGCCGATGATATAAAGATTGTGTTCTTGTTTGTTTCACATATCAAGTTATTTATCCATCCTTAAACATAAGAGCTGTTTTTGGACATATGTTTAATCTACTAATTCAAAGTGCAAATCAGTAAAATTGCCTCACAAGCCTCCCAGCAAGCTGCCTTTAGTAAATATTTTAGGTTTATTAGATGACATAAGTATATGCTTTTCTCATATTTTTTGCTAGACTCATTCATATCACCTGGTTGGCATGCTAATTTTCGTTTTGAATTTGTGATTATACTTAGTGATAGGTAATAGTTTGTCAGCACTTTGAAAGCGTAAGAGTGTGGATGAAATTTTGTTTATGTTATTTTAAGCAAAGCTGGTTCCTTTTCAGATGTTAGAAAGACCCATCCTCTTGGTTATGTGCCTGCAGAAAGGGAGAGGGTATCTAAGTTTGTTGCCTGTAGCCCTGTAAGTGCGCCCTTCTCTTTTCCCACCAGTGGAGCAATGATGTTGCAGTCCTGTGGTTGCACTTTTTACATATTTTCTGCTGCATACTCTCCCCTGCTTGTGAAATTATGTTCTTAATTGAACTTAAGATTCAGTTGGCAAACACTAACTGTTTCGAATCTTGTTCCATAGGTATCATCTGGTTTATCCAAGAATAGTCTTTCAAGGACAACAATGAGATTGGGAAGTCCAGTGGGTGGTTTGCTATACGGTAGAGAACTTACATGGTACTGTTTCCTGTATTTTTTGTGACCTTAATAAACAAATTATTATTTCCTGGTTATGTTTTCATAATCATTTAAAGCATCTAAATCTATTCCCTGTATCCATTATCAGTTCGCAGGTACAGTCAAGGAGAGGATATGCATCTGATGCTGGTATGGATTATTGCTTTAAATATCATAGGTTGTGTTGGTATCATACTATTTTGTATTCTTTTAAGGATCCGTTATTTTTCTAATGGTAAAAAGTTTGGCACTGATTGGTACAAGAATATTTGTTTAACTGATTAGAGTGCTCACCTCATGCTAAATGCTAAACTGTGACTGTATTGATGTTGCTTTCTAGGACCCTTCTATGTTGAGACCATGATAGGGGATGTGAGATTGTATTATTATTAATTCTTTCTGTGGCTTCAATACCCTTTCTAATGGGAGGGCTCAGATTACAGGGTTTTCTTGTTTATGGGTGATAAAACTGTGTAATATGGACTGTTTCTGTTTGGTTTATAAATTATAAATAATTTGATGCATACTGTATTTAACAAGTCAGTCATTACAATTACAACTATAATACATTCTGCATCTCACTTTTTACAAGGCATTGCTATACGGCTTGTTCTTTTCCATGTTTGTTTTGATAGTGTCATCACTTAGGTAATCCTGGATTTATTTAGCATGTGTTGGGTTTTTCCAGTATTTTATGCCAGTCTACATGTTAGGTAAAATTATAGCTGAGCATATGGCAGTTTGAATGATGATTGAAAGGTCTCTAAGTTGAACCCTTCTGCATTAATGATGCTAGGGTCTTACGTTGCTTTTTTCCTGTTTCTTCATATGTTGTTGTGTTACTTACTCAATATTATTAATACGCCGAAGTTGCTTTCAGGCCTCCCTCCTCACCAAGAGATTGGAATGCCTTCTCTCTCACCCACGATGACGGAGGTGTGAACCTTTCTGGATCTTTGTAGAATATCATAAAAAATTCTGTTGTTTTTTGCTAAGTGTGCTATTTCCAAAATGCAGGGAAATATTGCAAGGTGGTTGAAGAAAGAGGGTGATAAAGTGACTCCCGGTGAAGTGCTGTGTGAAGTTGAAACTGTAAGGCCTTCTTCTGTTTATTGACGAACTTGCAGCACTTGATAAACGTTCTTGTTTTTTTTTTTTCTATCTTTTCATATCTGGAAATCAGTATTTTATTTTATAACTTTGCTTATTATTTGAAGGATAAAGCAACCGTTGAGATGGAATGCATGGAAGAAGGTTATCTTGCCAAGATTATAAAGGAAGATGGGTCAAAAGAAATCAAAGTTGGTGAGGTATTGATTTGGGAGACTAATGTGCATATATTTATCTCTTCTTTGTGGATTGGGGAGTCAATATGACTAAATAGAGGAGATGCGTCTTGGCTGTGCACCTTTTGGATCTTCTGTCTGTTGCTTCTTTATTCCAAGAGTAAAATACAATTTATGTGAATATTTTTGTGGTTATTGCTATTTATTTGCTCTTGTGGTCTTATGTAGATCATTGCCATCACTGTTGAAGAGGAGGACGATATTGCGAAGTTCAAGGACTACAGTCCTTCAGCATCAGATTCTGGTGCTCCTGCAGCAAAAGGGCCAGCAGCTCCTTCCCCAAAGCAGGAGCCTGTTGAACAACCAGTTAGTTCACCAGAGCCTAAGACTACCAAGCCTATTTCACCTCCTTCTGGAGATCGCATTTTTGCAAGTCCTCTTGCAAGAAAATTGGCCGAAGACCACAAAGTTAGTAAGATGATTGCCGTGACTGGAATTCTCTTGTTCGTTAACATGCTATAAGTATCTAATTATTTCTATCAAACTTTTTCCTTCTAATTTTTTCCATTCCTTTGGGATGCAAATTTAGGTACCTCTCTCAAGTATCAAAGGAACAGGTCCTGATGGACACATCGTAAAGGCTGATATTGAAGATTACTTGGGTATCATAATTAAATTTCTGTACCGAGTGATTGATGCTGTTGTAATTTTTTCTTTTTTTTTTTGTGGCTTCTTGCCTTTTCTTTATTCTGTAATAGGATTATTGGTGTATTATTGTCACATCTTCTGCTTATTGAAGGGTTTTCCCTGTCATGTAGGTTCACGTGGTTCAGCACCTACTTCTAAGGCAATGGAAACTAAAGTTGCAGCTCTAGATTACGTAGATATCCCTCATTCTCAGATAAGAAAGGTATGTGAAAAATTGTCATTTTTTTATAGTTTCATGAAAGTCTGAATGGATGCTAGCTGTTAAGCATTTTATGGTACATGTATTTTATTCTTTGGATCCACTTCATAGAAGATGGTTTCTGCACATAGAATTTAAGCATTTGATCTAGTTTTGTAGTAATCTGAATTCAATTATACTTAATGACGTCTCAGATTCTAGCTATCTTTTTGTTTTGTTGACTCTTTGCATAAGAATGCAGAGAAGTTGGGTCTCTCCGGGCCCTTTTCTTTTCTCCTTATTTTAATCCCATTACTTTGTTTCTTTCATAACCAATGTGCTTTGTGAGTCCAATTTCTGCTATAAATTTGACAGGTCACAGCATCACGTTTATTATTCTCAAAGCAGACTATCCCACATTACTATCTAACGGTGGATACCTGTGTTGACAAACTTATGGAGTAAGTAATAGTGCTTAATTTTTTAAAAAGTAAGTAATTATTTGATATATTTTGCTAAATTTAAACTGTTTCTTTGTATGCAGTTTGCGGAGCCAACTCAATTCGTTACAGGAAGCTTCAGGTGGGAAGCGTATATCTGTCAATGATCTTGTAATTAAGGTAGACAGCTTCCTATCCATATAATTACTTAGCGTTGAGATGTACAAAGTGGATCCTAAATTTTGTCGCTTATGTCACCTCATCATATTTACTTGCCTTTTCCTCCATGCGAACCGTAGTCATTTCATGAGATTTTTCTTTAGGTTTTGTATTACTTTCTTTGTCAAATCACTGAAGTGTTTTTGGAAATATTTACTCCTAAAATGGTCTGAAGTGGCTGCTTTTGTTTAAATGCTAATATACTACTTCTGCAAATAAGAAATTAGTGCATATTCTCCTTTTTTATCTGAAATACCAATAGAATACTGCAAAAAATAGGCAATTTAAATTTAAGATACTTAGAGGTCTTTTGTCAACTACAGGCTGCTGCATTGGCTCTCCGAAAAGTTCCCCAGTGCAATAGTTCATGGACAGATGACTATATCCGCCAGTGAGTATAAATTACATAAAATATGATTAATTCATGAATGCATAATGCATATCATCATGACATGTTGGCATTTTGCTTCCAATTCAGGTATAACAATGTGAATATTAATGTAGCAGTGCAGACAGACAATGGGCTTTATGTGCCTGTGATCAGAGTGAGCAATTGTTTCAATTTGTTGCTGTTTCTTTTTTATAAATAATTTTCTAGTTTAAGTTGTAAATTTATTGTACATATTGCAGGATGCTGATAAGAAAGGTTTGTCCTCAATTTCTGAGGAGGTCAAGCATTTGGCCCAAAAAGCCAAGGAGAACAGCTTAAAACCGGAAGATTATGAGGTCTGAAGTATGCTTTATGTTAATGAATAATAATTGGCGTTATGATGATTATCTAATCTCATATATGAGTGCTTACATGCTGGGTTTTTCTCTTTGCAGGGAGGCACCTTTACAGTTTCGAACTTGGGAGGTCCATTTGGTATCAAGCAATTCTGTGCCATCATTAATCCTCCTCAGTCAGGAATTCTTGCTGTTGGGTCTGGTAAGATTTGTACTTACTTTTGGCTTTCATCAAGTTATATTCATTTCTGCTTCTCCATAATTACTGGACTTTACTGTGAGCAGCTGAGAAGAGGGTTATTCCTGGCTCGGGTCCTGAACAATTCAAGTTTGCTTCATTTATGTCTGTAACTCTAAGCTGTGATCATCGTGTTATTGATGGTATGTAATTCTATTAAAGTGCTAGTAGTTTATGATTAATCTAAGTCAAATTTTATTCAGTTTCATTTAGATAGACAATCTAAGTAATTCCACTTGCTGTTTTTATAGGTGCAATTGGTGCTGAATGGCTGAAAGCTTTCAAAGGCTACATTGAGAATCCAGAATCAATGTTGCTCTAAATCAACTGGGGGTTCTTGTTTCTTTTTGTTTTAGACGCATTTCCTTGCATTGACCAATTTGCATGTGGGCTTGAATGCCATCGGAGCAGTTCATCCGAGTTCAATTACCTGTTGCATGTATTCCTGAGCAATTTTCTTCGGCCGTAGTGGTTTCACTGTAAAACCAAATTGATTTTTTTTGGGAATAAGAAAGATGGGATCATCAATGAGGAACTGAACTGCGAACTGGAATTTTGCCTTTTGCAGAGTGTAATAACCCCTTCCATATAGTTAGTGTCTCCATTAAACAAGTTTAGGCATGCTATGCCATGAATTTTTCTAAGAATTTGGGTGATTCTAAGATCAACACATCTCACTTTCGAAGTGTCAATTTTGTGTTACTTAACAATAACTTTTGAGAAGGGGCAAAATGCCAAAATCAATTCAAGTTCAAACGTCTGTTCTCCATTACCCCATTTGTGGGATTTTTATGCTTTGTCATGTCTTGCAACCAATCCCATTTATTATTTTTTTTGAAAGGCAACCAGTCCCATTTATTATCTGTTATTAACTAAATATCTATTTAAAAGTTTCTTATGAAAAAAATTTGATGATTCAGATCATTAAAAATTCTTTTATTGTTTAACTTGTAGTAAAAAAGATATGTAAAAGATGTACTAGTACTGACTTGATTTTTTTAGTATAAAAATATATTTGGTCATTAATCATTATATGTACCTTCTTCAACTCTTTCTCTTAATGACCATTGAAGTTTTTATCTTTTTAGAAGTAACCAAGGCAAAATAATTAGAATTTGAGGACTGAACTGCGCATTAGATAAAAATTGATAGACGATGTCTGATATTTTGCAACAATAGAAAAATGCTAAACGCATTCGCTTCACTTTGATGTGTGTATGTTGGTAGGCAATAAGTTAATCCCATTGCGTATTTGCTGTTATCAAGTTGGTTTCCTTAATTCGAAAAATACGTGATCAAGGACGGCTCCAGTATAGCCTCGCTTTATCATCAGACTAATATGAAACATCATTACTTTTCCAACAAGAACGTTTCTTTTTAAGAAAAAATTTCTATGTCCCAAAAGAGAAAACAGAGGAAAAAAATAAACTATCCGAGTTATATTCAACAATGAAAGATTACAGTCTGGTAATCTACTGCATTAGAGTTTTTTTTTTTTTTTTCTATAATTGGGGGAGGGAGATTCGAGCTCTGCTTTTTAGACATGAGATAAATGCACCAACCAATGAACCAAATGCTCGAATGCATCTCCTGCATTAGAGTTGACACCTATGTCCTGAAATTACGAAGACAAAACCGTTTCCCTTTCTTCCTTCTCGGGATGCAAGAAGAAAGCAATAAACTGCTGCCCAACAGCTCCTCCAAACTTTTGTCAAGCACAACTAGACCTTCCATCATCCCACCTAAAGCTTTCATGAACCATAACAAACTAATTCAACATATAATCTATCTTTTCAAATTAATAAGGGGATAAGAAGAAGGTGTTTCTGAAGCTGACAGATTTTTTCTGTTAAGCAACAACAAAAGAGGTAGAAGCGTGCAGATACAAGTATTGGGCAGCTCATGCTTCTCTGGCTGCACTCAGACACCATTACCATTACCACTAGCAATGCCAAAACAGCTACTAGCTTAGAGAATTACAAAATGCCATCTACCTTGAATCTCTAATTGTTTGGTTTGCTTGCATTGGCTACAAATAACCAATTCTGGAAAATGATTATCAATGTTTATATATTACTACTATTCGATTTCCTCAATACAGTTCTATTACTAAATAGTTTTTCTGATTACTAGACTTCAAAACCTAAAACAAGCTAAGCTTGTGCAGTTCCTTTGTTTTATCAGTTCATAAACTTTGCTAAGCGCTAACCTTAGTACCTACTTCCTGATCCTAGAAGTAGGGAAAGAGGAGGGACAGATGCATGGAAACAAGCTAGCATCAGAACATGACAACAATCATCCAAGGTTGCATGTGCATCATTACATGTTGTCCTTATTACTATCATCTTTGCAATGAAGTAACAACGTAAAAAAATGCAATAAGAATCTCAAACAAAGTTCAACTAATTGTTGAATGTCGAACATGAACTTAACCCTTCCTTTCCACCCTCTCCTGATAAAGACGACACCAACTTAATCATCACCAAGTTACTTCAAACATGTTTAAACATAGCTACCATGAATATGAAGACACCTGACAGAAAAAATACCACCGCATCTTCTCTTCCATACCATCACTATAACATTTTACCAACAATACATAAAACTCCACTTGCAGTAAGAGAAGTATAATCACCAACTCATCCCAGGAACAGAGCATAAAAAAAAAAAAAAGGTAAAACATTTTTGATCGAATACCGATCTATTAATGGAGAAAAAAAGTTACAAAAATCATTAATCTTCGAGTACCATTATTCATCACATAAATTCACATATTACGTAAATCAAATTTCTGCAAAAACTAGTATCATTCTTTCCAAATTTAATCTACCACCATCAAAATTTTCGATTTAACCGAAATATCAACTCACTGAATATTCCTCCTTTTCTTTTTTCCTTCAAATAGGCACGTATCTCTTCAACACTTGCTTACCAGCAACCACCGCCCCTGCCGCCAACCCACCAAGCGCACCCGCCACCGCCGCCGACCTCACCCCTCTCGCCGCCCGACAAACAGCTCCGGTCCCAAGCCCAGCGGCCACGCTACTCCAAACATCATCCCGATCAGTCGCCGCCACGATCCCACTCTCCATCCCCGCATATATCAAGCCCACCACCCCGATCCGGTTTCCCCAAGACCGACCCGTATGACCCGTACTATTCAAGATCCGATTGATTTTGAGCTTCAAAGTATCGCCTTGCTCGAAGTTCCTGAGAGCTGAGAAGAGCCCGACTGCTGCGCCGGATAGAGAGCCGCCTAAATAAGCGGAGCCGGTGTAAAAGGTTAGGTTTTCGCCCCAAGAGCGGCGTTGGTGGAGGGATTCTTCGGCAAAGAGGAACTCAGGGGAGGTTGGGAGCTTGTAAAGGTTAGTTATGGGCCCTTGAAGGTTTAGGTCTTGGTACGGGTTGTAAAGTCGAGTGTTTGGGTCGGTTTCAGGATCGGAACCATGATGATGAGCCATGGTGAGGGTGAGTTGCGTTGTTCGAGACTTCGAGCTAGGGTTTGGTCTATGGGAGAGAAAGGGTGGTTTTCTGTTTATTTTGCGGTGTTAGAAGGCGGAACAATGAGTCTGCGTTTAGGTTTTGTTGCTTTTATGTTTTCTTTTTCTTTTCGTTTATTAGTCGGCTGGACCGGGAAACCGGTTTAGCAGCCTCTGCCTTTTCAAAGAAGTTCCGTAAGAAAAATAAAGGGCAAGAAATCCTAATTTACCCAAAAAACATCCATATACTAATCTAATTTAATCTAAGTGTGTTTAGTAAATTATGGAGAATTCAAATTTTCACAAATTTAATTTTTTTAATGTCTCTGATAATTTATTTCAAAAAAGTTACCTAATGAACTCAGTAAAAAAATATTAAAATTTCGTTTTATAAGATTGAAAAATTTTTAATCTTTTTCTTTTATTTGAAAAATAAAAAATATTTATAAATATAAATTATTTTACAAGTAAACAGTAAAAATAGAACCAATAAACGTAAAGAGTAATATGTTTGAAAAAAATGTAACAAATTACATGAGTTAAAATTTTGAATAGAATAAAACTTTTAAGAAAGTTAAAATCATAAAAATTTATTTTGAAAATATTAAAAGAAATAAATATATAATTAAGCCCAATTACGATTAAAGATGCATGATTTTTATTTATCTAATCATATGTTACTCTCCAAATAAATTTAAAATTAAAATTATTTTCAAAGGTACTAGTACCATAGGGAAAGAGTCAAAAAATATACGCATATGAGTATTTGAGTCATTAATTGATGCATAATTTCTTATTTAAAGAGGAAGATTGGAATCTTTCCTTTCTCAATTATAAAAAAAAAAAAAAGAAGTCAAGAAGTATACCCAAAAAACAAAATGAAAAATAAAATGAAAAATTGATTTAGTTACCATTGCAAAGAGAAAAAAAAGAAGAAAAAATCAACATCAACCAAACGGGGCTTTAACTTAATATCAGCAAAGTAGAAGAAACAGCAGAACCGCGAGAATGCGGGAAATTACAGCTCTAGCACTAGCAGTCGGAATTGACCCCATCTATTCTCGCCTGAAGCCATCAATTTACTTAATCTCGACCGTCCATCAATGCCGCCGGCATTTTCGTCCGGCGGTCATCCAAGCTGGGCGCAGATATCCAAACTTGGATGATTACTACCAGAAAAACGCCCGCAAGTTCTGGGATAACTTTTACAAGCGCCATAAAAACACGGTCTTTGCTTCTCTTTTTTTCTTTTTTTGAAAAAAGAAATTGCAAAGTTTACTCTTTTGAGTTTTGGTGTATGTTTAAAAACGCTTTTTTTGAAGTTCTGTTTTGGGATAATTGTGCCATTTCTCTGGAGACATCTTGGACAGACATTTGTGGGCAATTTACTGAGAAAACTCTTTTTCTTTTGTGTGTGTGTGTGTGATTTGTTTCATTCCAAAAGGATCGAGCTTGTCAAGGACAAAGCATTTTACTTGGTTTTTGGGTTTTATTGTTATGTTGTTTTAGTTCTTTAAGGATAGGCATTACTTGGAGAAGGACTGGGGGCAATACTTATCTGATGATGCTCATTCCCCAAATGGCAAAGTTGTTTTAGAGGTACACTTTATGCTTCATTCATTCTAAATACTGTTGTATTACCTTGTCAATGATCCCTGTTTGTTCAAATTTAACAAGGTTTTTCATTTCTTCACCATGGTGCTTAATTTAAGCTTAGTTGCTGCTGTATGTAATTGAACTGACAATCTTCTTGTGACAGGTTGGTTGTGGAGCTGGCAATACCATCTTTCCACTTGTGGCAGCATATCCCAAAATTTATGTGCATGCTTGTGATATCTCACCTCATGCGGTCGCGCTTGTTAAGGTTTTCAACCTTTGCTTACCATGAATATTTGGGACACAAAGTATCTTTTATTCAGAAGTTCAAATGATCTATTTCGTGCTCTCATTGGATATTTATGGCATGGTAGACTTACATTTAGCTTGCATGTATGCTTATTATAAGATGTTCATAAAACACTATTGGGTTTGGTAATTGTTAAATTTAGAATGATGCTCAGCATGCAAAGAGGTGTGCGTTGTTTCTCAGATGGTAAGGCAGGAATACTCATACCTTCTACTTCTTTACTAAATGCAGTCACATGTGAAGTTTAAAGAAGATCGGGTAAATGCATTTGTCTATGATGTTACAGTTGACAATCTACTTGAAAGGATTAATCCTTCTTCGGTTGATGTCATTACCTTGGTAAGTGTGGCAATCTCCAATTTGGAGGTTTCTGATCCTGCATCTGGTCACTAATGGGCTGTCAACTTTTTTCTGATTATTGAAAGGACGCTATTCATGTGCTTTGCTTGTTAAGTGCAATGCCTATATGAAAACTAACATGTTAAGCAGATTTTTATGCTGTCTGCAGTTTCTCCATATAAAATGGCCTTGATATTGCAGAACATTAGAAGAGTACTAAAGGTATACCTAAGATATTACTTATAGTGATTGTATGGATATATCCTTCACTCTAAATGAAATGGGCCGCTTTGTCTGCCTGCAGCCAGATGGATATGTTCTCTTGCGAGATTATGCTGTTGGAGATTTTGCTCAAGTAAGTTGTGTAATCAGACATCTACTCCTCTTCAGTCTCATATGTCAGAGTTGTTGATGCAAGCAGATTGTATCATATAGTTCTTTCATTCTTACCTTGTGTGCCACGTAACATGTTTCTTCTGGATTGCTTGAAGAGGAGCTTTCTTGAGATGATTAATTTCCTTTCCATTCAAGCTACACATGGTACTCGTTATAAACGAAATAGCAGATCATAATCTGTTGTCCCCTGTTTTACTTGGCTGGAACCTTTATCGTGTTCAGGGCTATGCATGGTTGTTTTATTCTTTTGAAACCTTTTTCTTCATTCAAGAGAGTAATTTAATTAAGAAAGTATGCATCTTTCTTCTGTTGTTGCATGCTTTCAACTTATAAGGTGAAGCTAGAAAACAAGAATCAGATGATAAGCGAGGGCTTTTATGTACGAGGTGATGGAACTGTAAGTATGTTGTCACTACAGATTTTAGTTCTTTTTCATAAGCAAAACTCATCTTATTGCCTGATTCCCTATGGTTGTTAAATTCTCCTCTCCAGTGTTCATTTTACTTCTCTGAAGATTTCTTGTCAACCTTATTTTTGCAAGCTGGCTTCAACACTGTAGATATGAGTACATACAACAAGCAAATCAAGAATCATCACAGGAATATAAATATGGATCGGTATGCTTAGTAGTTGATTATTGCTTAATACTTAAAGTGATCTGTTCTTATTCTTCTTGTTATCTATAAATATTTTTCTAAGCCATAAGTAAGCAAGATGTCATCAATGTTTTTTTCATTGATGGAGACAGTTGCATTCTGATTATTTCTTTTGCCAAGATGTTCCCATGTCTTCAGTACTATAGTGCACTTTTGGCTTAGAGATAACAGATGAGTATATGCTTGCATGTGTTCATGACCACCTGTGAACTTACTAATGTGTAGCTAATGCTTTGAATCAGATCTGCACCTCTCAATATCATGACTATGATAATGCATGCTACCATTGTCAGCTGTTGACTTTGTGCTCCGACTCTGTGTTTTCTTAATTGAAAGAATGTTTTTTTTTTTTTTTTAAATTAATTGAATGAATGTTGCTGGTAAGGTAGAAGAGAACAGCAAAGATTGCTGGAGGTGTCATCAAGTAGCAAAGGAAAATTATTGACAGGATAAGATGAAAGAAAATGCATTATGGAGAGTTGACATAAATTACTTGATTTATGAACCAAATTTCTAATCCTTTCTGTTTTGGGAAAAAATAGAACTTGCTATACTCCAAGGAAAGGAGGCAAACTAGTTTCATTTCTTTCTCTATGCTGTTCTCTTTTGCTGGCGTTTTCAGTTTCTTCTATTCTAATTGTGATCTTCATTGCCAGGCATTGGATACGAGCTGTTTTTAACAACTCGGGTTGATATATTGTCCAGATTTAGCTCAAATTCTGCAACCCAGATGACAGTCTTATAATTCATATGTGGAATGCTCAGTAATTAGCCAGGTATGAGTGTTTTGTGTCGGGTACGTATTCCCAACATCTGTTCACTACAAATGTATGATAACTGAATCTTGACCCTCCATGATGTGAGGATCTACGTGGGACCTATATGAGAACTGCATTGACCCCATATTCATGGATGGAAAAGATGTAAATATATCCAATCAATTGTGATGCGTTTTTCCCTTGTTGCTGTTGTCTGTTGATATTCAACTCTGCATTCAACAATTGTTCTTCCCTCCTCTCACCCAAACTAAAAAAATCTTTCCTCTTGGCTATTATTGAATACAATACTAGATTACATGGTGCCTAATGTCTCTTCAAATAAAGAGATCCCTTTTGAAATCCCAAGAAGTGGCATTATAGGATTAGTTCTTTTGCCCCCTCAATAATTGCTCTGTCTTCTGCTATGTGACTGCCATATAATGTTGATTTTTCCAATTGACATTTTACTGAGAAACAAATTATTGATTTTTCCAATTGAAATTTTGCAAAGTCTGCATTAGATCCGAACCTAGCGAGATATAAATTCTGCAACTGACAATTATTAGGTTCTGGATCCAATGCAGACTTTGCAAAATTTAACGATACTAATCATAATCCGCACTATGGTAATGTTTCCTACTTTAATGATTGTCTTCTCAACATAACTTATTTTCTTGAGATCATTTTATTTGCCCTTGTTCTATTCCTGGTGAAACCACATTCCATGAAGCAAATGCCGGAAAAAAAAGTTATTACTATTTATGGATCAACCATGAAAAAGTTTGAAACTCTAGGGTACATGTAAAGTCCACCATCTGTTCAGACAATCAGCTGGAAAAAACTGGGTAGGTTTCTATCAAAAAAATCATCTCCTTGAAGCCTCAGAGGTGGATCTTCCGTATTGGAAAGAAAAGGAGATTTAGAATTATGAACAACAGCTGCTCCACAGGATAATTTCAGCTACAATGAGTCCAGAAATCCAGGTCCGTTTAGACAGGATCAGGCACTGTAACAATTTTATCTACTTTTTATGATGAAAATGACTTGACGCTTCTCGGCTGAGGAGGAGCTCCGGAACAACTTACCAATGACCAACAGCCTACTTCTCCAGGCTTCTTGTTCCACTTTCCTGCCGCTCTTGCGTTAGGTGGAAGACAGCCGGCCTTCCATGTTTTGGTCATAGACTTCAAGCGTTGCCACCCGCTTCTTACAGTGATCTACGTTTGAATTTCCATTTCCACGTTAGGATTGTTTGTCATTCCTTCCTGATTATACATAATACCAAACATACAATTGAAATGTATTTCAAGAAGATTTTGAGGATTTTCCAAGGTTTAGTTGGGAACTATTTGGTGAATCGTTCAATCAAATGGCCATTCAATCAATCAATTCCCTAATTGTTCAAAAGCTCTGACTAGTTTTATACAGGTGAACCTGTTGTATATCAGCTTGTTCATAACCAAGTCTGCTTTAAAACCTAATCAATCAGGTTCATGTTGCCCATCCATATTGCCAAGAGTTTAAAAGCATTGCCAGAAAAATTAGGAGGGAATGTAAAATGCGGTAGCCTTTCTGCTCATTTAGGGTCTTAAAATTGTTCTTAGACTGCGCATATCTTTAATCTCATTCTTTATCAATTGATTATATGCAGTCTGCAACATGGAAGTCATTAAGTGATAGCAAGAATTATTATTAAAGTGACAGCAGTGGTGGTCAATTAGTCTTCATGCAGTAACTAACCTGACTTTCTTGTGACCGAATTTGTGGAACTGACTTATAAGGGCGAGGTGCATAAACAAGTTTCTCACTGTTGTTGGCTTCATAGTCCAACCCAAGATCCCTTAGGCGGTTCAGCTCTGGCAACACAACTGAAGCAAGGTCCGGCCGATCCCTTTTCCTCAGCTCACAGCACTGTAAAGCGAGTTTTGCTAATGATAAAACCTCTTCAACAGGCCAATCTGGTACTGTTGGATCAAGTATTTCTGAAAAGGTTCCTTTCTCAATTGCCACCTGAACCTGGGTGGTCAGCCCCACAGGTGGCCTTGACGTTATCAGCTGTAATAGAACCACACCAAATGAATATAAATCTGATTTTACACCTAGCATTCCTGTTTGCTGATACTCTGGATCAATGTAACAAAATGTTCCCCGAGCTGCTGTTAAACGATAATCAGTGGCATTATCTGCAAAAGATTGCGGAACTAGTCTGGCCAAACCAACATCACTAATCTTACTGACGTAATTCCGGTCTAATAGAATGTTTGCAGGCTTGAGGTCACGATGTACCAGTGGCTCCGGCTTTGTTTGGTGAAGGAAAAGGAGGCCCGTGGCAATTTCAGCAGCTATTCTAAAGCGGGTTTTCCAAGGGATTGAGGGAGTGTTGTCTTTCCGGAAGAGCCGGTCTTCTAAACTGCCATTTTCCATGTATTCGTAAACCAGACATCCATACTCGGGGCAGGCACCTATGAGCAGAACCATGTGTGGATGTCTCATGCAGCTTAGAACCTCAACCTACATTACAAATTTACTTTATTGAAATCAAAGGAAAAAGGGACAGATATATTTTGCCACTAAATACTTAAAAAAAAAAAAAGCATCATACTCCTTATCGTCTCCTTTATTTGGCTAGAGAAATTGCCTGGATGATGATTTGTTGACATCATATCTGTTGGTTTTGTAGGTTGGAGGGTTTTGTAATAGCATGGCAAGTAGTCAATGAAATTTAGAGTTTACTGATTTATATAAGCCATTTACCCTCTTAAATCATATGACTATATATATCAAAACAAGTTATACAATGAGCACTCCTATATGTTCAAATCAAATTAACATCAGAATTACCTCTTGTTGGAATTGCTTCTGTCCTTGTGATATACCTGGCCTTAAGACCTTGATGGCAACAGCAGTATGATCGAGGGTGGCTCTGAAAACAGGTCCATATCCTCCTTCACCAATCTTATGCGAGCTTGCAAAGTAACCTGTTGCAGCTTCAATCTCATCAATAGTGTATTTTCTGTACACAGCTTTGTTGTTAGCCAACTGATCTAATGCTCTCTTTTTCGCTTCTGCCTCACGAATGGCCTTCAGTTCTGCAAGTTTTCTCTTCTGCGCCTCCATATCTGCTAAAAGTTGTGCCATCTGTGCTGCTTCCATGGCAGCCTTAGTTTTTTGCCTTTCTGCCTCTGCCACAGCCATTGCTGCTTCTTCAGCAAGCCTGGCTTCCTCTAACTTGCGCTCTTCTGCTGCTTTCCATTCCTGAAGCATCCTTGCCTATGAACAAAAAAGGTTCAGTTGCCAAGACAAATGATATATTGCAAGATTACTTTGATAAGGTCACAATGATCATCACCATCAGATCTTACTTTTTCTTTTGCTGCAACAGTTTCTTTGCAAACCGAGTTAAACATTTCCATGGACTTCTTCAATTCTTGTCGAAGTCTCCTCATCTCAGTCTCCAAGCCTCGCTGTGTAACTCATGCAAAGGATGGAAATATGTCTCAATACTATGGTCTTACACTTCTAAAATAACGAATTCTAAGAATATTTAGGTCAAAGGCAGACGTAGACATGTTGAACTGATGCACTTTGAAGACATAACACCGGAAAAGAGAAGCAATCAGTCACTGGATTCATGATAATCAGGCAGTCATACTTTTACATATTTGTAATGTAATGCAATCTTGAATTTTGGCCATTTCAGACAACAGAAGAGCACTTCTGAGTGAATATTTGGAAATAAGTCTTAGCAAATTGAAGGCAACCAATAATAGATGAGTAGGCTTTCAGGACTCCCTTACTTCGGAGTGTAAACCTCTTTCAGAAAGTTAGCAGCCATTAAAAATGCTGTTACATCCACTAGAAACAAATCAAAAGAAGATGTAAATTTGATATTGTTATCATATTGTTGTATCATAACTTGCACCAATCAATTATGTGAAGAAGTCATTACATATTTTTATGTTTGACCTCCAAAAACTGTAATATCCCAACAGTTAAAAGGAACACATCGGCAATGACTAACAACAGAACAGGTTCAACAATACATTGCTTCATTAGAGCATCCTTCTTTCCCCTTTCACCTATCGAGTTAAATATTTGGCTATGATATGTCAATAATCAATGTGATGACCAAAATACTAGTGCTACAGCATTAATTCTAACATGCACAGATGCAGCAATTGTGGACTAGGATAACGAGCAAACATTATTCCCCTATGAATTTAGTGCAACATACTCACTGGGGTCAGGGAATTGAGAGAATTGAAGTCCTCAGCTGTACACTCTGAATTGCTGCCAGACATGTCAGTTGATCGGAAACTAGGTGGCCCTGAAAAATTACTGTTCTCTGATATGGAAATTCTATTAGGGGATTCAGGTGTTTGACTTCCCGTTGAAGGTGTAGATGATTTAACTCCATTGTTTGTCTTCAACTTGTCACGTGGTGTCAATTTAAAGGAGTCACTGATTCTATCAGAGGTTATTCTGTATTTGCTGCCTTCACGGCTTGAAACAGTTCTGTTTAAGCAAGTATGAGTCAGTGGCCGTGAGACATGAGACATGCAAATTGTCCACATCATTGCTTGTCACAGAGTAAGTATATATTTGTAGAATTTTAATTCCACAGGCTGAGATCCCAAACCGGGAATCTCATCCCAGGAAATTGAGAAGTAGATATATTAGCAAGATTCATCTTCTATTAGTTGTTTAGTCTAGTTTTACGCAGTATACAACATCTTTTTCTTCAGTTAGATAGAGAAGAAGATGAGATCATTTCAAATTTTCATCCTAGTTTCTTAATCTTATTGCCTTCTCTTTAATATTGGCTGATAATTCTAACTTACATTCATTGATGATATACATAATTCTTTTCGCCTAAAAAAACATTCTCAAGCCACAGTTTCCAAAAAATGAAACTCACAGAGATTCTGTTGCATCTGAATCATGGTGGAAAATCAGGCAATAGACGTCACAGCCTCTGATATATTTTACCATCTCTAGCTCATTTAGAGCCTAAGAAGTTCGGAAAATATTTGTTTTCCTGCTAAACTCATTTAGGCAATAGTATATTCATCTTACCTGCTAAACTCATTTAGGCAATAGTATATTCATCTTACCTGCTAAACTCTTCAATCTTTGGGCTATCAAATGTAAGTTTAGACAGAAGCGCTTTGAGATGTGGGGCCCTGTTTACAGATGCGTTGTCCCCGTCTGTCCGAGGCCCACTTGCTAATCGGGAAAATTGAACTTTTCCTTTTGATATGACATATACAGCACAGGATTCTGGTGCAGATTTGAGCAAGCTGGTTGGCACATCTGGATTTCTAAGTTTCCTGCAAAGACAATTTCCAAAATCATGTTAGGAAAAATGCAAACCAAACCCTTGGAGTGCTTAGCGCTGCACAACAATCTTACTATGAGAAACAATTATGTGTAGGCAAAGTGTCTAGTACTACTAATTGCAGAAAAATTTCACGACTCTATACTCCACAATGAATCGGTTCTTTCTTCTAACCTGAAAAAAAGTTTGTTTTACACTGCTCTTATGTTGCAAAGTTTATACTACTTACTGAAGTGAAGAAAGACCCTGTCTCTTCACTTGTATAAATTCAAAGAATACATATCAGTTAACCAACTTCTACAGGCTCTATGTGTATATCCTATGACCAATAAATCATCCTTGCACTTCTAGTTGTTATAAGTCATGGTGAAGCCTCATTATTCTTCCCAAAATTATGGTTCCTAGATAGCTGGTTTCACATGATTTTTGGAGGAAAATAATGTTACCGAAAACAAAAACCACAAATTGTTGAGGTGAAACCTTCAGGTATATATTCTTGGTACAATAACAATATGCTTTAGATGGAGAGGGAGAGGGAGAGAGATAAAGACCTTGTTAGAACATTCCGGCTAGAAGCACCAACAACGATATTGCCGATGTTGTTGTTATTGATGTAATCAACGAGGGCACTTGGTACATCAATGTCATGGAGGACCACCTCTTTTGATTGAATCTGAAAGCTCCAGTGTTCAACCAAAATGATCATCTCCTTTTAAATGGCAAATACAATATCTACCAAGATCTTAATTTGCATAAATTTATAGCCAGGTGTACGTAGGTATTCAATGTATTGTGCTGAGCTATAAATTTATCAATAGCCCTTCCTTCTCATATGTGATTGATAACATATGCACAGCGGGGAGTCAGAACACACCAAATTTGAGTTTCAGATATATGTAAAAATAATCAAGTACACAGGCCTGAAAAGAGGTAATTTTCAACTCTATTTTAATGGATGACTGAAGTTAAGCCATTTATGGCACAAAATGAAATCTTGCTGCTTAAACTTGTCTAGAGAGACACATATATGTTAGCATCTTTCTGCATAACAGGCTACATTCTGGGCATATGAGAAGAGAGTTCATATTCTTTTATGTAAGGTGGCCTTGCATTGCCCATTGAGCTTTCACCTGGGCAACTAAACCCAATGCCAATGACAAGAGAAAACTTTTTTGTTAAAGTAAATGGTCACAGCAGTCCATTTGCTGATGACTTACCCCTTTTCGAGCACAGTATCCCCGGTAAGGAAGAAAGAATTGTTGCAACTCAGCTTCAGTTGGTGGCCGACCTTCCTTAGGTACAGCTTCAAAATCCTCTGTGAAAACCAAACGAGCCCAAGTCAAACAAAACAAGAAACGGAGGTAATTGATGAAAATGCCCATGATACTGCCTATGCTGCTATTCATTGCTATATCCGTTCTAGAGTCTAAAGAAAATGAGATGAGTTGCATTGACAGAAATTATCAGCACAAAGTCCTTAAACCTTACTTCAGCAAAATTTGTCAGAAGTGATGCTTGACCATAATTGCAAAAGACTAAAGGGAACCTGATTCAATCTATTATTCACCAAAACTAAAGATCAGAAATGTTTTTATAAATATGTTAGAGTCAAGCGTAAGGCTAAAACCATTCTCTTTTTTTTTTTTTTTTTTTTACTTGAGCCATTCACAATTCCTTATTCATTTAAAATGTATATCGTTATTTTGCATGCAAGCCAATTAAACATGATCATGAACTCATGATGAAAGAGAGAGATACCTACGCGGATGCAAGCTCTGGCTTCGAACGTGAACGAGGACGCATTGCGAGCCGGCGTTGTTGTTCAACAGGTTATCCACCGCCCATTTTACAGCAAGTTGACTATTCCTGTCCCTGTCAATGGCAACGGCTGTGATAGAAGGGATCTCTTCCATTGTCAAAGTTGCTGATCCTGAGAATGCCATGCCAAAAACTTCTGACCCTTGTCCTTTATATGTCCTCCTTAATCAATGTGGCTTAGATGGTACCAGGGCGAGGGGTAGGTTTTGTTCTAGGTTTTATGTTATTGTCTTCAATATCTATTGCAATACTACCCCTTCCTGTTACTATCACCACCACCACCACCACCACACCCAGCCGGATCAGGCCTGCGTTGGGGCTATTCGCAAATGGAGGAAAAAGGAATGGAACAAGACAAAATATATCCTCCTTTGATCTTGTTTGTTAACATTTTACTAATTTTAGCTAGGGATGCTACCATGATTACAGGAAAAAAAACAATATTTTGCCAACTAAGATAAATACATATATATTTCCTCCTCTCTTCCTTTTCCTTTGTAGCTACTAAGGATTGGACTGTTGGGAATTGGTTCTGGGAGTTTTTGAACCAGAAAATTGGGTAAATGAATCATTCTTTGGTTTTTTCCATTAGTTTTGAAACAAATTGAATCATGAAATAATCTTTCTTCATCTATTCTAACTTCTCAGGCATAGATTTATTTATTTTTCTTCTGTTTGGTTGTTGACAAACTTGTCATTTTCCTTTTTCAGTAAAAACCAAGACACAATATTGATCATAATGCTTGTTTCTTACAGGAATATTGGTACTTAACCACCCACTACAGGTCACAAAGGTTTGTCCCCTAAAACAGTTTGAAGTCTGGACATTGGAACGCTGGACCCAAGAGAGCCCAAACCCTTGCTTACACATGTACGTCTGGCTCAAGCCAGTCTGGTTTCCATCAAAGTGGCTTCAGGCTTGAGCCAGATGTATTTGGGCTCCCTTGGGTCCTGCTTGCCAATGTCCAAACTTTAAACTGCTGTAATAGTAAATGGAGAAGATTCCAAACGCAAAAGGGTTACTCTTTGGAGATTTTATTTTGCAATTTATTAAAAGGATTACTGAATTGTAGGGACCATATAATGCCACGTGCATTGTTTCATGATATATTTTGTTGCAATCACATTATTGACTTATTTCCTACTTATTCATACTCACCCCATGCCCCATACCAATATCTCCTCCCAAATTTTCCTTTGAAATCTTAACATATCATTTTTTTAGCTAAAAAATGAAAAATAATAATAATTGCAATTCCATTCAATTTTTGGGGCTTATGAGAATTAATAAAACTAGACAAGTAATACTAAAAGATATTTAAAGTCTCTTTATGTATATACATATGTATGTTTCATCTCATTTTTTATTTATTTTTTTAATAACTAAAAGTAAAATTATTACTTTTTCTACATTTTGCAATTATTTTTCATTTTTTTATTTTTTGACATTAAAAGTTATGGAACATCAACTTTACAAAAGAAATTTAAATTTTAATATTAGATAATTAAAGTCAAACTTTTTTAACTCGGTGAAAATAATCAAAGGAACAAACAATTTGAAATGGGGGAAGACTAGAAAATTTTGTAGCCTAATAAATAGTTAAAAAATATCTAGTAAGTTGTAATTAATTTTTTGTGGATTAGATAAGATTATGTGAAAAAGAAAATCAAAAAGAAATAGAAGGAGTAGTTGCGCATTATGTTTATCCACTTTTAATCCAATGATAGATGCATTTGACTTAACATTATTGAATATGGTGAAAAAAAGTAAACGCTTATATATAGGAGTGAGCAAAGTCAGTTGTGGGTCGGTTTCGATCGATTTTTCGTAAAATCTATCAAAAATATCCACCAAACTAACCGACCGAACTGCAACCTCCCCAAAATCAATTTTGGTCGATTTTTGGGATAGGCGGGTCGATCGATTTCGATGCAATTTTAGGAGACTGTGGGCTTAGTTTTATTTGAGTGAGAAGCACCGGTAATAGGGCACCAATATGGTTGTATGAGACGACTGTTGGCTTAGGGTTCAGTTGGAGAGACAGGAGGCGACAAGGCAAAGGAGAAAATAAGGGGGGTCGAGTCATCAGGGGAAAGGAAGAAAATATGAGAGTTAGGCTCTGGCAGTCTACAAAAGTGAAAAGTAAGTTTTGGATTTTTTTAGGGTGAATTTACTCTTTTACCCTTATGGGGGGCATGAGGGTATTTTTATACTTCCACTATTCATGAAAACCAAGGCAGTCACCGACCAGTTATTCGATCGATTCGGGAAAGAAGGAGTCCCCCTCGAGGGCCGAGCCAATCAACCGATGAGGCCGATCGACATGATCGACGATTGCTATTACAACCGTCGATTACAAAAACTGATGGTGGCGGTCGGTTGCTCAGTTGCAACCGACCGCTGCACACTCCTAGTTATATATTCCATAACACATAAACATGGACTATTGCAAACATCCCATCTACTTGGAGAAATGGACACTACTTATTAAAAAGAAAAACAATATTACAACAAATAATTTAAACATTTAATTTTAACAACCTAAATATATATAATATTGATAAAGATTTATTATTAAAAGTTTAATAACAATATTTATCATTTTATATCGCATTACAAGATGTTAATATGATATATTGATATATTATAAAAAATAATGATATAATATGTTAATAATCATATAATATTTTTCGCTCTCCATGTTTACACTATATTAATGACATATGAATATAAAATAATAAATAATAATTTAATTAATAATAATTAATTAATAATTATAAAAAAATTTAATTTAAAATTAAAATATAAGATATGATTGAATGTAATTAAAAAACAAATATTTATTTAAATTATTTTAAGTAATTTATTTTTTTTAAAAAAATTATGTCAAAAACAAAATACTTTAAATAAGTGTTAGAGGGTTGAAAGTTTGACCTTAAAACAACGGGAGAGATCGATATAATGTATGAAATGAGCACATAGTTATTTTATATTAAAATACAATGAAATATATCTTAAATAAATAAATATGTGCGAACCTTTAAATTCATTTATAAGATTAAAAATATTTATAACCAGATAAAAGGAATTTTTTTTTACCGAAACGGAAAAAAAAAAAAAAAAGAAAAAGGAGTGCACATTTTACCTTTACGAAAGTAAGATCTAAGGCAACAAATTTAACCAGTTGGATCACATGGGTACAAAGACATTATTGGTGTGGGTATGACTTTTCAGAGCAGGGGACACGTGTCTCTCCTCAAAGTTTGCCTCATGCAAAATCCATGAGTAGTTGTCTTCATGTAAGCACTGTCCTAAGCATTTTCCGTCTTAAAAGCATTCAATGATGAAAGATAATTACATGTATACGTGTCCCTTGAAGGAGTGCACGGTAAAAAAAAAGCAATTTCCCGCACACATATTCTCTCTTTTTCTTTTCTTTTCTTTTCTTTTCCTTGTCTATCTCTCTCTCTCTCTCTCTAACTCTCACCTAAGCCTCACAAGCCCAGAAACATTGAAAAATCTAGGGAAAAAAAATTAAAGGAGGCTTCTTCCTTTCACCATTTTTTTCTTAGTTCTTTGAGGCCCCAAAGTCTCTTCATTTACTACTGGTAAGCATCCTTTTAATCATTTCTTGAATTATTTTTGATATCTTTCCATTGATTTTAGGGGCTCAAGATCAACTTTTTAGCATATTTCCAGGTGGTTTTAATAGTTTCTTTATAGAGATATGTAATTCTAGTAGCTTGTTATTGTTGCTGTGGTTATCTGGGGTTGGTGTGTTTGTTGGATGGAAGGAGAACGAAAGTGAAAGAGACCCTTGTTTAAGAAAAGGCTGAGATTGGTTGCCTTAGATCCAGGAAACTCAATTTGTGTGTGGCAAAAAGTTTACCTTTTTAGGGTTTCCCTGTGATTATCTGGGTTTGTTTGTGCTTTATCCTAGGTTCTTTCTCATGACACCTTTTGCTTTCTCTTCTTTGAGTTTATTATAGATAAAGCCTTGAATTTGGTGTTTCCATACGTGCTTTTTATGTGTTAAAAGGGTAGGTGGTGTGGATAAGATTTAATTGCCTTGATTGGTTCTTTCTCAAAAGGTGAAGAATTTGATAAGATGTGGACTATTTGAGGAACTCAGTTTATTTGTGACCTGACTTGAATTTCATTAATTACAAGGGTTGATCCGTTGTGCTCCTTTACCAGATCTGATTATCCTATGTTCATTCTGCTTGCGTTTAACTCGTGCCCCTCTTAAAGTTTTAATCTTGGTGGTTTACTATTTGTTTGCTCTATATATTTGTATGAAAAGATTTGTGGGTCATTGAGATTCATTGCAATGGAGAAGGTGTGGATAGAACCTGCTGGCTTGATCGCAAGTTTGTTGCTGGAAGGAGATAATTAAGATGAATATTGGTAAATTGTGTCAATATTTTAGAGATTTGAGTGGTAACTGTTTGCGGCATAGAGTGGGGAATTGATGGAAGAGATGTCTCCAGCAGTTGCAGTAACACTTAGTTTAGCTAATTCTATGTGTGAGAACTCTGGAATTGCAACCCATGTGGAAATAACTCGGATCAAGCTCGTAACTGATGCAGCAAACTTGTTGTCTGATCCTGCAAAGGTCATGTCTCAGGAATCTGTTTCTAGTAGCAATGGAGATTCTGGAGTCGGTAAGAATGAAGGTAACCTGGCGACAATGTCAGCATCAGAAGAGGGTGGTGGGGAAGGAGCTAATTTCTTGAAGATATTACCAGAGAATGGAAATCGATCAATTGGTGCTAGTGAATCCATGACTCAGGAAAGTGAGGAAGATGAAATTTTGTCAGTGGACGCTAATGGAATTATCAATGAGGGGTTGCTGGTTTTAAATGCAGGGTCTGATATAAGCTTGCCAAATGCAGAAATTGAAAGTGGTCGAATTCTTGCCAAGGCTATTATTTTGGGAGAGTCAAGCATTGAGCAGGTGCCTACAGCTGAAGTTCTTCTCACCACGGTGAATCCAGATACAAAGACTTCTAATGAGTTTGATTTAAAGGCCTCTGAATTGGTCATTCAGCTACCTAGTGAAAAGAATCTCAATAGAGGTAGCCGGAGTGTTTTTGAGTTGGATTGTATACCTCTTTGGGGTTCTGTGTCTATTGTTGGGAAAAGAACAGAAATGGAGGATGCTGTTGCAGCTGTGCCTCGGTTTATAAAGATTCCTATCAAAATGCTTATTGGTGATCGTGTAATTGATGGAATCAGTCAAAGTCTGACAGACCTTACTGGACATTTTTTTGGTGTTTATGATGGCCATGGTGGCTCCCAGGTACAACATTCTTCATAAAAACCTTTACATTTTAACTCCACTTTATGAAATTTTGAAGATTCCTGAATTTAATGGCAGGCTGTTGAGTATCTTTTACATGACTGTATCTTGTATCGTTTTTAGTGCAACAATTGCGGACACTTCCTGATACCATTAACTTTTAGTTACTTGAGTAATACTCCGCAACTTTGAGCAAATTTGGACTGCATAGTGTGACATTTTTGTTTTTGTGAAACTGGCCTTGCTACTATAAGTGATTCTGTTCTTTTCCTTGCTTGTTCATCACATATTTTGATCATTGTAAATTGTTTTAATGGTGAATGGTTCCAAAGAGGTTAATACTTTAGCATGGCTTATCGGGATCTGATGCAGGTGGCAAACTATTGTCGTGACCGTATTCATGTGGCTTTAGCTGAAGAGATTGGAAGCATTAAAGACAATTTATGTGATGGCACTAGTATGGAGAGTAGACAGGTGCGGTGGGAGAAGACCTTTACTAGTTGCTTTTTAAAGGTTGATGATGAAATTGGAGGAAATGTTAACAGAGGCATGATTGGAGGTGATGAAGATGCATCTGATGCCAGTTTTGAGCCTGTTGCCCCTGAAACTGTTGGGTCAACAGCTGTGGTGGCCTTGGTTTGTTCATCACATATTGTTGTTGCAAACTGTGGTGATTCAAGAGCTGTCTTATGCCGTGGCAAAGAAGCCATGGCATTATCAATTGATCACAAAGTAAGGCATTTTGAAGTCCTCAATGTTTCAGTAACTAAAAAGGAAGCTATCTGTCTGTGGAAACCAACATGTTTGCTTTGTTGTTTTGCAGCCAAACAGAGATGATGAGTATGCAAGGATTGAGGCATCCGGAGGCAAGGTTATTCAGTGGAAAGGACACCGTGTATTTGGCGTTCTTGCAATGTCAAGGTCCATTGGTATGTTTATTTCCACTTGAAATGAAAATTATAAAAGTTCGGTAAATTTTGTTCAGACAACTTGAAACCTTAAATTGTCATGTGGAAGTCTAAACACTGGAGATCTACGACTAGAGTCCCAACCATGTACTTTTAAATGCATAATATAGTGAATGAAGTCTAGCATTTCCTTTCAAGATGCCAAGCTTGATATTTTCTGATTATGTTTGACAAATAATTTAGTGATGGAAGTGGAGGTGAAACTAGACTTTCACTAGCCTTTTTTCTTCATGTCATCTCACAGGTGATAGATATTTGAAACCATGGATTATCCCAGAACCAGAAGTTATGTTTATTCCTCGAGCTAGAGAAGATGAATGTCTGATTTTGGCCAGTGATGGGTTGTGGGATGTCATATCAAATGAGGAAGCTTGTGAGGTGGCTCGACGGCGAATTCTGCTTTGGCACAAAAAGAATGGGGTTCCATCTCTCGTGGAAAGAGGCAAAGGAATTGATCCTGCCGCGCAAGCAGCAGCTGAATACCTTTCAATGCTCGCCGTCCAAAAAGGGAGCAGTGACAACATCTCTGTAATTGTTGTGGACTTGAAAGCTCAAAGGAAGTTCAAGAGCAAACCGTAATCAAGGCTCACCCCATCATCTAAAATCAAAGTCTATATACCTAACATATTAGAGAGAGTACATCTAATGAATACCTAGCTCCGGTCCATTACTTTTTCTTATGGGCTTAATGTGTGTACAAGAATAGAAATTAGTATGTACTATAGCAAATGTATTTGAATGCCATATTGCCTATGTTTTTGGTATAGATGGTGCCAATCTTTTATGCTTATAATATATATATATATATATATATATATATATATATATGTATATGTATGTAAATTCAAGCTATAGCCGGTATAGATGGGAAGAGGACTAGCAACCGGTACCCTCCCATCTCTTCTTGTTTGTAGATTTGAACAATTTCAGCACTGGTTTTGACCGTGTTTGTGTCCTGGAATCCTGCTACAGGGTAACATTGTGCTAAGGACTAAGGAGGTACTTTGGGTTTTCCAAGGAACCACGGGCTTTTGTTTGTATCTAATGAAGACATAGTCTTTCATTTACTTATAGCAAAGTATTTTTAATCAAGGGAAAGATGTAATAACCCTATGGAACAGTAAAAGAAAAATGTGTAGACTTTAACAATAAAGGGCTACGAATGAATAGCAGATAACAGATCCAAAAAGGCTAGCTTCTTAATGCAAATAACCACCCCAAAATGGATCTATTATAGGAAAATCTGGTCGAAGAATAAGTACGGACGAGGTCAAGAAAAGACAATGAATGGAGACTCTTGATTGAGTTGCTTATCTTAATAAGTACCAGTAATAAGTTGGCTTACTTTATACTTGCTAGCCCTCAACTCTTTGATTTTTCTTAATCCATAATAGTATCTTTTGGTAGTTTAATTCACTTTTTGGTGCTAAAAGTCTTTGTTGTTTTAAGAGGCTACTCTTAACTTTTAAGTCACCTTCACCCCTGTCATCCCTTCCAGTTGAAAAACCCTTTATTTAATGGCTGATAACTCCTCCTAACTTGTCAATGAAGAAGGTGTTAAATTCTCGTTTACCTTCACGTTATTAGTTGGGACTAGGAATCTTTTCTGGCAAAAAATAAAAACATCTAATGCCAAACATATCAACTGCTTTAGTACAAAACTAGAGCTACATAGCATTTATGGTAACAGATGAAAAGACTAGGATTAATTGCATAGCAAAACAGCACTTTTTCTTGTTCTCATTTCCCCATTTTTCTCTTTTGACTTGCAAAACCACAGGAACCCATGGCCACACACTCCATTTTTCTTAATAGGTTGAGCAACCAGTCCTGAGTCTATACGAATATGATTGGCAATCAACGGTCTAAATGTTTTTGAACCCATATTCTTAAGGTTGGCCTGAGGTCCTAATTAAACGATGACATCCTGTCTTTGATTATGAAATTCAACCATTGAAGGATATTATTCTTTTATCTTCTCTTTGTATTAATAAATATGAATAAGAAAAAATGTCACCTTGTATTAATTCTTTTTATTTCATCAAAATTCAAGTCTTTTTCTATGTGACCCCAAGTATAATTAACGTATGATACAAATTTTTTTGAGGGATTTCGGAATTGTTTGGAAAAACCCAGATGAGAAGCAAGACTGCTTTCGGATTTGAATCCATCGCCTACCTGCAAAAAATTTGTGGGTCATAAGCTTTGTATTTCTCTTTATGAATATAAGGATTATGTCATTTGAGGATATGGCTGGGTGTATATATCGTTGTTATTCTTAGCTGCCATGTTAAGTAAGGGTGAGCATAGTTCAGTTTGGTCGATTTTCGGTTTGATTTTGACGAAAACCGATAAAAAAAATTTACTCTCTAAACTTCTTGAACCGAACCAAGCAAGAGGTTGGTTTTGATCGGTTCAAATCGATATTGGTTCAATTGGTTTTTTGACATTTGGACCTTAATTATTTTAAGTGGGCTGAGAAACAAAAATTAATTCCCAAAAATTAAAAACCAAACATATCATTCTTTTTTAATCCCTGAAAATTATTTTAATTTACACTGATATCATTTTTTCAAGCAAAAAATAACCGTTGATACTCCATATTTCCGTTCTGGCATGAGTATTAACAAAAAAAAATAATACTCATAATCTCTCAACCTTTCTCTCTTGCTATCTTTGCAAAGCCAGTAGCAAAGAAAAACACAATAAAATATATTTTTCATTTTACATTGGGTTGACCTTGCTGCCTAGAAAGGCAAGAATAGATGGTTGGCAGCAGTCTGGAGTGATAGCGACAACAACAAACGGAGGGGTTGGCTAGCGACTAATAAGGAGAGTTGGGGTTTAGGGGAAGGGGAGATGTGTCAAATTGGGAGATTTTATCGGAGGTTGGTTGTTAGGTTATTTGGAGAGTTAATGAAGGGTAAGATAGACATTTTAATCCCTTAAAATATATATATATATATATATATAATTTTAATTAATTATTTGGTCAGGTCAGAGGGAAGGAATCTCCTGACAACTGAATCAATCGACCGATGATGTTGATCGCTGCAGTTGATGATTGCGATCAATTGCTCGATTGCAACTGACCGTTGCTCACCGCTAATGTTAAGGTGTATCTATTTTGTTTTAATGATTTCCAGTTCATCAATGTGGGGAAAGTTATGGAAATGCAATAAGAAACCAAGCAATTCAGTCTATATATCACTACACAAATGATATACTTTGCTTAATGAGACCTTTGGATTTTGCAACTCTTTTAAATGCTTATGCTCTATTATTGTTGTATTTTTTTTAATTAGAAAAAAAAATTTAAACTCTACTCTTTAAATAGTTAATCAAGCATCAATTAATAAATCAAATACTTTACTATTTTTACATTTACCTTGTAGTATATTCTAAAAAAATGAACCTAAAGAGAATCTCTTTCTTTCTTTCAATTTGTACAAATCAAATGGTAAATAAAAATTATATAAAATAATAATATTTTAATTAATAATAATTAATTAATTATTAATCATAAAAATTATAAATAAATTACTAAAAGTACCTGTATATGTATAAATCTTGTTTAATAATTTTCTAAAATTAATTAAATTATCATAAATATATAATGTTAATTAACCATTAATTATAGAAATTATAAAAAATGTACTACTAATAGTAGTATATATAAATTTGACTTGATACCTTTTTTAAAATTAATTAAATTATCTTAGAGATTCAATTTTAGTGCAAACAAAAATAATACTTTCTTATTTAAAAAAATTGAGAATTCAAACCTGGTTCCTTAGTTAAATACGGATTTTAAAACTAATTTACCGTTATTAGTAAATGGAGTAAAATAAAAAGCGCCTCAGATTGGATGTAGTAATTTGTTACCTGGCAAAAGTAACTGCCTCACTCCTTTAACAGTACACAGAGATAACAGTAGAAACAGCACCTTTTTTCCATTAATAATCTCTTTGAGTGTAGAGCTGATTTGATTTGATATCAAATGGAGAAGATCAACAACATCAATCCCACGCCAACAAAAACCAATTAAAAAGCAAAGATAATCGCTTTCCACCGATTGCTTTACTTTTTCTCTTTTTCGAAATTGCACCTCTTCACCTTCATTCTCTCACTTTGACAGGCAAGTTTCACTCTTTCTCTTCCCTTCTTGAAACATTTTACTCTTTCTTATTCAAATTGCTCTGAATTTAAGATTTTTGTTGCTAAATTAGTAATTTGATCTTGAAAAGTGATTTTTTGTTTTCTAATTTGATTTTTTTTGGGTTTTTGGAAATTATGTTTTTAGAAATTAAGGTTGACTTTTGGTGGGATTATCGGTTGCCTTTCTTCTTCCTTTGCTATAGGAATTCTTGGGGTGTTATTTTGAGGGATATCATGGATTCTTTTCTTTGGGTAGTGTTGATATAATAAACTAAGTTTTACCAGAATTTCCACTTCTGTCATTTCTTTGCTTTTAAGCAAGGAATTTAGTTGATTGAACATTCTTTATGCATAATTTAACCAATTCTTAAATAGTGCATCTGTATGTGTTGATACACTTTCTTGTGATGGGTTGGTTGAGTTTTTCTTTAAAATTGGTCTTGTAATATTCTTCTTTATTTGAGGGAGTAGAACCAGGTATTAGCAGTTTCATAGGTCATAAATGAAATCACTATTCAGGTATCAGCAGTTCCTTGTTTGAAGAAGCCTTTCTAATGGCTATCATAGTTGCTAATATGGTGCATTCTTTACTTGTTCTCTACAGAGCAGGTCCTTCAAAGGCAGAGAAAGGAGCGGAGGACACCAACTTACGGTTTCATATCCCGAAAACATGGATCAGAGTACTGAACTTGTTCCTTCTATATCCTCCCTCTTCTTTTCTGCATCTAACAGTTCAGTAGCTTGCCCAAAAATTGCTTCTTGCTGGGAAACTGTCTCGTTCATTAGCTTTTGGAATTTTATTCCCAAGTATTTTTTGTGATCTGTATATTTTCTAAAGAGGACCATTTGTTATTGTGGCTGGTATAACATTGGTTTTGGAAAGATGAAGATCACTCAGCTTAAGGATGAAAGAAATTTTGTTTGATTTAATCATCTGAGGCGTATCAATGTGTTAAGAGCTTGTTGTTCCTTCCTGCCAAGTTGATTCACAGAACAGAGACGCCCTTGCTAGTTTGTCTTGGTCTATTGCATAATTTAAAGAGTCTTGCTTGTCTTTTTGGCTGTTATACTCCTTTGAGTACTTTGGTTATTCTTTGAGTGATTATTTGAGAAGCATATCTGAATTTGCCATTGGAAGGTTAAAAATCTCAAGTTTAGATTCTTTCATGTGCAACTAATAACAGTTACGAAATACTGTTAAAAGGAAGGCCTCGAGCTAACATAAACTGTGCCTTTGACAATTCTATGCTTATCACTACTAGAACATTTACATAACACTGGCTATATGGGTTTGATTTTGTGAGGTCTGTTTGTTCTTGCTGAGATTCTCTTTATCAGATGAATATGCAATTGCTGCTGTTGCTTCAGCAAACAGTCAAATTCAACCAAATGAGAATTCTAGTGCATGGATATAAGCAGTTTACTTTTAGCAAAATATTTTTGGTGCCCAATTGTGAAAGGAGCACAAAAATTAGTTAGATTATGATATCTAGAGATTAAAACAGCTAGAACAGTGAATATGCATCATTCAAAGTTGCTGTCCTGCTCATGCAATATTAAAAACCAATTTTTTGCATGCATACTAGTGGTTAACCAGTGTTGGCACTAATGATTAACCAATGTAGGAGCTTTAATTGCCACTTGAAATTTGAGATAGTGTGTTCAGGTTCAAAACAGTTCCACTTACAGCCGTGTTTAAATCTTACTTGAAGTTTAAACCATGAACATCTGCCTTTTCTGTACTGACATCCAAAATAGGCCAATGAATCTGTTGAATTTAGCCTGTTTGAGTAAATCTTAGGAGTATTAATGTTTTGCATTCTCAAACTGATGTGGTAAGGATTTTGATGAATACAGAGCACACAACAGAAGCAGTAGAACACAGAAATGGCGAATATGCACTTATTAGAGATGCAGAAGACCCACAGCTGGGATTGTATGATAAACCTCTTCCTTGCTTTGGCTGTGGAATAGGGTGGTTTTCGTGAGTTCTTCTGGCCTCTGTCATCCTTCTTCTACTCATCTTCTTGTTTTCTGCACTCAATGCGCATGTCTGCTTTTTTGCAGTCTTTTGCTAGGATTTGTTTTCCCATTGATGTGGTATTATGCCACCATTCTCTACTTTGGAAACTACTATCACAAAGATCCTAGGGAGAGAGCTGGACTTGCTGCCTCTGCAATAGCTGTAAGTGCTAATTTAGGAATTGATGTTTTGTTTGATTCAATGATTACTTTTAGTAGCGTACAAGGTTCTTCATGATTTGCCAGTTCTCTTTTACTTTTGAGTTAAAATGCATTTTAATGCAATCTTGTAGAAATTATTATCATATTATAGTTTTTTGTTCTGTGTTTTGAAAAAAAAAATTGTATTAAATTGGTACAAGATGGAAATTCTGATAAAACTATTGTGGACCTTGTTATTGTCACTGCTGAAAATTAAGACCGAAGAGTCAAATCTAAAAGCAACTGGAGAAATTGCAAAATTGTCTATTCAAACTCGCATTGATAAGTTAATGAAGGATATGCATCCCGTTTATGTGCCATTTATCTTTGTTATTTAATTCCAGATCACAATTTTTTGCAGGCATTGATATGTACAATTGCTGTGATAATCACAATAGCTGTTCTTGTATTCTAGTTGTTGCCACTGCAATCTGTATCTTTACCAGCACTGAAGGAGCTTCCTCAAACATAAGGTGGGACGATGATATGTAGAATTCTGATAGAGTTTCTATCATGTAGTTCTAAATCTGTAACGAGGGCTTGAAAAGAACAAATAAAACAAAGGAAAGAAAAGAAGAATATACTACCACCTCGAAACCATTGAAGGTTCAGTTGTCTGTGTTGTAGCCCTCTTTAGTCTTGTACATAACACAAAATCTATATACTGCAACTTTCAAGAATGGAACTGTGTGATACTTATTTTAGGGGAATTTAATGAACTAGTAACAAGCACTATGAAATTACTAATAAATGGCTTACGACATTGAAATCCTAGAGAAATTTTGAATGTGTGCTTGTTTTTGACTTGTGGAAGAATGACTGTTTCCTGCTTTAAAAGAATTTAAGGTGTGTTCTTCGTTTAGAAAGTGCTTTAAGCAGTTTTTCATACTCAAAGAAAATGGTCATCTAGTTTGCCCTTTTCCATTTCCAAACAAAGGAAAACCTATGCTCCATTATTGGCTACTTTTGCTGGGTTCTGATATCGGCAAAAGGCCATCCTATTGATGATTGATCATGTAGGGAACGTTGAGATTTCCCTCGAGAAAAGATATTTTTAGTTCAGTGGGGGCCTGGGAAACTTGAGTGCTAGGAGATCCTTTTGCACATTCGCATATTCCCCAAGCATAGGAATGTTTAGCTTTTATTTTCTTACAACCCAACCCCAACAAAGAAAAGAAGAACGAATATATGATACAATGTACGCTTGACTCTCTTACTCCTTGTAACATAAGAGTTTAGTTTAACGTCATCAATGTTTTCACATTTTAGAACGTGAATAACAAAGCTATGGAACTGGTAAGAGAATGCCTAAAATAAGCATACACTAAAGTAGAAACTCTTCACTTTTGGGTAAACAATTTAATTAAGATTTAAGTGATCAAGTTAGCTTTATACTTAACCCACTTATGAAAGCATTAAAAAGTTCCATAATAAAGCATCAAACCTAAACTCAATAGCTATTGCTACTACCTCTAGCTCACAGCTGCAGCTAGCCTAACATGTTTAAATTAGTGATCGGCTGATCTCGACTCACCCGGAATAAAAGGTTGGTCGACAACTTTATTAGGAAGTTATCCAAAAAAAAAAAAAAGGAAAAGAGCAAAAAGCTTAGTATTTTAATAATAGTTACAGATCAAGCCTGGTGGTTTAATATTTCTTATTCAACCCCTGGACTTTATGTTGGTACTGATGCCAGATGTTGAGTTGAATTTCATAAAGTTATGGGTAAATTCCTGTTCTCTTGTAATTGAATGAAAGTCCAATTAATTCAGACAGATATATGCCCTATTTATTTAATATGAGTAACTTATTTCTGGGGTGGATGAAAAGGATTTGGTGCTGGTAACAGCAATTTGAAAATGGAGGCTTGGGATGAAAATGACCATGCAACAGCTCATATTAAGACATCACAATCAACTATCAAACTCCCCACCAGCTTAATTTCCCTCTCTCTCTCTCTCTCTCTCTCTCTCTATATATATATATATATAGCACTTCTTTGAATTCAATCACAGGCACAATCACCATAGAAGTGGATAAGGAAATTTCATATTGATAGGATGATAGCTGTCATATTGAATTTAAAAGAGCCCTGCAAACTTTTGTATAACAATTAATGATCTTTAGTCTTTTGTATATTAACAGTAATTGGAGGAATTCTATTAGTCCAAGAAATGATTTCCACATCTTTGCACCAATAATTACTTCTTTGTTTGTATAGATTTGTTTGACATTTGCCTTCTCCAACATCAATTCCTGTTGCTTCACCTACTTTTTTCCCCTTATTTTTCTTTTTAACTGTTCTTTTAACTTTCACTTTTCTTGTCTTTTTCCTTCTTCTTTTTTCAATAATCAATATTTACCAAATCTAACTTCTTGTTTTAAGATAGTGCAAATGATTAGTTAAATTGATTCGGTATGTATAGATTGAAAATCAAACAAATCAAAATTTTATTAAAAATTGATCGAATTGACTAAATTTTGGAGGAAAAATGAATTAACAAAAAACCGAATTAATTAAGTCAGTTTGGTCGATTACCTTAAAAATCGATATTTTCAGATTATTTTTTGTTTTAAAATTTTAATTTTAAGAAATAATTTTAAAACATTTCTAATTAATAAAATTGAAACATCTAAATAAAAAATATATATAAATAACATCTTACATCTAACACATAAGTAACATGTGACATCTAAAACAACATATAAAACAAACTAACATAAAAAAAAGTAATTAGGATTAAAACTAATATATAGTAATTTTAAAAAAATATTTGAAAAGATCGTTAATCAAATTGATCAAATTCAATTAATTGAACTTAATTCAATTCAACCCATTTTTCGAATAGAATTGTCTTGATCTCCCCTTTTTCACATTTATAATAGCAAGTTTTCCTTGACAGTAACAATTTTTATCTACTGGTTATTTGTTTAGAAAATTAATTATCAAACATAAAATTAAATTGTATAAATATTCTACATGAATTCGCACACCTATTTATTTTCTTTTAATCATGAAACATTAACAAAGAAGCACAATGGAGATCTCTAAACTTGGTTTCATCACTTAGTACAACACGAATACCATCATCATGGCTAGTGACCTTAGTAATTTACAAGTGGTATTTGCCAAAGTGCTTATATATATATTTCAAAGAGAGATAGGGGAGGTGGACGCAATGGCTGACTCGGAACTTACAGAAGAACAAGCCTTGCGTTTGTTTATATTGATGTAAAAATAATAATATTTTCAAGCAAGACCTTCTTTAAGATTTTATGGGAAATTGAATTCTCACGTGACGTGAGCATGGAATCGCAGCGAAACATATGAAAAAGACAACCTCGGAGAAACCCCTTTGTTTCATACTTTTCCGAGTTTGTCTTCCTAAGTTAAGGAAGACGAAGGGTATGATCCATGCGTATTACTTCCTTAATCCATTAGATGAATTGCAATATTTCTTTCCTAACAAGCAAGGTGGTGAACCAAGCTCAACTTAATCCGCTTGGTTAATTTCTTCATTTTTCTAAAGTTTTGATTCTATGATAACAAGGTCAGTAATTCCAATCTCCGGGACAAGTAAATAACCTCTAGGGTCAAGGGTATTGACAGAATTAAAAAAAAAAAAATCCAAATAATGAAGATCAAATTGTATGTGATCACGAGGCATCAAAGTTGAGTGACTTGGTCCCTACTTCAGCTAAATGCGAAATTCAGTAACATAACCAAAGGAAAATTCCTACTACAACCAATTGCGAAGCAAGCCCAAACGGGAATCCTTCCCAAAAACATTCAAAACTTGTAACAAATTGGCACAAATCCAATGTTCCCTCCCCCATTATTCCTGCCACAGGAAAACCCCAAAAAAACAGGGTCCCAGCCTAAATTGCTTTAGGCTTTGAAGCTGTAATTCTTGCAGCAAAAGCAACAAACAGTGGTCTAAAATGTGTTTTTCTTTTTTCGTTAACCAAAAAAAATTAAAAAAGGAAGAAAAAGACAAAGTAGAAGGGAAAAAGACTTGAAACAAATTGGAAAAACGCGCTTTTGTTAACACTTATAAGCCTTGCAGCCTGCTTTCCTTGTTGCTTGTCCTTGTCTTTCCTTGCTACTACAAGCTTTTGTCATACGCGGATGCTATGACTTTGACTCAAATTTTCCCTACTCTTAAAACGTGACAAATTACAACTTAACGACGATTATGTAATAGTAATTTGGTCCATCATATCATATTATTTTATGTTTATATCTTTGGAAAACCCAACTACCATAGGCTATAATAATTTGATTTAAATCAAAATTTGTTAAACGTGTTTACATTTAATATGGAGTGGGCTGCATGTCCTAAGTAAAGAAGATACCAATTAGAAATACAATCAGAATTAATTAGTGTATTAAACTTTTTGTTAATTAGAATAAGAAAGAATATTGCATAACTTGTTAAGAATGGCTAAATTTATGTACTAAAAGTCATCAAATTATACATTCTTGTACAAATTAGAAGATCAATTGGCTTGTTGTACAAGAAGAATTTACCTCAAATATATACAAATTATAGAAGAAGAAAAATGCGAAGATCACAATAGGCCAGCTAACATTGTTCTTGCAATATTATAGGAGTGATTGACTGACTAAAATGTGAATCCAGGGATACACCTATTCTTTGCTTTCGCTGTCATTCCTATAAGGACAGGCAGCATGTGACGGCATCTCTCTCGACTCTCGAGTAGACATTGGAATATTTATTACTCTTATATTATTCTTTGAAGCAATTAAAAGGATAATGACCCCACATTATTGCTGCATAAAATATCATTACATAACTCCCCATTTTCAACCTATAATGAGCAAATCTTATCAAGTACTGCATTCTTCAATTTATATAAGCAAACGCATAGCTTAGCATACAAAGGCATAAAAGCAAGCCACCACAAGCAAAAAGCAAGAGGAACAAAGCAAAGCCTAAAGTGTTAACCAAAAGTGTTTCGCCATTCACGCTCCCTCTTCCAAAAGCAAACACCAACCCTACTCTCAAAATATGGAGCAAGACGAGGACGTGACACCGTTTTGGCTCCAAACCGCCGACAACCGCCGTATCCGCCGCCGCCGCCAACCCTCATCCCTCTTCTTCAACACTGGTATTCTCATCATCCTCTTGTTAGTCGTTGCACTTGCTTTCATCTTCGTTATCATCCCTTCATTTCTCTCCTTCACATCTCAAATATTCAAGCCACATCTTGTTAAGAAATCATGGGACTCCCTCAATCTAGTACTGGTGCTTTTCGCCATAATCTGTGGATTCCTTGGCAAAAACAACGGCAACAACGACAGTGATACCAGAAGTACATACGAAGATTATAAATTTTCTACTACTCCGAAACATGATCGTGATCATGTCGGAAGATCAAATCCGTCAACCCCGCGTCAATGGTATGACTACTCATCATCATCAGATCGGACGGCTTATAACTCATTACAAAGGTTGAGAAGCAGCAACTCGTATCCAGATCTACGGGCCGAATCTTCTTGGATGATGAACGGTGATGATCGCTGGAGATTTTATGACGATACTCCTTTGTATAATTACCGTAGTAGGTCAAGGCGAGAGCATGATCGAGAAGAAGTTTACAGTAATAATACAAAGGATATAGCTGTTGATACTGTTCACAGGCCTCCGCCGCTGCCATCTTCGTCCCCACCACCTGCAGCAACAGCATCATCTCCGTCGCCACCTCAATCACCTCCGCCGCAGCCTCCTAAGGTAGTTAGAAGAAAACCCAAGCGGACATATGAAGATCTTAAACCTAAGGAGAGAAGTGAACGTAAGGAAGTCATAAACAGTGAGTTGAAAATCAAGCATTCTCTTCCATCAACACCACCAGCAGCTCGGCCACCACCTCCTCCGCCGCCTCCACCGCCACCATCTGTATTTGAAAAGAGAAGTAACAAGAGTGAGAAAAAGAGAGGTGGGGTAACTAAAGATTTCTTAATTTCATTAAGAAGAAAAAAGAAGAAGCAAAGACAAAGAAGCGTGGAAAACCTTGATGAATTCTTTAAACTTTCAACGCTTCCTTTATATCCACCCGCATCACCACCTCCGCCACCGCCACCGCCACCACCACTACCTTCATTTTATCAGAACATCTTTCCTTCCAAGAAAAACAAAGCCAGAAAGAATCATTCAGTCCCTCCACCGCCGCCGCCACTACCGTCAGTGGAAGCGCGTGCATCAAAAAGAGAATCCCAGACACCACCAGTGACCACCCAAAAACCTCCTTTGCCTGTCAAGATAAGAAACATGCACAATGTGGAGGACAGCGTTGAAAGTGGCAACGAATCGCCACTAAATCCAATTCCGCCGCCGCCGCCTCCTCCGCCATTTAAAATGCCGGCGTGGAAATTTGAGGTGCACGGTGATTTTGTTAGATTAAAAAGCATTAGGAGTTCACGGAGCGGGTCACCGGATTTGGATGATCCATTGAGCTGTGAAGCGAGTCCGTCAGATGGTAATAAAACGGGCGAAATGGACGGTGGAGAATCAACTACGGGCCCATTATTTTGTCCAAGCCCAGATGTGGATACCAAAGCTGATAACTTCATTGCAAGGTTCAGGGCTGGGTTGAAGCTGGAGAAGATGAACTCCGTCAGGGGGAGGTCAAATCTTGGGCCTGACCCAGGCCCAAGCACTGTGTAAGAAGCACAAAGCTTTTTTTTTTTTTACATTTTATTTGAGTTGTTCTTAGTTCTTACATATACAGATGAAGTAAAATTACACAAACACAGGGTTTTCTTTTTATTTTTTAAATTCTCAATTATTTTTTTCCTTTTCTCATGGAGTTGTATTGTAATATATTTATTATAATTTATTCAAATTTTTATGGGAGAATTTTTGGTGTATCATGATTATTATATATTATTTCCAATTTGTTATGTTTATTTGTGAAACAGAAAGCAATCTTTCATATGTCCTTCTCTGTTCGGATTTTGGATAAGATGTTTATTGCATGTGAAAGAATTTCCTAACACATATAATTGTCCACCCCTCTTTCATGTTTAATAATAATAATGAGCACGAGATTCCCAAGAAAGTGGCATGCAGCAACTTAAAACCCATTTTTCTTTTCTCTTTCAGATTTCACCTAATCAAAAAGAAAGTCAAATGGCAAATCTAAATGAGCTTAAAATGCATAAAGCAAACCATGTTTGCTTATTTCTATACCAGTTTGGAATCAACAACCTGTTGGTCGTGTATTGATATTTAGAGCTGTCATTACACTAACTTTTTCCTTTTAATGAATGCATACAATGCAGATATAAGTCATGGTCATAAAATTAAGGAATTTAGATCATGACATGAAGTTATCATCCCTTGCAAGGTCATTTCAAAAGAAAGTCTCATGTGGCTCACCAAACATTCTTCTTATCTCATCAGCTTTCTCATTGCTGCAAAACTGCCCACATGAGTTTAACCAAATCAGTCCACTCAAATAAGTAGATATATCATAATCCTCTCAGGCTATGACATAATTGCATTTAGAAGAATAATATAAGTAGCTTTTGTCTTAGAGACTGGATATCATAGAAGCAACAAGCTGGCTGCTTATCATCATGGCTTGGTATCTTGGAAGGTAATAATTCCAATCCATACATGCAAATATATCATGGCTGTTGTATTAGGTTTAATTGCTTTTTGACAAAACTTCTGAGCAGAATACCTTCACCATACTTGTCTATGATACGATTTCAGTTCTCCTGCATGCATTACTCAGTAAATTGTAAATTTAATGAGGCACCAAACATTGTAAGAGATGTTTGATCACTTCCAAGCTCATTAACATTCCTGGAAATTCTTCCCAAAAATCTCATACCAGTAATTGAGGCTCAAGGTAAAGTGCATTGATGGCCTAACCAATTTTGCAGAAACTGCACACCTTCAACCTCCCCCAGGCTATTTCAGAGCCTTCCAAGCTTATTCCAGCAAGTCCACAGACAATAGCTTGATCTCGAAACTGAACGAGTTTTGAGGTGACAGTAACCATAGCAAACTGTGGCGTGAAACGAGACAAAGTATAGCTCAATAATACCTCATCAGATATTAAAAAGTTCAGAACCTCTTCAACTATATCCGGGCCTTGAGAAGAAACTAGTTTACCTTTATCAGACCAAAATATAGAACATGAAATATAATATTTGACCTGCAGAAATGTGAACATGTATGCCAGACACAGAAGATTAAGAACGTTAAAAACTCCAAAAAATCAAATCTTACATAAAACATGTTCCTTCTCGTGCACTGCATCAGTTGCTCTATATAAGCCTTCACTAGGGACTCAAAACCATCCCTATTTGCTATTTTAGCATTCCTCATAACAGCGACATAAGCAGCGTGTCGAGCAACCAGGCCTTTCAAGTATCGTACATTTTGCAAAGATTCATAGAACAAGCAAAGCATGTGGACATTACAAGATTCTGTTTTCAACCCTTTTTGTGTCTGCTGAAAGAATTAGAGTGTTTCTGTCATACAAGAATGTCTGAAAGTGCTCCCTCGCTTCTTTGTGGGTTTTGTCATGGTCAAAAGCAGCCAATAATGCCATAAAGACCTCTTCACTTAAGAGCGCATCTATATAACTCTCTCAGAGTACTGATTCCCAGCCTTACTTTCTGCATAAAAATAGCATCAGCTACAAATTTCTCTGTGACCACAAAATATGTAAATCACAATATCATGTTTGTATGTTGGGTGCTACTCCAAAGCCAACTTTTGAGAAGTAGCAAGCAATTATAACATTTGTAGGTGACTGCAACAAAACTAAATCAGAGTATCATGGGTATACTTCGGCAGTGACTGCAAGAAAAGTAAATCAAAGTATCTTGTGTATAATTTGGCTGTGACTGCAAGAAAATTACTTAAAATCAATGTATCATGTTTATACTTTTGTCCTTGATCACAAGAAACTTGAATTGCTATAAATAAGAACAACTTATGTAGAACTTTATGAACATGATTTGTCAAGTATCTTTAAGCAAGAAAAGACCAATACAACGATAACTTGATTGCAATGCATATCTAATTAGCAGTCATCAATCATATTTTGACCCAACTCCTGAAACCGATTAGATAGAAGTCTGTAACTGATCACTGGTTTAATTATATCTGCACTCAAGAACTGTTCTTACACAGCAGAAAATAGGAGGAGATTGATGAAAGATTCTTTCAATGCATTTACTAGATCTGGAATAGCATCCCTATGATCCTCAGAACATTATAGCAAACATGTCGCTAAAATTGCCAAAAATGTCAGGCAGCATAATTATTAAGTGTGCCATGATCAAAGTGAAAATATCTCCTTACATCAATGAGTTTTGATCACACAATGTAATCAACCTCTTTTGATATGCAATCATTAAGGAAAACAAAGATGATAATGATTGTCCACAAGCCACAGACAGAGCATACAATGTCATCCAGATGTCTGAAAGAAGATCATTTCTGATTGATCGGGAAGGAACATGAACCATGATTGAAAATGTTGCTTATTGCACTAGGATGCTTGATACATTGGCCAAAACAAGTTCTCATATATCTGGTGCAGTCTATCAGTATGCAATGTATCTAGCCAGGAAAGGGCTAAATAGCTACACCAATTGACGCATGGTTCAATGATGTTGAAATCTGGTGCTTTATTTTGCAGCAGCAGAGGTGATGAATCTCGATCAGTTCAAACAGAAGAAGACTTTAGCTGCCGTTTTATTTCTTTACCTATGTCGTTTGGTGTCTTTAGCTTGTTTGACTTTTCTTTTACTTTGCCCATCTGCTGTGGTTATTTACTTTTCCCACGTGCTAGAATTCAGGTCTTAGGTAACGTTTGGTAGGAGGGAAGTGAAGAGAAGTGAGAGCAAATTTTTTGTAATGTGTCTAATTAAATTATATTATAATATTTGTTTTACAATAGATCACTGTAATGTAAGATTACAATACAATCACATTACAACCAATGGATGTTCTTAAAGACACTTTTACCCTTCAACTTTATTACCTTGTTAAAAACATTTTATAATATTATAATTAAAATAAAAAAAATTAAAATAAAATATATAGTATAAAAATCAAAAAATAAAATAAAATAAAATATAAGAAATTAAAATTTATATAATATAGGTAAACGAAATTAAAATAAAATATATAATATAAAAAATTATATTAAAAAATAAAAAAAATATAAGATTATAATAAGAAATAAAAATAAAATATATGACATTAAAAATATATTTAAGAGATGATATTATATAAAAAATACAAATATATTAAACTTACATTTTAATAAATATGGGTAATTTTGAAAATTAACATTACATTTCCAGTAAAGTACTTGTAAACCAAACGCTGCAATGTTATTTTTCTTATATTTTAATTATTATTTTGCTTGTATATCAAACACTGTAATGTTATTTTTCCTGTAATTACATTGCTTGCAATCACATTACCTATAATCATATTGCATTGTAAAGTACCAAACGTCACCTTAATTCATTGTATTTCTTCCAAAACTACATCGTTTGATTAGTTGAGAAATGACTAGTGGCAGGAAATATATCACCATTCCCATAACACCTAAAAGGTTGGAATGCCAGGTGGTTGCTTAACCAGTTGGCTCTTTTTTTTTTTTTTTTTCTCTTTCCTCCATCATATATATAAAGTTGGTTACTGAATATATGAAAGTCGCTGTGCACACCGTTTTTGTGCTGACCCAATTTTTTCTCTTTCCTCTCATTCAATTATTCTCTCTTGCTCTCTTTCATCCTTGTTCTTCATATTTCCAATTTTATTAAATCTTCAAAATGGTATCAGAGCAATCTTAAGGATCTTAAGGGACTGACTTGTTATTTTTTGTAAACTTTCTTACTTGATTACTGTGTACCATTTTATCATTTCTTCATGGCATCAGCTAGTTTCAACACACCAACTCTTCCACCATTTGCGGGGAGAACTATTAGTACTGGATAGTTAAAATGAAGGCATACCTCAAAGCTTTTGATTTGTGAGATGTGGTTGAAACAGGACGAGAACCACCAACAATGAGGCATGCGAATCCAACGATTGCTCAGATCAAGCAACACTCTAAGGAAATTGCCAAAAAGTATAAAACATTGTCTTCTTTACATTCAGCTGTTTCAAAAACTGTGTTTGCTAGGATTATGCATACTGATAGTCCTAAAAAGGTGTGGGATTAGTTGAGAAATGAGTTTCAGGGTAGTGAAAGAACAAGGCAGATGCAAGCTTTGAATCTTCAAAGGAAATTTGAGATGTTGAGGATGAAAGAAAAAGAGATTGTTCAAGAGTTTTCTGGAAAACTCATGAAACTGGTAAATCAGCTTAGACTTTTTGGGGAAGAGTTAACTAAAAAACATGTTGCTAACAAGGTATTAGTCAGTTTGCCAAAAGAGTTTGATAGCAAGATTTCTTCCCTAGAAGAGTCAAGAGATATTGCTAGACTTACTCTAAGTGAGCTCATCAATGCTCTAGAAGCTCGAGAACAAAGAAAGGCTTTTAGAGAGGAAGACTATACTGATAGTGCTTTGGTGGCTAGGACCAGAAATCTTAAGCTAGGCAATAATAGTTATAAGAGAAGTGAGTCATATGGGAAGGATAAAGAAAAGAAAAATTCTGACAATAAACCTAAAAAACAAAAACAAAAATACCAACCCTGCACACACTGCAAGAAAACTACTCACTCAGTCAAGTATTGTTGGTATAGGCCAAATGTTAAGTGTAGGGCTTGTAACCAACTTGGTCATGTGGAGAGAGTGTGCAAGAACAAGGGTTCAAGCTCAAAGGAAAAGGCTGCAGTGGCTGAACATCTGGAAGAGTCTGATGAAGTGTTGTTTATGGCAAGGATGGTTGATGAATCAGCTAGAAAAAGGTCTACTTGATTGATAGTGGCTGCTCGAATCACATGACTGGTGATGAGAGCCAATTTATAACTTTAGATAGAAGCTTTAAGGCTAAGGTTAAGATTGGTAATGGGGTATTTCTAGAGAGTTGGTACAGGAACTGTAGCTATGGAGACTGACTTAGGTTAGAAGTATATAACCAATGTTTATTTGGTTCCAGATGCTAATCAAAACCTCCTAAATGTTGGTCAACTCACAGAAAGCCATTATGCTTTGTTGTTTAAAGACAGATTTTGTACTATTCTTGATCCTAAAAGAGATGAAGTGTTGACAATAGAAATGAAAAACAAATGCTATTCAATTGACTGGAAGCATACTGAACACAAAGCTTTTGTCAGTTCAATTGTTGATTCTAAGCTATGGCACAGGAGGTTAGGGCACATTAATTATAAGTCATTATAGAAGATGTCATCACAGGAGTTAGTAGAGGGTCTGCCAAGGATAACCAAACTTGTAACAGTGTGTAGAATCTATCAATATGGGAAGCAAAGTAAGCTTTCATTTCCAAAGGAAAGGAAATGGAAAGTAATAGAGAAATTGCAGCTGATTCATATTAATTTGGGATGACCTATGAAGATTCCTTCATTAGGAGGAAGTTGATTTTTTTTATGTTCATTGATGATGTTACCAGGTACAATTGGATTTTGTTTTTGAAATTTAAGTCAAAAGCTTTGCCTTGCTTTGTGAAGTTCAAGAAACAGGTTGAGAATCAAGTATTTAAGTCCATTAAAATACTGAGGAGTGATAATGGAAAAGAATTCACTACCTCTGAGTTGGAAAAGTTTTTATCTCAAGTTGGAGTAATACATCAGTTGACTGTACCTTAGAGTCCTCAACAGGGGGTAGCTGAAAGGAGGAATAAAACTATTATGGAAATGGCAAGGTGCTTTTCTACCAAAAAAATTACCAAAATCCTTTTAGGCTGAAGTTGCAAGTACTGCAAATCATTTGCTAAACAAATCAAAAACAAGAGTGCTGGAGAACAAGACAGCATATGAGGCTTGGTTTGGTTATAAACCAAGTGTTCTACATATCAAGGTATTTGGTAGTGTTTGTTATGCTAAAATACCATATAGCAGAAGAAGTAAGCTTGATGAGAAAAGCATTCTAGCAATATTTATAGGCTATAGTGACATTACTAAAGGCTATAAGCTCTATAATATTAAGACAAAATAGATTTTTGTCAGCAGAGACATCAGGTTTGATGAACAGTCGTGGTGGAACTGGGATAAGCTAGTTTTTGAGAGTTTTGGTAGTTTTAGTCAGACATTAGTGGATGAGCAGTGTGAGACTGACAATGATGAGGATATAAAAGCAGAACATCTAGCAGTCAAGGGTACCAGATCTTTGCAAGACATATATTCAAGATGTAATATGGAAGTTGTAAAACCTACCTGTTACTATGAAGCAGCAAAAGATGCTAGATGGCTAAAAGCTATGGAGCAGGAAATGCAGATGATAGAAAAAAATGGCACTTGGATATTGGTGGATAAGCCAGTAGATCAACACATCATAGGTGTCAAGTGGATCTACAAAACCAAGCTCAATGTAGATGGTACTGTCAACAAGTTTAAAGCCAGACTAGTAGTGAAAGGGTACTCACAGATTTATGGTATTGACTACTGTGAGACCTTTGCTCTAATAGCAAGGCATGATACCATAAGACTGCTTTCTGCCTTAGCTGCTCGAGAAGGATGGAAAATCCTTCATCTGTATGTTAAATCAGCTTTTTTGAATGGTTATTTGTCTGAGGATATATACATCCAACAACCTGAAGGCTTCATCAAACCAGGTACTGAAAGAAAGGTATACAAACTTGTGAAAGCATTGTATGGTTTGAAGCAAGCTCCAAGAGCCTGGTATGATCGATTCGATCCATTTCTTATTGCAGAAGGTTTTGTTAGAAGTCTAAATGAACATACCTTGTATGTGTACAAGTCAGCTAAGACAGTTGTGGTTATAATCTCTTTATATGTTTATGATCTTTTTATAATTGGTTTGGATGATACCACTGTGACAGAATGTAAGAGTAAGTTGATGGCAGAATTTGAAATGACAGATTGAGGTGAAATGCATTATTCTCTAGGTATGCAGTTCATACAACACTCAGAGTTTATTTGCATTCATCAAGGCAAATATGCTACTGAGTTGTTGAAAAGGTTTCATATGGAGAACAGTAAGGCAGTAGAGACACCTCTTGCTGCTAATTGCAAATTAAGGATGATGGAGCTCCTAAGGCCGCAACTTCTAACTACAGAAGTATTATTGGTAGTTTATTGTATTTAACTGCTTCAAGACCTGATTTGATGTATCCAGCTAGCCTTCTGTCCAAGTTTATCTAGAAACCATCCCAGATTCATTTTTCTACTGCTAAGAGAGTCCTAAGATATGTTAAAGGAACAGTTAATTATGGTCTGAAGTTTGAAAAGAAAGATAGTGGCAATATGATTGGCTATTGTGATAGTGATTGGGCTAGAAGCTTAGATGATTCAAGGAGTGCTGGAGGTTACTGCTTCTCTTTTGGCAGTGCAATCTTCTCATGGAACTCTAAGAAACAGGAGGTGGTAGCTCAATTCTCAGCTGAATCAAAGTACATCTTAGCTGCAACTATTGCAAACCAAGCTATATGGATCAGGAAGATTTTGGGAGATTTGGGATTTGAGTAGAAAATAGGAACTCCATTAATGATTGATAACCAATCAGCTATTTCCATTGTTAAAAATCCAGTTCATCATGGAAGGACAAAACACATTAAGGTAAAATTTCACTTTATTAGAGATGTAGTAAAAGATTATGAGATTGCTGTTATTCATTGTGGAACAATTGATCAGGTAGCTGATGTTTTCACCAAGTGTCTGAACAAAGACAAGTTTCTTACACTGAGAGCTTTACTGGGAGTCTGCAAAAAGAACACTAAGGAGGTGTGTTGAAATCTAGTGCTTTATTTTGCAGCAACAGAGATGAGGAATCTCGATAAGTTCAAATAGAAGAAGACTTTAGCTGCCTTTTTGTTTCTTTACCTATGTCGTTTGGTGTCTTTAGCTTGTTTGACATTTCTTTCACTTTGTCCATCTGTTGTGGTTATTTATTTTTCCCGCACATGCTAGAATTCAAGCCTTAGTTCATTGTATTTCTTCCAAAACTACATCGTTTGAGTAGTTGAAAAATGACTGGTAGCAGGAAATATCTCACCATTGCCATAGCACCTAGAAGGTTGGAATGCCAGGTGGTTACTTAACCAGCTGGCTCCTTTATTTATTTTTCCTCTTTCCTCCATCATGTATATAAAGCTGGTTATTGCTGTGCACACCGTTTTTGTGCTGACCCAATATTTTTCTCTTTCGTCTCATTCGATTATTCTCTCTGCTCTCTTTCATCCCTGTTCTTCATATTTCCAGTTTTATCAAATCTTAAAAAAATGGAATGGTAAATACATGGAGAGAACCACGTGACCCCTAGAGTATCTTAGTAATACTGAATTTGACCATGGTGTGCCCTTAGCAGCTGTCACTGCAGTACTCATGGGTAAAATCAAGCAATATCATATGATATCATGAACCGACATAATTCACACCGTATTTATCTGTTGCTGGAAGTAATTATTCTCTATTGTTTTCCTTAGTCGAGCAGCACGTTCATCTCCGGATTCTACCCTATGGACGCCACTTTGCTCAACATGGACCTTAACCCATGAAATTTCACTATATTCATCTTGATTCTTTTCATCTGAAGAATAGAACAGTTCAGAGACATTCTCTCTGTCAAATTTTAATTCAAAAAGAAAATTCCTCCCCCTGTCATAAGAACCAAGGGCCAAGGTTATTGGAAAAAACCACAGTGCCTCACCATACAAACCAGTTGATAAGAATTGTGACTGCAAATTTCAAACAATTATCAGATATCCTCATGTTTCAGGCAAAGTTCGAAGAAAGAAACAATCCCCCAAGTAATGCAAAGATTAATCTGAACTTCACTCAGATACTTTAGTAGCCTTGGTTGGCCCTTGAACTGCTCTACGTTCTGCTTGTGGTCCATTTCTATGGGTTGAGAAGGAGAGTGGATTATATTTTAAGGAAGTTTTGTTTGGATAACTTTTCCATGCTTCCTTGCTTCACTCTTTCTAGTCGTTTTGACAGTTACTTGCTTAGTTTTGGTGGAAAAAAATTCTACAATCTTAGAAGCACAGCAGGGGACGTGGAGAATAGAGAAAGACTGGGCTCGGCATGTCATGTAATATTATTTAAAAGAAAGAAAAAAACCCTTTAAAGGTACTTTATATAGATTAATTGGAGGTAAGCTTTGAAGTAGTATTATTTATGTTTTCGCTTATAATAACACCAGTTTGAAAATGCACGAGCCCTAGCTCACGACCTTTCTTTTTTTTAAAAGAAAACTTGTCTAACCAGTAACCGGACGGTAGCCATAGCTCGTCAATGAAACAGATGATATTATTGATAATCCCTAGCTCACGGCTTCGATTTCCAGTGCAGTTGGTACGGCCTTTGGTTGTTCCTTTTGTGGTTTATATTCGGCGGCTGCTAATACACACAGGCGCGTCTGTTTGAGGAGGTCTAATCGTCTTAATACATCTAGCGGTTTTCAAGCAAACCCCAAAACCCTTTTACTCAGAAAGGCCGTATATTGTCTCTTTAAAAAAACCGTTTATGTTTTTTTCCCATGAAATGAAGGCCTTAAATCCTGCAGCGCTCGACCTCACGTCACCTATGTACCTAGATTATTAGCTCGAGATGTCATACTCGAAGCAGCTAATGCCGCTTATCAAGCGTTTCGTCGGATACGAAATCTAATAGTGGGCGGTGATTATCTTGTTGTTCGACGAGGAGCCCTGTTAGCAGCCAGAGAAGAAAGAGTTGTAGGTAGAGGCCGTGGTTGCGGGCACAAATAATTTGCAACCCCCATTGAGACACACTTGTAGAGGTCAAAACCTGGCCTCTTTCTTCAGAACAAATACAGGTCAGCCCGCTTTCTTGAGTTTAAAGAAAATGGGGACTTTGAAATTACTAACTTCAACCATAGTTATATATCCAGGATTACTTGAAAGTAGTTGTGAAGGTATGTCAGTATTTCGTGAAGCACGGGTTAAGGTTCTCTATGTTGCAAACCCTATTGTCATGGATGATGTTGAAGTTCCTGTTCTAGGCTTTGGAGGTTACGGCCGTAATTGTACAGCACGTCTTCCTAACAAAGGAGGATTTAAATTAGTTTGTGGGCATCCGGAGGAGTACGGATGGACTACTTGGTATATACTGACATCAGGCATTGATGAATTTGTTTCTAAGTTTTCTTCTTTTTTGACTGAAAAATATTGGGTGCCCTGGTTTGTGAAGATAGGGAATTATCTTTCTTGCGTACAAAGGTCGTTTACTGGGTGTAACGTGTATGTTTCCAAGGATGTCAATATAGTAGGCTGGGAAATTTATCATAAAATTGTTGCTGACTCAATCAAGCATTACAACATGAAGACACAACGGATAAGATCCTTAGATGGGCTCGTTGACGCTCGCAAAGATTTCGTGCGTCTTCATATCTACAGCCTGGTCTCCTGGAGCAGTTTCTAATTTACGAAGAATCATTGTGTTGCGAGTCTCTTGTTTGCACTCGGATTGTATGCTTCACGTTATTTAGATGTTTTGTAATATTTTGCTTCGCTATTGGCTTTGATTTGAAGTAATCAGGTGACTATTACACTAAGGATGTTGATTTGAATTTTAGTGTGTAACTGGTAAACCAAAAGACCCTGTAAATAAAATTTACTTTACATGTGAATTAGAAAGAAAATCAAATGCTGGTTGCCATCGGAGGAAGTCTTGTTCCTTTCAGTTTCTGTCTTTAAAGCTTATAAATGCAGTTCTCCTTTGTTCCTCGTTGCATCCTCTCCTTTTCAATTCACTCCCTCCTCCCTCCTTGTTTTTGTTCCATCTCGGCTGGTTTCGGGTGGAGGGCACTGCACTCCGTGGACAAACTCAGTGGAATCTGCTAATTAAGGTATTGCTCTTTTCTCATTTTCTAATATCCTAATTTTTGCAGCAAAGTTTGGTGAAATCTCAAAAATAATTGCATCTGAATAATTGTTAAAGGAGGACCCTCTTTTCATTACCGTTGTTCATTAGTTTATAAATAGCTGGTTAGATAGTGGTGGTTGGGTTATTCACATGGAGTTGGTTGGTCACATCTTGGCATTATTCCGCCTTTCGGGTGTTGGGTAGTTTCTCAGGTGGTGTCTTGTACCATTGTTGCTTGCCACAGTTGATTCATATGAAATATGCTTCGTACGTTAGAGGCGAGCAGGGAGGAATATTTAAGCATCCTGCAAATTACCGGATGAGTTTGGGGTATGGGTTTATTTCTGCAGGTCAGATGTAGTTTAGTGGAATGGCGAATGCTCATTTTCGATCTAGGAGGACTCAAACCACTCGTACAGCTTTCTGGGATTTAAGAATGCATTCAACAAGTGCATAACTAGTCAGATACTAATGTATAATACTTGTGGAGATAACTGAAATCTAACCCAATTTGGATGAAGAAAAATGGGATTGCTGGAAAGATTAGAGGGTTTTCATCTCATACATATTGGCAAGCTATCCTTAAAAAGGGGAAGATAAAGAGTTTCTAAGGTAATAATGCACATATGTCTCTTTCTTTTTGTTGGATACTTTTAAAGTACTTTGATCCCTTATCCTCTAGTTATATTTCATTTGTCAAATGTTTAGCTTGATGCTTTAGATATTGCTGCTGATTTGTTATGGAAACATTACTTTTGAAACTTGTGGTAAATTATTCTTAGATGGTTACAATTGAAGATTTGAAGTACATGTAGGAATGGAGGAATCAGATGGTAAGAAGTACAAGAAGCTCAGAAGTTCTATTTCAGTAATATGATAGCAAAACAGAAGGACAAGGAATATGGGGAGGGATAGCAATTAGGAATAACACCAGTTTGAATGTGCATCATAGATTGCTGTGTTCTAAGATTTATTGAGCAGTCCCTGAGCAAACTAATGAGCATAAATAGGTCTTGAAGAGATTCAGATCACTAAAGTTACAGTGGTATTTATGATATTCAGATCATTGTTAAAGTTCATCCCTGTGAGCTAATTGCTTCAGTAGGTCTTGAAGAGACTGCTGCTCTTGCTTTATGCTTTCAGCCCAGTGTGCTTTGATCCGGACCTGCTCAATGCTTCTTTTCAAATTCATCGCGAATGAAGGTCTCATGCGGCTCATAAAAAATTCTTCTATCTCATCAGCTTTCTCATTGCTGCAAAACTGCCATGTGAATATGTAACTGTATCAGTTCACCCCTATAATTCAATATTCCAAAATTTGAATATTGGAAAGTTTTTCATGGATGAACTAATTTAGGCCAAGAAAACAAAAAAATATTTTGCATCAATCACGACCAAATTTCAAGATATCTATCTGATAAAAGAGTAACTTTTATCAGTGTGGATGAAGTTCAAAATCAAGACAAAACCCCTGTATGTCTCAGCAATGAATTAATCATATCATCCCTTGTCTGTTGCAGTCACCTTAAACTTGTTATAATTCCTACATTTAGAAGATAGAATAGCAACAGGCTACGCAGCATATGCTCTGCCTCTAAACAACAAGCTGGCTGATCCAATGTTATCAGCAAGAGGCAGGTACTTAGTAGGTTAATAATTGTATCTTTTGGTTAACTTCTAATTTGTAAAGAATCTAAGGATAAGACATATGTACAACATAATTATTCTCTTGTGTTTACTTCCTTACCGGTGTTATAATGTTACCGATAAAATGTGTAAGAAGGAGCCCGGCACCATACTTGATTATGATAAAGTTCCAGTTCTCCTGCATTCATTTCACATGGCTTGGTGAATTGTAAAACAGAAGATACCAATGCTATAACATTTTTGACAGTCACAATCATAACAGTAGCCACTTCTTCCTGAAAGTCTTATAACTGAGGATCTACTGGTCAAGGTAACGTGCATATATAATTGTGCCATTTTGTAGAAACTGCATACCTTCAACCACCTCCATGCTATTTCATGCCCTTCTAAGCTTATTCCAGCAAGCCCATAAATAATATCTTGATCTCGAACCTTTAAAGAAAAAAATGAGTTAAAATCACTGACGATCAGAAACCCTAATTTATAAAGGAATCTAAACATAATTCAATGATACCTCATCAGATATTAAAAAGTTCAGAACCTCTACAAGAATATCTGGCTCTGGAGAAGATGCTATTGTACCTATACATCAGAGCAAAATATAGAACAGAAAATTCAAACAGGATCTGATGTGAATGGATGATTGAGAAACACTAATAATCTGAATGTTAACTCAAAATAATCAAATCTTACGTAAAACACGTTCTTTCTCTTGAACTGAATCAGCTTCTCTATAAATCTTCAAGAGGGACTCAAAACCATCTCTACTTGTTGCATTAGCATTCCTCATAACAGCAATGTAGGCAGCCTGTTGAGCAACTAGTACTTTTATGTATTTTATTTATCATACCTTTTGCCAAGGTTCATAGGAAGAAGGAAATAATGCATAAAAGTTTCCATTTTTCACCCTTTTTGTGTCTGCTGAAAGGAGTAGAGTGCCTCTATCATCCAAAAATGCTTGAAAGCGCTGCATTGCTTCGTCATGAGTTTTAACGTGGTCAAGAGCAGCCAACGCCATAAAGACCTCTCCTCTCATCAGCACATTTAAATGATTCTCACCATGTGCTGATTCCCAACCTAATTTTCTGGAACAAGAAGAAGAAGCATCAACTATGATTTAATCTCCAACAGTGATATAATTAGATCACTATATCATTATATACTTTGGTTGTGACTCTAAAAACATAATTTGTTTGCACCAAATAGCAAGCAGCACTAGCTTTCTCCACAGTTGCAAGAAAAATATAATCACCATATCATGCTTAGACTTAGGCTCTGGCTACAAGACCATTAAACCAATAATGTATGGTGTTTATACTTTATCCATAATTGCAAGAAATTTAGATACCGAAATGATATACAATGTTTAAAAACACCAAAAAGTTAAAATAAAAAAGTTTATTTTGATAGATACAGATAAGTCTGCATCGATTGAAAAGGCCAACTGAATTGCTAATTACTGGATTGCATACATTAGCCATCATCAGAATAAATTTCAACCAAACTCCTAAATGAAAACCAAGAAGGCAATCACTGTGTAAATAATTTCTGCAGTCTTGTAACTTTTCTTACTCAGCAGAGAAGAGGAGGACATCGACGAAAAATTCTTTCAATGCATTTACTAAACCTGGTATGGCATCTCTCAAGACCTCCAGAACATTATAGCAAACCTGTCACGTAAATTGCCTGAAATGTCAGGTTACACAAAATACTAGACTTTAGGTGTCATAATTGAAGTGAAAAGAAGTCCTTACTTCAATCAGTTTTGATAACACGATGTAATCGATCTCTTTTCTGTATATATCCATCAATGAAAGCAAAGATGATAATGATTGTTCACAAGCCACACAAAGAGCATATGTGTCATCTAAGATGCCTGAAAATGAGATTGCTTATATTGATCAAGAAAGAAACCAACAATAAATGGCAATAGTGGCTCCCCCTCTAAGATGCTTAATATATTTGTCAGAACAAGGCTTATAGATCTTCGGCAGTCTAACTGCACAGTGCTTACTAAATTTTTAGCCAGGAATGGAGCTACAGCCATCCATGCCGGTATAAAAGGAATGATGCAAGCAGAGAGATATATGGTCTCAACTCATTCAATTCTACCATTACTGTAGTTTGGAGATGAGCGGACTTCATTAATAAAATTGAAGGGTTTTACCCTCCAATTACAATTCCAAAGCTGTGACTCCAAGGTACTAAACACAGCTTTGGTACGTAGCCCCATTGTGACAGTGACACCTAGAGTGAGTTGGCGATAAATAATGAAACACCAAAAAACATTCCTCTGGTTCTCAGCTCTCACAGCAATTCACACATAAAACTAAATTATGCCATCTATTATTGTGAACCCAAATGATACCACTAAGACAAGGTACACACCATATTTATCTGTTTCTGACAAGCAGTCTTTCTGTATTGCTTTCCTCAGTCGTGCACCAAGTTCTTCTCCATATTTTACCCTATAGAAACCGCTTTGCTCAACGTTAACCTTGATCCATGATGCTTCACCATATTCATCTTCATTCTTTTCATCTGAAGAAGGAAACAGTTCGGAGGCATCCAATTTTTCAAAGTTTGATTCCAAAAGAAAGCTCTTTCTTCTGTCATATGAACCAAGGCACAAGATTATTGGGACAGTCCACTCCCCATCACCATGAAAACCAGATGATGAGAACTGTGACTGCAAATCCAGAAGAATTATCAGCTACCTGTCACTTATGCAAAAATGTTGAAAACAACGAAGAGAATGCTAATCCCAGATTACCTGCTCAAATTCCAGAATATGGTCTTTGTATTTCACTGAAACAACTGGATATCCCTTTTGCTTTGTCCAACTGTCCATCATTGAGTTTACTTGAATGCCAGATTCCTCTGAAAGGACATTCCATAAATCCTCTGTCCTTGCATTGTTCCAAGCATACCTTTTAATGTATAAGCCTAAGGATTTCTGGAATGGAAGAGAAATTGCAAGATCAGAATTCAAGATATAAAATGTGAAACTATGGCTTAGTAAATATTTCTTTTTAGACTTTCCAATTCAAGTTTATTAATGGCCTACTTATTCATCTTACATGTATAGTGTTTCACAATCCGATTGCACAGAAAAGCAAGAAGTTTTATATGGTCCTCCACAAATCAACATCATTCCATAAAACAAATGTGAACCCACCTGGAATATCTCATCACCAAGATAACCCTGCAGCATCCTGATGACAGCAGATCCCTTTTTATAGCTGATAGCATCAAATATTTCATCAACTGAATGAGCATGCTGAATCTCCACCTGGACAGATGCTGATTAATCAAGAAGGATATATTTTGCTTCTGTGGAAGCAGGGGAAGCTTACTTGTGCTAGCTAAATGCCTTTGAACATTCCTGTTGATTTACGTCCGGACTAATAACTTACATCAGATTTTATTGCTTTTTAAGTTTTAGGAAATATACAGAGATTGCTCTGAAAATGAATAAGCATAAACGTAGGCACAGAAATAGGGCTATATGGTAAACAACAGGTTGAATTTTAAATAAGTCAATATCTTAACAGGTAAACTAATTATGCCTTACCTCTATTGGATGTGATTGCTCCTGTGCATCCAGACGCAAGCCACCATTTGTTTGTTGAAGAAATTGATTCCATATTTTCCACTCAGGGAACATGATATCAGTAGCCATATAACTAATCTGGAAAATATATAATTAAGTTGATGCTGTATCTGGTGAAATGACCGCCATAATATGAAATTCAAGACTTAAATTTACCCATGTTGCAAAACCTTCATTAAGCCACAAATGAGTCCACCATTCCATTGTTACAAGATTGCCAAACCATTGATGGGCCACTTCATGTGCTACAACTATTGTAAGCTGACAACAAGGAAAAGTTACTGCCAAATATATGTTGCTATGGTCCAATTAGGGGGGGGGGTGCTAAATTTTTTGCAGTGGCAGTTACTACGGTCGGATGTAAAAAAATTATCTATAGGAAGCCTCACTTAAATTGGAAAAGTATGTAACTTACAATCTGCTTTCTAGCTGCTGTAGAGTGCAAGTCATTGTGAAGCATCTCATTTTCACGGAATATGATCAAACCATAATTCTCCATAGCTCCACCAGAAAATTCAGGGACAGCAACCATATCCAGCTTAGGGAGTGGATAAGGCATCGAGAAGTACCTAATGAAAGTTAAATCTCCATGACAGTTAAAAGCCAGTCCAAGACACTAATGATGCTGGAACTAACATTTCCACAGCAGACAACCACCAGCCACACAGAGCTAACTTGTAGCAGGAAGAGTTTCCTAAATAAAATTTCATCGAATAAATAAAGGACAACTAAACTTTCATTGTTGTTTTACTTTTTTCAGATTACATGCCATGGCTAGCAGGTTCTTCATTACATATTTGCCCTTAGGTAAGTGTTTGAGGACATGACTGGATCATTCAAAACCACATACAATAGGAAGATAGGACTTTTGTAGTGCCTTATGTGGCATAATTATTTATATAGACCTTCAAGCATTTTCTTTAAAAGCTAAATTTCTTCTCGAAGGTGAGATATTGTAAAGTATTTACACTGGGAGAAGGTCAATGCTGAACAAAAATCTACAAAAACCTTCCTTCTTTTTCGTATAATGCTTCATTGCTTAACTAAAGTGTGTGTATCCTGAAATGAAAGAATCTGGTGACCAGTGGATGACTTACCTAGTAAATATATCAAGAGATTTAACAGCAACTTCTAGTGAAAACTTCCCTTCATCGCTCTTACCAACGGGGCAATATACTCCAACCTTAATCCCTACACGTGTTAAAATATGTACTAAAACAATCATTTGATAAAAAAAAAACATATCTGGCTCAAACACATACCATCAGCAGTTGTTTCTTCAATATGATCGAATAAACCAACAGCAACAGCAACCAAATAACTCGACATGATTGGAGACTCCTCAAAATAAATAGTCTTAACATTTCCATCAAACTTTTCATCAATGATCGGCATATTTGACAAGGCCATCAACTCTGATGGCAAATCCAATGTGATCCTAAAAGTTGCCTGTGAAATTAAATCAGTCATGCCACAGCAGGAAAGATAAATCTCAGTATCAAGCTCAACATCAGAGTAGAAATGTACTACCATACTATGAAAACATGATTGAATGCGCATGATAGGCCACTTTACATAACCAACACGTTTGCTATGTCTGAATCCTAAAATTACCTTCAATTACGCCATAAATAGGTGCAGTCATCATGCTTTCTATAACTTTCTCAAGGTGTCAATGTTGGTCGCTGGTCTAACATGAAATGCAAATCCATGAAATTTCTCCTTCAATTTGTGATGCAGTACCAGTTTTTACATAACTTCACTTCACCGCAACAATTATATTGTCTAGGGAAAATAGGTATTCATTTCAAGTAAAAGTGAAGTACTCTAATAGCATACCTTAAGAGCAGGTTCATCCCAGCATGGGAAACACCGCCTTGCATGCACGGCTTCAAACTGGGTGACTGCCATATTCTTTCTTACTCCCTTATCCACATAAGTACTGTTAACAGAAAAAATTAATACTATATGAGAATAAATAATCCAAATGATACCTATTTGTCTAGAAAGAAAATAGTTCCATAGAAGAATTTATGAAATTCCATTCAAACCGATTTTGGTTGCAAACAAACGAAGGAGAGGGTTGAAAACAAAAAGATTAAGCTCAAAATCCATATTATAATGTTATTCAGTTACTTTTTTTTTTTTTTGTTCCAAAAACGAAGAGGACAACAAAAGGTTTATGGGAAAACAAAGAAGAAATAAAACACCATTTGTAAAGGCCCTTCAAGTGCTCATTAAGAGCACCAGAAAACTCAATCCTTAACACTCCTTCACCAGTACCAAGCACTTCATCAAATAACAACACAAGTATCTCATCATCGCTATCCAAAACCACATCACATGGGGTAAATCTCTGCATTCAAACACCCAAAAAAAAAAAAATCAACCAAATTGAATTGCAAATTTATAATCAGGCCTTGAGATCATCAAGCAAGTATGACTTACATGGTTGAGAGAGTTGGTGAAAAAGACTTGACGGACAACAAGTTCACAAGCATTTAGGACAATGAATTTAGTTGGTTCCACGATGCTAAGATCAACATGAACTAAACCAGAAAAAGTACATGCAGATAGGTCAAGTTTAAGATAAAGATCATAACGTTTAGGGATAGCAAATTTTGGAAGCCTTGGTTGGCCTTTGAACTGCTCAATGTTCTGTTTAAGATCCATTTCTCTGTCCTAAGAACTTTCCTTCTCCTTTGCTTCTAGCCTAGCGAACTGAAGTACGAGAATGAGACGTTGAGTAGGAGAAAAGCAGATATCAATCAATATTGTATGGAAAAATTTTCCCACTTGTTCTACTCCCTTAACCGCTATTAGTGGTCCTCCTTATGCAAAAGGTGTGAGCATAAAACTACGAATACCAGCTCAGAAGGGAGAAACGAACCGAGTAGCATACATAGCCGCCAGTGGCTGGTTGACTTTACGAAACGGGCTCGAAATGCCATCTTGTTAATTGTCGAACTACTTAGCATCGCTGGCCGCAAAATCAAACCAAAACTTCGTCCACATCAAATAAATTGCTGGGTTAGGCTTGAAATTTTTCGGACTCCCAGCCCATAATGGAACCCAGATGAGTCCATTTTCTTGTACCTGCAAATGGCGATTCTGTGCTTGTCCACACACATACCATTTGCATTCATGGCCATTGTCTTAAGCCAATCGGCTTAGACGTTTCAATACATTCAACCACAACAAACAGAACATATTATTACAGGATCTTCCACTGCCTTTTATAACATTGACCTCAGATTTTAGATGCAGGGTAAGTGTTTAAAAACTGAGCTGACCCCAAATCGCAGGATGACATGGGACCTATACTGATTAGTACCCCTAGTGTTCAACAGAGTGACGGGTAAGAGGCGCCCGCCACCATTTGAAGAAATTCAGTCACAGGAATCTCTCATCATATTAAAAGTCACCATGAACCTGAAAGATTTAATTCACCCACGGTTTTTTCTTTCTTTTTCTTTATTTTTTATCTAAGGCAATAAAATAGCTACAGGAAAATAGGGAAAAAAAAGGGCAGGGGTGGGTGATCAGACGAGTAAAAGCTAATCACTCCTGAAGTTTACGAACATCATGCCAATAACAAACACCAAATACCACACCCTGACAAAGAGACAATACAGTCTATAAGTATCCTACTATAGTTCATATAGTTTCTCAAACTAGCCAATTTGCAAGAGTTGATCGAGGTTATTGTATCTTTTGTCACCATATTATCTCTTGATGATGCCAATATCAGGGTAAGAAAACTCCAATCTCTGCTACTTGTCGAAGAATCCAAAATCAAGCAAGCAACTGCCCTGCCCTTACTTTTCAATTAGATCCATGCTTCCCATAGCAGATCACCAGACATCATTTAACGAAAGTTTTCTCCTTAGACACATCATTTCCTGCTTTTCATACCCTCCCTCATCTTTAAGAATTAAACCCCAAACTATGATGATTACACATAGTGGCTTAGACCATTATCAGGCCAATCTCTTTTCTTCACACTGAAGATATGGATACAAAGAGAGCATTGATAAGTTGAAATGTTTGCAGATAAGCTGGCCAAAAGAACCACACATTTCCTGCAATTGATCATATCTGAGACAATTGGTTTCTTGAATGAAAAAATTCTAAATTCCATAACAATTTCTCTAAAGAAGCATAAAATAAACGACTCTTATGGCATTTATGTATTGGCCCAAAAAAATGGCAAGTCTATTCCAGTCACAATCATTCACCTCTTGAATAACCATCCCAATAAAGCCACCAACAATACCAAAAGATAAAGCCATCTACTATGTGGTAAAGTATACTAATATAATTAGTAAACACTTCTGGAAAAGAGTTCAACAAGAAAAATGCATTAAAATCAAATGGTAAAGAGCTCATCCAAAATTGGTATGCTTCCAGAAAGATGTTTTCTCTCTTCAAAAGCTACAATCCTAACAAGAAGGCTCTAAGAAGTTGGAAAAGAAAGATACATTAAGATAGCAATATCAATGCCTAAACCAATCAATAGAAAGGTACAAGAGCAAATCTAACAATGCTCGCAATAATCAGCCTAATGGGCTTTACTCAACAAATACTTCTTCAAAACATCCATAACCGAACCAAAATCTGCCTTCACTTGCACAGGAGCATTAGCAAACCGGCAAGCCATATCCTTAATATCCTTGGAGTGATAATCAATCTTGCTCTGTGTAAATTTCAACCCATGAGCCGTACTCACCACCACAGTCTTATCCGTAGGACCAATAACTCCACTTTTCCTAAGCTTAATCAATGCAGTCAACGCCACTCCTGTATGAGGGCAAGTAAACATCCCAGTAGAATCAGCTTGTGCCATAGCATCCATCAACTCCTCCTCAGTAGCCTCCTCGACTATCCCATTTGAATTTTTCAAAGCATGCACAGCCCTATCAATGGAAACAGGATCACCAATCTGGATAGCAGATGCAAACGTTGTATTTGCTTTCACAGGATTAAACTCCTTCCAACCACACTTAAAATACAAATACAATGGATTGGCATTAGCAGCTTGTGCACAAACCAACCTAGGAATCCTATCAACAAGTCCCAACTCTTTGCACATAGAAAACCCCTTATAAAAAGCATAAATATTCCCAAGATTTCCACCCGGAACAATAACCCAATCTGGTTCTTCCCAATCAAACTGCTGTACAATCTCAACAGCAGCCGTTTTTTGTCCTTCAAGCCGCAAACTATTCAGCGAATTTGCCAAATAAATCGGCAATTCAGCTGTTACTTCCCTAATCAACTGCATACATCCATCAAAATCAGTATCAATGCTCAAAACAAAGGCACCGTTGGCAATGGGTTGAACAAGTTGAGCCATTGAAATTCTATTAGCAGGTAAAAAGACAATAGAAGGAATCCCAGCAGCTGCACAATAAGCAGATAATGCTGCCGACGTGTCACCTGTTGAAGCACACCCAACCCCAACAAGTGGTTTATTCATTTTCCTTAACCTGTTAACTTGACTAACTAAAACCGTCATGCCCAAATCTTTAAAACTTCCCGTATGGCTAATCCCACAGTGTTTCACCCACAAATCGTTCATTCCTAAAAATTGTTTGCCGTACCTTTCGGCCCAGAAGAGGTTAGAGTTCCCTTCAAAAGCGGAAATGATGTCATCATCGTCGATTTCTGGTAGGACCCATTCTTTTTTGGACCAGACACCGGAACCGAACGGCCACGTGGTTTTTCCGATACGGGAATCGAAGAGGTTTCGCCAGTAGGCGCCGTCGAAATGTTTGAGAGCGGACATGTCGTGATGTACGTCGAGGAGGGAGCCTGACTGGGATCGGTAGACGATCTCGTCGAGAGAGTATGATTCATCGGATGATGAAGGATCGGAAATGGCGGTGAATGGGACGTATTTGGCGGTGAAGCGAGGGTGGTTGGTCGAGTTCGTTGCAGCGTTGTGGAGACGAGCTTCTTCGCGGATGTTATGGTGGGGCTTGAGGGGTGGTTGCTGTGGCTGCGTCGAAGGTGATGGCGGTAGAGGGGAGGTTTTGGGAAGATCGGAGGTGGAGGCTTTGATGAAATGGAGGTTGGGCTTGGGGGCAATATGAGCGGGGGAGAAAAGAGAAAAAGCAGCCATTCTGGGGAGAGTTTGGTGGGGACTCTGGGAGATTGAGTGTGGTGTTTTTGCGTTTTAGCTTTTGAAGGCAACTAGGCAAGTGGCGGGGTTTATTTATTTTTGTACTTACTGCCCCCAACAAATAAAGACAACCAAATGATAATTAAATGATTATGTGAAATTAAAACAACTACTAGTAATTAGATTTTCATCCTCATTTAACTTTACGATTGAATTTAAATTTATGTTCAGGTGTTTACGTAATTTATGTAAAATTGTTTAAATATAATATTTAAAATTATTTAAATAATTTATTTTTTATTACATTTAATTAAATTTTTATAATTTTTATTTTAGATAAAATATTTTAAAATTAATAATTAATTAATTGATATTAATTAAAATATTACTTATTATTTTATATGATATGGTGCTCACATATCATGATAATATGTCATATTGAATAAGAATGTGAGATAGTCATGTGACATAATATATCTCTATCACATTTTCACCTTTCACAATAACATAATATGACATATTTATATATTATCTTGATAATGTCAATGTCACGTAATAAATGATTCAATATAAAAAATTATTAATTATAATATTGATTAACGAAAGTTAGTTAATAGTTAGTTAGAGGACTTATTTGACTTAAAATAAAAGTTTAAAGACTTATTTAAACGTAAAAAAAAGAATAAAGATTAAATTGATTTTCTTAGTATAATTTGAGGGTTTATTTGTATATTTACCTTTTATAAATATAAATTATAAATACTTGTTTTTATAGATAAAGTTCAAATTTTTGTCACTTTTATTTTGGATGATAGATTCAATTTAACATTTATTTTTTCGTAAATAGAATTTTACCATTCTACCTTATTATTTAATTAAAAAATCAAAAAATTATGATGCAAATATTCTGTTAACAAATAAAAAATTATAAAAATATTTTAATTTTTAACCATTCTGAACCAAAATAAAAAACACAGACATGTTCAAGATAAAATGATAAATTTAATCAATAATTTATAATTGAAAAAATAAAAAATGTTGTTTTAAGCATCTTATCTTATTAATAGATTTTTTTTCTTCATATATTTCCGTTTCTAACTAAACTTTCCTTCTTTGAGCCTCCCGAAATTAATGTTTAAAAATTGATATTTACACATAAATGTTAATCCTACATGTTTTACTTTCATATATTTCACCCTCCATTTATGAGTTGATTATACAAAATATAACAATATACATGACTAAATACAAGGTTTTTTTTCTTTAACAAAAAAATTTGTTTAATCTAGATAATCGTAATTAATAATTTGCTTAGAAAATAAATTTTTATTAATTATTACTAATAATGGAAATAAGTTTGTAAAAATTGTATTTATTTAAGTAGCCAGAATGGTAAATTTTAATTTACAATTTTCCTTTTTTTTTTTAAGCCCACGGATCATGCCACAGTGGAAATCTACACATTGAAGATAACTAAGCGAAAATATGAATAAAAATATACATAAATTTGTTTTTGTAAGTTGTAACCCCTTTTTTAATTCTAAAAATAAATAAAATAAAAAGACAAATTTGCAGTCTTATTTCTCATATCGAGCTTTTCTATGAAATATCAACAGTCGCCAAGCCCAAACCCAATAGGATTGTAGCCTTGTAGGCCAGACGAACCCCTACCCACCCAAACAAAGCCTTTACCTAACCCTAATTGGCAATCATGCTGGACTGCTCATTTTGTAGACGAATTACAACTCATTTTTTCGTACATGCAGAAGACGTAGGCAGAATCTTAGTTCATAATGAGTCACCAAGCTCGTGTAAGGAAATGATAACAGCAGTTGCTTGCCTACCCAAAAGATGAACCAACTTTATGGCTTACTTTTGTAGCATGAATAATCATATGATAATCGCCTTTTTGGTTTAACTTAACATCGTTTTTACACTAATAAATTTTTATATTGCATAATTAAGTCTTCACCAAACCAAAAACTTTGATTAATCACCTACACAGCTAATATTGTATACTTATAATTTTCCCATTAACGTGTACTTTTTTTCAAGCAAAAAATGCAACCATTATTGACAAATTTGTTCTCTTCAATCATTTAAAAATTATTTCAAATTGCAAAATAACTATCGAAAAAATTGGAGTCAAACAAAGAATAATATTAGCTTCTCTAACTTTTGTTTTATTTTGTGCACAAATTGGATCGTTGATTCCGCTTACGTTACATATGTTATTTTATTTTAAAACATTTTTTTAAAGTTATAATGAAGTTTCCAATTCCATGTTTCCTTTCCGTGGGAGTCTCGGCAATATTAATAAGAAGACATAAATAGCCTTCCCAACTTATATAGTTAGTTTGTAAGAATTTTTCTGTTATAAGGGTGATTTGGTCATTTTAGGTGAAAGACAGGTTTGAAATTCGGACAGGAACTGTCGCGGTATGTGCGAAATGGCATATGATTTCGTCCAATTATAATATTCCTATATTTTTCTCTTTTAAAATATATTTCTGATGCAAAATAAAAAATTCATTAAATATTTTAGTTTACTATTTTTTGCAATGCCAGCGAAGACTGGGGGATAGTCCTTTGTCTTGTCGTGAAAGATTAAAATTTGAAACCACTTCAAATGACCCTTTGCTTTTGGCATAATCACGAGACTGCCATTTCATGTTGTAAGGAATTTCAACCTTTTTTGTACAAAATTTAAGCGTTTGAAAACAAAACAAGCTTTTCTGTTTTAGTTGGTTTGATCAAAATACAAAGGAAATTTAATTTTTTTTTATTGTATTTCTCAATGCAAGCATAGGTCCACCTGCTTTTAGGATTAATCTATTTTTATTTTTTAACTATTTTTGCAGTGGATTAGCATGGCCAACTTCTAAGCCTTTTGTCATTTTCAATGATGAATATTTGGACACCGACCTATGCAATTATTGTTACATCGTCCATAACCCATATGCAATATTAACATTTTGTCTAAGTCTAATAATCATACATTCAATTAGTAATAAATAAAATTATATAATAAGAAGACTTTTGATTATGATTATATGGATAGATTTATGAACATTGCTCTAAAAAAAATTATGAATATTATTTAATTAAATTTACAAATAATAGCAATTCTAACTAGCAATTATGATTGCAATTCCTATATTTGACTTTACAATTGATAAATTGGTGAAAGTGAACATATATATACTATTACTATTATTTATAATTTTTTTAAATATAAAATTTTCCCTCCAAAAAAAAAAAATTATTTATCGTACCCAATGCCGAATAGATGGCTTTCTGGCTTTTCCTAATAAAAAAGGAAATGGCAATTAAGTAATAAGAGAAAAAAAAGATGGCCAAAGCCGGTAAGAAGGGCAATTAAAAACCTCTGTTTATCGTCCTGGGTTTAATTAG